>NC_061112.1:128089760-128172045 GCF_002878395.1 Capsicum annuum | reverse complement strand
AAGTTTACTTTCTCTCAAAATCACCAAGAACATTCATTAGGGTTTCAACCTAAAAATTCAAATATCTCAAGATTCAACCATGAGTTTTCAATAATTCTTTGAGATTCGGAATCCCCATTTCGAGGGCTACAAGAAACACTCATTATTTTCACGAATAGAGTCCCAAGGTCAAGAATTCATTCAAAGCTTCAAGTTTAAGGTATGTGGGATTTTTCAGCAAGAACTCCCATTCGTTCTTGTGCCCAAATTGATTTTTCTTTTATGAATATACATGATTTTACATGTTTTGATATGAATTTGAAGTATGAATTTATACCCTATATGGTATTACATGAGATTATGATACTCTCTATGTTTTGAAAGTTGAATTGATGATGACATTTTGTACATAAAACTGAATTTTCCAGATTTTAAAGTAAGTTATATATATTTATGATGAAAAGCATGAATCTTGAGAAAATTTGATATGATTTTGATGTATGAGACCTTGAGTCCTAATTGGGATTGTTCTTTGAGAAATTATGTGCTATAAGCACAATGAGATTTGAATCCCAAAGCTAATTTTCTTTACCAAGATGTATGATTATAATGCTGAAATTTTAAGTTTTAAGTGATTATTTTTGTGCTTATGTCATAAAGTATGAGACTTTGGAAGGTTTTATGGTGATATTGATGTATGGGTTTTTGGAACCCTATTTGAGATTATTATTTTGAGAAAATCATGTGTTATAAACACCTTGAGTTTAAATAATTTGAGATGCTAAAGAAGCTTTGACCTTTTGGTTTTAAAAAGGGTTGTTTTGAAAACCGAGATGAGAAAAGAAATCCACTTTTATTGATTTATTATGAAAGAGGTAGCATGATGGCTCCCTTTGTGAATTTTTGAAATATTTATTAGTGGATTTTCTTTTGAAAAGATCTGAGCTAAGTCCGGGAGTTGTCTTTAGCACCGAGCGGGAGGTATAGCAGGATTGGTACTTTCCTAAAACTACGTGCCCCCGTAGGTTGTGAGCCTGAGGCTGATTTATATATAGTGATCGTAGTGAATAAAAGATTAGGGTCCTACTTCGATGGCAAGGATAGGATAGCTCTCCCCAATGTGGGTTGGACGTTGGACTCCATGTAGCTCACATAGTTTATGTCGGTTATGAGAGACTCCCAATGTGTGTATGCGTATTCTCCTATCTAATATGAAAAGTCTTATTCTTCTATCTGAGATGAAAACAAATTTGTTTGAAAGACTGAGTTTGAGAAAGTCATTGTTTTCGAAAGATTTAATGAACATATATTCAAAAGGGAATTGTTATGAGATTTGATTGCTTTGATGATTTGGAATCGAGATGGAAGTGAATTGAGATTTATTATGATGACTCACATGTTTCACCTGATATATTTTACTCTCTTATGATTATGATGATTTTAATTCGAGCTAAGTGAGTCATTTATGTCAGCTTGTATAATTTTATAAACTGTGATGATATTAAGATATTATTTTATATATGCATTGCACCCCCATATGCTCGGTAAATTTCCATGGTACTAACCCACATATTCGTATATAGGCTACATTTTCTCGGAATGTAGGTACAAGGTATAATGTACATCTTCAGATCCAGTCAGTTTGCGGCATCCAGTCAGTAGGTTATGAGTCCTTTTGATTCAAGGGCTTGAGTTAGTTATACAGTTCGAGAAGTGTTGTATTTTCTTTATTCAGTCGTATTGAGTTGGATTAGTCGGGAATCATGACCCGGCTACCTATAGTCATTACTAGTAGAGGCTTCATAGACAGTCAGTAGAAGTTGATGTATTCCGTTTCAGTTTTGATTGTAAAAGCAGAGTTGTAATCTTGTAAATTTAGTTTTGTATCTATCATATTCAGAAAAGAGTTATTTTCCGCAGATTTGTATAGATTTATACTTTTTGTTCAGTTGCTTATGAGTTATGCCAGTAGAAGGATTAGCTTGAGGTCACTTGTGATCCTAAGCACCGTGTGACGTCTCGGGACCCAATTTTAGGGCGTTACAAAAGCACTCCATATCGTCCTTTTGTATCAGACATGCCATTCTTGGGAAAGCACAACGGTACCTCTCACTAGATCTTTCTAACTTGAAGTTAAGGTCAATTCTGCTCTTGAATATCTCATCCTTCACTGAGTTGCATGTGTCAAATAATGTTCTTGAAATATTTTTATTTGTTACCGAGTCAAATACATACTAGTTTGGTATCTGATAATTGCAAAGTTGTTTCCATTGGTTGCTTCATGGAAAATAGGAATATTGCTGTCAGGATAGAATAATAATAAAAAATTGTCAGGTCTAAGTGGTCGTAATGTTAGAATGTATGCCATCTTTTGCAAGATTATGTTATAATTTTGATAGTTTATAGTTAGACCGAAAAGAAATTGAGAAAGGTGGTTCAACTGCAGTAGGTTATAGGGATTTGATTAATTATCAATCGGCACAGTAAGAAATAACTTACTAAAAAAAGCTTGATCTTATTTTGTCCCCATCTTTCTTTATGGAGTTTTATTTGTAAGCTTGTGTACAATAAATCTAATGCAATCATGGATTCATTTTTGCAAGAAAGGATGAATTGGTTGTTCTGTGGAGCATTCATATTCACGTGTCTACTTTGGCAGCAGACCAGGGTGATGCAAAGTTTCCAGGATCTGGAGCAAGTAACCTAAAACCTTTTGCAGAAGGCCCTACTGTTCAAGCTCGAGATATTTCCCAAGGACATGATGATACTGTAAAAGATGTTCAGTTCTGTTGTAACACCCTGAGACTACACCCTAAAGGATCACAAGCTAACCCATGACTAGTACCTACTGTGAGCACTGAATAATAATAATAAAAACATATGGCTGTGTCAACTTTAGTCTAGCAGGAAGACTTATGAAATATATATATATATATATATATATATATATATATATATATATATATGATTGTGTCAGCTCTAGTCTGGCAGGAGGACGACTTACCCTACACTGGCTACATAGTTTTGTAACTCAGGAATTGCTACTAAGGGTCAAACCCTAGGCTGATAGAAATGCCCCCATCCCTGGGTTCGCTCGGTGCTGAATCCTACTCCCAACTGAAATGACACTAGAACTGATCATTACTGGACTGGCTTGACTGGACTCACGTTGATCGTGAAGACTGACTGAATACTACTTTCTTGACCTTATTGAGACTATTCTGTAACTACTGTGATCTAAGTAAACAACTAGATTTCGGGTATTAAATACCTCAGGACTCGATAGCATAAATAGTAAAGCATAGCACAATCTTGAAAGCATAATAGCTAGTCACTTAGTCACATTCATTCATTGAGGCATTTTATCAAACACTTACATGGCATGAACTTGTACATGGGTGGGAACACATGCTAACATGTTAATGACTTCACTATTCAATTCACATGGACATTCAATCAAACACTTGGGGAGCATGACTGTTACACATAATAATAATAAGATATAAACATCATGGCTACCACATTCAAATTGCAAATCTCAAGGATTTTAACATGAGAATTCACTTAACTCAACATGTATGCTAATTGGTTTACATGAAACATGTGGTAAATCCTGAATTGAAACCCATACAACAATACATACATGGGCACAAACTAATTCAAGCATGTAAATCATGAATATGAAAACTTGTATTTTGAAAAAGGTTTCTTGAACTCCAAGGGTGAAAGGAACCCAAGGATGAACACCTAACATACCTGGGTAATTGAATTCTTGAAGTTTCTTGGTAGTGTGTCTTGAGATTGTTCTTGATTCTTGAGGGCTAGGGTTTTATTTTTGAGAGAGAATGTTCTTGATTTAGGGAAAATTTGAATAAACAATGACTAAATCAACTTTTAGGGATTAGTTAACGCATTTTAGACTGATTAGGGCCACTGAAAAAGATCAAATTACCCCTGGAAGGAATTAAATTTTTGTCACTGAAAATTTTGATTTTGGCCATCACCGCGACGCGATGCCATCACGGTGAGCCACTGAAATTTTGGCTGAGAGTGTATTCCACGGACAAGTGCAAAAATGCACTTTGGCGCGATGCAGTGGAGTCGTGTCGGGCCACTGAAAAGTGACAATCCCCATTTTTTCCAATGGCGCGATGCGGTACCATCGCGTTGTGCCACTGGAAAATGATAATTCTGACTGAAACTTCACTGTGATGCAGATCCATCATGGTGCCTCACTGAAAACTGACGAGTTCCATTTGGACTGTCACCGTGATGCGGTGCTGCTTGTATTGAGCTACTACTTTCACTAAATGTGCCATAACTTCTCACCCGAGTATCGGATTTGGCTGAAATTGGTATCATTAGAAAGCCTATTCAATTTGCTATAGTTTGATGTGTATTGAACTGGAAAATTCTTAGTAGTGCAAAAGTTATGCCCATTTAAAGTTGACTAAAGCAACATTCTTATCGAAAAATCAATCGGTGTGGGATATATTGATTCATCAAATAGCTGAGAGTTATTTGAGACCTTAATATACATCAAACTAACTCATAAAACTATCAAAGAACCATAATGTACTATGAATGAGCTTGAGACATGCCTCTAGCATTGGTTTAGATTTTTGAGGTATTACACCTACTCTTCCAGGTAGCTATCACATCTCCTCCCACATTGTATAAGATGTTAAGTCCTCTAGTTTTTTTTGTTAGGAGTTTTCATGCTTGATATTTCTTGGGTTAAAAAACCTTCGTGTAACTTGATCTTGATTGAAGATGAGCTAATATTCGTATGAGCTGTCATGCCACATGTCTAGCTTCTTTTTCTTCTAAATCATGTCTTGAAAATTTCAAACTTAAGCCATTCTATTCCTCTTTTCCTCTTTTTTTCCCGAATGAAGTAGTTTACTTACCACTTTTCAAATAAAAGATGAAGAGAAAAAATTGAAGAAGACAGAAGTAAGAAAAGTCATTTATTCATCGCTTATCCTGGCTTAACACATCCTTACTAGATTCTTATTTTTGGATAAAAGTGCACAAGAGTTTTGTAGTGTTGGAGATAATTCCTGCCTAATATTGTGGGATGCAAGAAACTAGAAAACTGCTAGAAAATTGCTTAAGCTGTCTAATGCTTGTCCCAACTTAGGCTCCGTTGTATGCAACCGAAAAATGTGCATGTTCATATGCTATTTCTGATGTCCTCACTGTTTGTTGAGATACTAGGAAATTGGTTGGAGCCTTGAGGGCTCATATTTTACCATCAATTTTGTAAATCTAACTTATAAATAATCAACTCTGAATACTTGCAGGTTCTGCATTTATGGGTCAAATGTATACTGGTTTTGCATCTGATAATAACAAAGTTGTTTCCATTGGTTGCTTGCATGGAAAATAAGAATATTGCTGTCAGGATAGAGTAATAATCAAAATTTGTTAGGTCTAAGTGGTCGTAATGTTAGAATGTATGCCATCTTAAGCAAGATTATCTTATACTTTTGATATTTTATAGTTAGACCACAAAAAAATTGAGAAAGGTGGTTCAGCTGCAGTAGATTTTAGGGATTTGATTAATTATCAATCAGCACAGGAAGAAATATCTTACTGAAAAAAGCTTGATCTTATTTTGTCCCCATCTTACTTTATGGATTTTTATTTGTAATTAAAGAGAATTTTAGGTTGCTCTCATAGTTATTGGAGGCTATGTTGCTCGGACTCTCCAATTACTACCACGCCCACGTTGAATCCTTAAATAATGCACTAGTTTTAGAGGATCCGATCAGGACCCGGAGGCATTTTTGAAGAGTTTGAGCTACATAGATTTGACGTTCTAGGTGCAAGGTTCAAAAAACGAATAGATAATACTAGAAATGACCTTGGGAAAGGAGAGGAATACACAATTTTAAGGAACATGTCTTTACAGAATACATAAAATATGGTTTCAGTCATTATTTATGCTTCCATTATTTTTCCTTTTCAGTGATCTGCTATAGCATCATGAACCCAATCAAAAAGTAAACAAAACCAATATTTCTAATAAACATATATAATCCTAGAAGAATAAAGACGTAATTAGTGAATTGTACTTTTTCCCTAAGCAAGCAATCAAAACCTTGATAATTGTGGTTGTCTCTAGGAGTTTAGGTCACTTGATTGAGTGTTGTTAGTGACTATGTCAAACTCTTTTGTTGGAAGCACTTAAGCTTTTAACTTATTGTGCTTTATGAGTGACAAAATTAGCTCATGAAAATATGATAGCCCATTTATTAACTTAACTTATTTTAACCCACCCGATTTATCTAATCTAAAAGTTAAAAGTTAGCCTGATATGTAGCCCAAATTGATTCATGAGCTTAAATGAAAAAGTGGATATTCATGTATTTGATCCCAACTTATTTGGGACTGTTGTAAAGAGAACAAAGAAATTAGAATTTGATAACAGTTGGGTGGATTGAAATATGATCCACTGTTTAACTCATTTGACTCAACTCATTTCCACAGAAGTAACCTTTGGATGGATTATTGGACCGCACCATTTATTAACACAACCCATTTTTACCCATCCAAACTCAGTTCAACCCTCTCATTCGATGCCCCTAATGTGTATGCTTTACTTTAAGTCTTGAATTCACTCATGTCATCTTCTTTGGTATTTGATTTAGGTTAACCTATGTTGAAGAGCTTTCTAGGTCTACCATTAAGAAATAAACTTAGGGGATGGTGGAGCACAATAAAGCATTTGTTGCTGCTAAATCTGATGAAGAAAAAGAAAAAATCGTGGGTGCATTCTCCAGGTTTTATCAAAATTTTCTTAAAATGCTACTGAATGTACACTATTTAACACAGTACAATCTTTTGGATTCTGGAGAAGGCTCAAAAGCAGAATACTACTATAAGACTGAGGACTTGCAATAATATACTGTCTATGGCACAGGTAACTGAATTGAATTTTGTGATACAGAAATACATTTTGAATTTGCTTATGCAAGATCGTAATCTTGAACCAATTGTCTTTGATAACTCAACCACTACACACAAAAACACATTCATTCATTAGAGACATGAATGAACATCGATATGTTGCAAAGAAAGTACTGGAGATGACATGGATATCAGAAAATAGTGACAGTAAATACAAAACCTGTTCCTTCATCTTCCACATTTATAACTCTCAGTGTCTTTCATTGTATATTACTCATTGAATTATTGCATTACTAATTTATTGTTGATTCATTAATCCTTTCTTTCACATCCCTCATTTGTAACTACAAAATCTTTTAATGTCTATGAATTTATGAATAATTATATTGCTAGTTTATTGTGTCCTTTCATACATTTATTTTTGTGTCCTTTCATACTCTAATTATATCACTATATATAGATTGAAAGTAAACTGTTTGCATACTGCAATATCCTTTGATTGTATACCATTTAGTCGAGATTTTACAATGACATATTCTTTTCTTTCACAGTTGGTTTCTGGTAGAAATGATTTCATGATAAGGGTTAGACTTTGTAGAATGTGGGTTTTTATTAATCACATGAAAAATGATAAGTTGATCAGTGTGGAAATGATATTTATTAATAAAAAGGTACTTTCTTACATTGATTTAAATTTTAAAAACACTATTTCTTCTTTAAACTTTTAGTTTACATAACACTTATGACTTTCTTTTATCAGGAAAATTTGATCTATGGTATAATGGGTACAAATCAAGTGAACAGGCTGAAAGCTATGTTGAAAGAAGGTTCTTTATTTATCATCAAAAACTTCAAAGTTATTGAAAACACTTTTGCATATAGACCTATTGAAAGTCCATTGACAATTATTTTGTCTGCCTCAACTGTCATCAACAATTTATCTGAAGATTTCGTCGACATTTCTATAAATGAATTTCAGTTTATTAAACCAACTATGATTGATTCAAGGGTGAATAACCACACTGTGTTATCAGGTCTACATTTTTCTTATTATTAATTATTGCATAAATTATTAAAACAACAACATTATTCTTAAATGTCAAACTTTACTCACTTTATTTGCAGATGTGGTTGGTTGTTTATATAAAATTGGTGATATAGAGAATTGTGGATCCAAAGGCAAAAAAGGGAGATTCAAATAATCAATGATTAGTAAGTCACTCATCTCTATATAACTGCTAATATCTTCATTATAGTCATTCATTGATGTTATGAGATCTAAATTTCATATGTATCTGAGTACTCATTTCATTTATCAGCTTTTTTTAAGAACCTTCATAAGTTTTGTACTTTGGTGTTATTTAAATGCAACTTATGTATTTAAAGTGCATGAAACTTAAAATATATGCATTTAAATTCTTCCATGTTTTTTTCTTTCCTAGATTTTGGGGTGATTTCTTAAATCCAAATATAACAAAACAAGCTTACCAAATTATGTATATGTCTTCATAGTAGAACCAAAGTCTGAAAACTCTTTTAGTTAAATTTAGATGAATTATATCAATTATGCACCTTTAATTTTCTTTGTCTCTTTTCATGCATAGTTTTGAGAAAGTCAAAATTACCTTATAGGAAGAACTTGGTGAAAAATTTGCTTCTTCCTTGTACAATAAGGATGTTGGTCCATATTTAGTAATAGTCACATCTACAACCGTGAAAGAATTTTGTGGTAATTGTCCTCAATTTAATTGTCACTATTATGAATTGAAGTGCTATCTTTTTCAAAAAATTAAATGTCAAACTTACATTTTATTACATTTAATGTTAATAGGTGAAGTTAGCTTCTTCACCACTCATGCAAGCAGAATATATGTAAATCTAGATATAGATTACATAAGATCTTTGGTTCAAAAGTTTACAACCATGCCTACGTAAGTACAAATTACCAAAAGGTATAATGTTAATAACATTTTGATTGAGGAAGAGATGATTTTGAATCCGATAGATATTAAGGAGTTGTTTGATTCTGAGTGGAGTCCTGAAATACAGGTTATTTAGATATTTTGCTTCTTAAGTTTGTAGATTTCTATTTCAATAATTTTATTTACTATTTTAATTATGGAGTTCAACTCATTTTAAAGTTGAAACAGTAAGTTAAGATTTCCTAACATTCTCAGCTTCTTCCGCTACATATCTTCCGTTTGATTCTTAACTATGATGTTTGGGTGAGCAGGTTGTTGAAGTTCCTGTTGTCTCTTGGGAGGACATCAAAGGCCCGGAGAATGTCAAGCGTGCTCTCCAAGAGGTACTTATTATACTAGACATATAATGATGAACATTAGGATTTAATCTGCGAACCTTATTCATTTACTTGGCCTATTATCTGTTATTTGTTTTATAGACTGTTCAATATCTAGTGGAACATTTTGAGAAGTTCGAGAAGTTTGGTATGTCTCCGTCAAAGGGTGTTCTCTTTTATGGGCCACCTGGATGTGGGAAAACATTGCTGGCGAAGGCTATTGCAAATGAATTCCAAGCTAATTTTATTAGTATCAAAGGTCCATAATTCCTTACCATGTGGTTTGGAGAGAGTGAATCCAATTTTAGGGAATATTCCACAAGGCTAGAGCTTCTGCACTTTGTGTACTGTTTTTTGATGAGTTGGATTCAATTGCTACTCAGGTAATATTCCTTGTTCTCATGTTCTGACCGAACTGTTACTACATGTGTTTACCACTCTTTCTAGATTGTTTGCTTCTGTTGCTGAATGCGACTTGATTTTGTAGAGGGGAAGTAGCGTTGGAGATGTCGGAGGAGCTGCCGATAGAATTCTGAACGAACTTCTCACTCAAATGGATGGTATGAATTCCAAGAAGACTATTGTCATCATCGATTCCACCAACAGGCCTGACATTATTGATCTTACACTTCTACGTCCTGGTCGGCTTGACCAATTGATCTATATTCCTTTCCCTGATGAGGACTCCCGCTATCAAATTTTCAAGGCATGCCTGCGAAAATCACCTCTTTCTAAGGATATAGATCTAAGAGCCCTTGCAAAATATACATAAGGGTTCAGCGGAGCTGACATTACAGAGATCTGCCAAAGTGCATGCAAATATGCTATCCGAAAGAACATTAAGAAAGTAAGTTTTCCATATCCATTTCTTGTCGATTGATAACTTTTGAGGCAATAAATATTATTTACTAGGATCTAAATTTCTTAATAATTTCTACTTATTAAGGAACTTTTATGACAAATACAAGGTTTGAATTAAAATTACTGAATTTTGCCGAACTTGCTTCCTATATACTCTAGCTCTGCCTCTTTTGGTCTTAGAAAATATTGCATTGTACGTTTATAGGATATTGAGAGGGAGAGAAGGATAAGCGATAATCCTAAATCCATGGAGGAAGACGTTGACGATGAGGTATCCAAGATCAAGCCTGTTCACTTTGAGGAATCGATGAAGTACGCTAGGAAGAGTGTCAGTGAAGCTGATATCAGCAAGTACCATTCATTTGCGCAGACGTTACAACAATCTCAAGGCTTTGGTTCTGAGTTTCGATTTGTGGATGCTAGCATGGGTGCCACTACCGCAACTTCTGTTGATCCCTTTGCAACTTCTGCTGGTGGTGCAGATGAAGATGATCTCTATAGCTAGATTTTCAAAACTTATTTTCATGTCTTATGTTTACTATATTTACAACTTGCTAATGTGGGCTATAATTATTTTTGAAGAAACTTTGGAAGTTAGTAAAATTCAGTATTTCCATTCATTGCCCAGAGTTTGTAATGTTATTTTGATCTTTATGAGCTTTACATAAAATATTCTGTAGCTACTTATTATTTTGTTATACATTAAAGCCTAGATTTTATTGAAAAGTTGCATTGTTTCAGCATTTAATATATATATTGTACTTTTTTTGGGGGTGGGGGGGGAGGGGTGTTTTCACTTGGTGATCAAACTATTATCATTTTTAGTTTGCTGTGACGAGTAGAGTATTGATAAATAAATTGTTTGTTAATGTCGTTGAATATAATCAATATGATGATATTCATACTTGTATGATTATATCCAGATTTACTTGAAGTTCCGTACTGCTTTTGTTTCTAAGAAAATCCGCAGTTTTGGTAAGGGTGAGCTGGTTATAGATGAACGCAAAATTGCCTTTCATTACATGAAAAATGACTTTGGCATTGATATTACTTCTGCCCTTCCACTCCCGCAATTCAGTGCATTATTGATCTTTCGTTGTTTTTGTAATCATAATAATTTGTTTGTAATGTCATAATTATGAGTTTTATGTTGGTAAAGTATGGTATATCCATGACTAATAGCATTTGAATGAATTCATATAACAAGGTTCTGTTGGGATAAACCACCCTAAAGATATTTTTAGCATGGTAAGATATTGTTGCTTTGGATCGAACTTGCACATTTTTCCCCAGAAGGTCCCGTATTATGAAGATTATTGCTACATCTTATATGTAGCTTCCTTTTCTTTAAAAGTCTTACACCAACAATCTCCTCCCGAACTAAGTTAACAGAAAGTCCCTGAATCAATTTGCACATGTGTGCCACCCACATCATCTTAGTACATATAGCCATAGCTTCTTCTTATGTGTGCGAGTCTCACCCAACTACCTTGGTCGGAGAAAGATACTAAATCAAGTCCTACGCCATCACTCCGCTATCTTCATACTTAATTGTTTGAAACTAAATGGCAATACTTGTATGTTGTTTAGGTGATGTAGTAGTAGTCCCTGATGCAATAAAGCAAAAAAAAAAAGAATATGGCAGCATAAAGGAGAAACTGAAAGGCTCTTGGTGATATTGGAAATTTGGCTGCAGGCCGTAGAGTCGAAGGAAAGCCACTTCCTCAGGTATCTCGCCCCGTAACAAGGAGCTTTTGTCACGACCCAAAAGGCCATGAGTGGCATCCACACTAATATTCCTGTGGGAGAACCATCTAAACGGAACCTTTACGCAATCAATTAGTCAATGTTAAGAGGGAAAAGGCATCATTTCCACCCCATACTATATAAGAAAAGTCTAAGCCACACCTAAATTATATAAGTGACCTATTACACACCTTAACTATATAAAAGTGATATTGTTACCTCCCCGAGACCCCCATTCTAAGGCGCGTGTGTTACACTTATTTTAGGTGCGTCCAGCCTATTAAATAATAAAAGTAAACGGCTAAAAACATTAAGGGAAAAAACATCGTTTCCACCCCAAACTATAATCGAAAAGTCGAATCCACACCTAAAATATAAGTGACCTATTACACACCTTAACTATAAAAAAGTGATACTTTTTATTGATGTGGTGCTGACGTGGCAGCGCGTGTAAAATACTACACCACATGCAAGTGGTGGTAGCCTGACAGGGTGTAAATAGTTTCACCTTTTTATAGTTTAGGTGTGTAATAGGTCACTAGTATAGTTTAGGTGCGACTTCGACTTTTCGGGTATAGTTTGGGGTGAAAACGATGCTTTTTCCCATGTTAAGATGATGATATCATAAAATCAACATAATAATAATAATTCAGGATTAATCATTATTAATACGGAAGTCAAATAAAATACTTATTAGAATCCCCAAGATTCAAAAGTCATCGTACAAGAACTACTAACAAAATCATGTCTAAAAAGATCTCCAAGTAAAGTAAATTAGGAATGTCTCATTGCCCGAACGATGGATAATACTAACTAAGATGACCCGTGACAGCCTGAAGACGGAATGCTCACTCTTCGGATCAAGATCTTCTATTAACTCTAGAGGTGAGGTCGTGTCTGAGCCTCTGAAAAACTTTCTGCACTCAACAAAAGAAGAGTACATGGTAGTATCAGTACAAACCACTATGTACTGGTAGGCATCATAGGCCAACTCAACTTAATAAGATGTACACAACATAATTAGAAAAACAAGTAGACAGGCATCATCGAATAATATATTCTCATTGAATCAACAATACAACAATAACAAGTCAACAGTGCTCATAAACAAGTCACATAACTATCAAGAGTATCAGCCATACGGTAAACATCCACAGAATCAACACAAGTATGTACACACATGCTATGGGACTTATTTTTGCCCAAATAGTCATGACCTGCAGGGAACAATCTATGTTTTTGTACCGTATCGGTGTGATAACCGATCTAACATAAATATAAATGTACTGGTGTGGTACCCGATCCAACATAAATATAAACATACCGGCGTGGTACCCGATCCAACATAAATATAAACGTACCGGTGTGGTACCCGATCCAACATAAATATAAACAAGTATTATCAATATTAATTTACACAGTCTCACAACATACAACACAATGTACCAAGTTTACAAGTACACTTAAGGTCGTAATACAATTCCATCAAGTCAATTTTCAATAAGCATTTATGCACGAATCAACAATCCAAACATCAACAATTTCAAGCATGTCCGAATACCAATCCACAAGTATCCAATTTAGGAGCATACACACAATTAAGTCGAGTCTAAACTCCAACTAAACTGTAACCTACCTCAACCGAAGATTTCAAATGCAAGCTAACTTACAAGAGTCTTGCCTTCCGTAAAGTCTCCGAACGATCAATATCTATGCAAAACATAATCTCCATAAGAATACAAATCTAATGACACCCTTTTTTATAATTTCTTACTCTTAAAATTTTCAAGACTCTGACTAACGGAAAGTAATTTAAAAATTATTGAACCGAAGCTAACCAAAAAACCTGAAAACACAGTAAGTAACTACCCAGAAATCCTTCACCTCTAACGACTTCATCATAAATTTCCATGATTAGTCATCATTGGCTAATAATTGATTATGTCTACTAGTTTAAGGAATGAAACAATTTGGTAGCATTGTTTCTTATCTTTCCACTGCCAGTAAACCATTGGCAGTGACAACCCTCACGTCTCATGTCCAATTAATTCTAACAGTAATATATATATATATATATATAATTCATTTAATCTACTCAATCATTAGCCACTCATCTAGGTCATCATTAGCTCATGACTACTTATGATTGTACATTAATTTAATGCCATCACGATATCTTTAAATCAACTCCGTATCAATAATATAATATCTATATGATGCAGCAAGTTATAATTTTATACCTGCAGGTCGACTGAGAATCTCTTCTCCGAAGTTCAACTCAACGCCAACCGTTGAGTTCGTGAAAGTTTTCTCCCTCTTTTTGCTATTCTCTTCTTAGGCCTCATTTGTTTGCACTTAATGGAGATCTGAATTTGAATGGTTCAGACTTCAGACCATTAAGTGCATTTGTTTTTTATTAAGGTTTTAACTCTTAATAGGTCTTAATTATTCAGATCTAGAACCAAGTCTTAATAGGTCTGAAAGATCTAGAACTAAGTCTTAATAGATTTGAAGGAATATTCTGGTGTTGGATAATATTCATCATTCTATTCATAATCAGCAGTTACCACCACTAATCACCTCTACCACCGTCACCATTGTCAACCACCATCCATCACCATCAACCACTTCCACCATCACAACCATCATTGACAAAAAATACCGCTACCAACCACAATTGTCAACCGCTATCACACCTACTACCTCTTTTATTCTAATTATATTCACCACCACCACTGCCTTCAACAACACCACAATCAGCAGCCACTAGCAGCCAATCCCTACTACCAACCAACTCATCTATCACAACTAGCACCACCACTAACTTTCACTAATACATCACAATCTGTACACATTCTTTGACCACCACCACTATTGTCACTAGTAATGCCACCTCTACCACTACTTCAACCAGTACCATCGCTACAATTTATTTCTACTAACAACCATCTCCACCATCACAATAAATAACATCTCCAACTAGCACCAACACATCGTCAATCATCATGCATTCATGTTTCAGACAACACAATCAACACCTTAAACTACTAATATCAAGCAATGTCACATCACAACAATCACCACCATCATAACAATCACTACAATACCAACCATCACAATTATCACCACCAACAATATTATCACACTAATAATTTTGTTGTATTAAATTACATACTTTTTTAATATATAATTAATTTTTTATTTGAATTTTATTTTTTATTTTATTATGTATACAAATAATTTTTTTTACACATTCAGATGTTGAAAGACAAACAGTCTTAATCATTCAGTTTTCAGATCTAGAGACAACATCTTAATCATTCAGATGTGCATTCAGATTCAGACGTCTGAATCTTAAAAAAAAAAAAATGGAGACTTAATGTGTTACCCCTAAAAGCTTTATTGTATATTGATATGTGCCACATGAGAATAAAATAATTGTGGTTTTGACCCAGTAAACCACTAGTAATACTAATTATTTAAAATACCCAAAATATTTAATAAATCCTTAAAATTTATTCGGAATCCCATATAAATAAAGTAAAAATATAAATTGACTAAAAAGTATGTTCCAAACCTACCGATGTAGGACTCCTTCCTAAATTGGCGTGTTATAGCTTTTGTGCACAACTATTGGAAGCAACTAAAAATCAGAAGGTTATGACAGTAAGTCATAATCTTTTTTTTTGGCATTTCAATCTCAATTTGTCGTTGTAGTTCTAATATTGGTTGCGGACTTGTCATCTTTTTTAACTGTTCGCAGAAATCTGTGGCTGTTACATAAAAGGAGAAAATGTTGCTAAAAAAGTACCTACAGAAAAGAAACCAGCTCAGAAGAAAGCCACAATCAAGCCAAGACCTGAGGAGATTATCGTAATTATCCCCAACACTCGTGAGAAACTAATGGAGGAAAAGATGCAAAGAAAGAAGCAGGCTGCTGAAAACATATCAAAGAAGAAATCAACTCTTACTTCAACTCTCACTGCTCGAAGCAAGGTTCCATATGATGTCCTTTTTGTTAATATTATAGCCTTTATAGAGGATTGTTCCTTTTGTTTTCTATTTTACATAATTGTCAATTGTACAACTAGAGGAATGTATGATGTTTGTGTCAACTTTATAAAGGTTGCATGTGGTCTGAGTAAGAAGCCAAAGGAGTAGATTGTGGACATTTGTTGAAAATTGATTTAGTTACTACAATATATTTTAGTTAATAAGTTGTTTAGAATTAAGATAAGTTTGAATTTTAAATTTTAGGTTAGGTTGTTTTAGTCGTTGAGAAATTTTAGATTTTTAAATTTGAAATTATGCAGATTTGTTGTTTCAAGTCGGCTATTTAAAGCCCTCTTATGCTTATTAAAATTATTGGAAAGCCATTGAAAGCTTATTGAAAGCTTGAAAGTCATTTCAATCCAAAGAGAGTCATTTTAACCCCTTTTTCGCTGGCCTAACTTTTTTAAAAAACCAACAACATTGATGCTGCAGATGCGAACAATGAACTGGCAGTTTTGGAATATGTTGAAGAAATTTACAGCTTCTACAAACTAGCTGAGGTATCCATTGTATTGAACTTGAGCTTTATTTTCATTTCTTGTATACTAGCAATGATCAACTCGATTTTTTATGCTTTTTTGTAGAGTGATACAAGAGTTCATGACTACATTGATTCACAGCCTGCGATAAACGAAAAGATGAGAGCAATTCTAATTGATTGGTTGATTGAAGTTCACCACAAGTTTGAGCTTAATCCAGAAACTTTTTACCTCACAATCAACATTGTTGATCGCTACCTCGCTGTGGAGACTGCATCAAGAAGGGAACTGTAGTTGGTGGGAATTAGTGCCATGCTTATAGCCTCTAAATATGAAGAAATTTGGGCTCCCGAGGTAAAATATGAAAACCTCTTTCACCCGATGAGTTGTTAATGGCTAAAGCTAACAGCTTTCTAAATGTTGTAATTTATTTTTTCAGGTCAATGACTTCGTGTGCATCTCGAACAAAACTTACAGTCACAAGCAGGTGTTAACTATGGAGAAACAAATTCTCGAGCAACTAGAATGGTATCTAACAGTCCCAACACCTTATGTGTTCCTTGTCCATTTCATCAAATCTTCTTTACCTGATTCAGAAGTAAGTTCTTTAACCTACTTGCCTATTTGTGTGTCACAATTAGTTTACAGTACTAACTTTGATCCCTTTAAAAAATAGATGGAGAACATGGTATATTTTTTGGCTGAGCTGGGGTTGATGAATTATGAAACGATTAACTACTACCTATCGATGATTGTTGCCTCAGCTGTCTATGCTGCTCGACACACCCTCAACCAGATACCATTTTGGAATGGGACACTTAAGCTGCACACTGGTTTGTTAGAGGCTCAAATAATAGAGTGCGCAAGGATGTTAGTTAGCTATCACTCTGACGCTGTAAATCACAAGCTGAAGGTGATTTACAAGAAGTACTAAAAGAGAATTTATTATCTTTTGGGGACATTTTATATAGCATATAAATGAATGTCGACCTGCATATTTAGAATTGAGGCATAGTTGATAATACATTATAAATTAACTTATTCAAACATAAACTTGTACCTACTGATGTCTCATTGGATAACTTGAAAGATCCCGAGAAAGAACTACAATTCATTAATAGTGTTAAAAATAGAAAAAGAGGGAATCTAATCATACATTTTTAAAATTTATTGTGAAATACCCGTTTACTATAACAGAGACGAAATAATATTATTTGTAGACAATATTTTTAGCTTTATTAATTAAAATTATACTATTCATCATGCTAAACTTAATAACCTTCATTATCTCGTATCATTATAATACAAGAGTTAGAAGAATGAAATATAAATACCGAAGAAAGAAATATAACATTTTATAACTTAGCACAAATATACAAAAATAGCAAAACTGCCTATTAAACAACAGTTTAAATTGCCTCTAACCTTTTACGTTTCACTTCTCGAGGGTCAAACTATATGCATTTTGACGTACATTTTAAAATATTTTTTAAAAATATTTTAATATGAAAAAAATTGAAACTTATAGCATTTTACTTATAATTAAGTTTGTATTATCATGATTTATACATTGTCTTTATTTTATTTTTCAGTATTCAAGAAAAAATCTTTAATTCTTTATTTTAGTTAAAGAGGCATAATGTCCAATTAATATATAGTACATAAATTAAATAAATTAAAGATATGAATAGAAAAGAGCAAAAAACTGATAACCCACGTTGCTCTCAAAAAGCCGTTTCCTATGATTTCTTCTTCTTCTTCTTCTTCTTCTTCTTCTTCTTCTTCTCTACAGAATATAGGATTTTAACTATTCTTCTACCAAGGTTTGTAATGAACCGTTTCTCTTCCCAATCATTTGTATCTTCAATTGATTTTAATGCCTATTAATCTCTGAATAATTGCATTTAATTAATTCTTTAGCCTTTTCATGTTCTTTTTATGCACTATATATAGATAAATAAGTCAATTTTTTTCTATATTATAGCTTGCTTAATCTTTTCTGCTTTTAATTTTTTTGTATGATGTATTATTTTCTTTCAGAGTTGGTTACTGATAGAGATGATTTGATGACAAGGGTTAAGATTTTTAGAATGTGGGATGCCATTAACTAAAAAAAAGGGGGGGAATTGATCAATTTGGATATGATATTTGTCAATGAAAAGGTACCTCATCAACATAATTCTTACTCTTTCTTATACACATTTTTTTTTCAAAACTTTTAATTATAAATTCACATGTTTTGATGTATCAAGGCAATTTGGCTCATGCTATAGTCAGGAAAAGCCACGTTAGCTGGTTCAAGCACAAGTTAATTGAAGGTTTGCTATTTACCATCAAAAACTTCAAAGTGGTTGAAAGTAGTAGTGTATATAGACCAGTTGAAAACTCTTTGAAAATAATTTTTTTCCCTCAACTGCGATCAAGAGTTTATCAGAAGATATTATTGATATTCTTGTGAACGGATTTTACTTTATTAAACTAGAATTGATTGGGTCAAGGGAAAATAACATGATCTTATCTGGTATATATATATACACACACATAATTTTAATTTTTAAATTTAAAAAAATTATTCAATTATCAACGTTTTCAGCAAACACTTTTTCTTCTTCATTTATAGACGTGGTTGGTTGTTTATATGGAGTTGGTGATATGGAAGCGTTGGATCAAAGTGGAGAAAAAAGGACATCCAAATTATTACTGATTAGTAAGTCACCCATCTCATATTGAGTAGTTTTATTTTTGGTCTTCCAAAAAGAATATTATTTTGAAACCATACATTGATCTTTTTTTAGGATTTTAAATGAACTATCATATTCTTATTTTTCTTTTCCGGGATTGTTCGGCAAAGTAAAAAATAACCTTATGGGAAAATTTGGGAGAAAAGTTTGCTCCTTATTTGTTAGAATTTTTGCCCCTATGTTCTTATTAAATTTAAGTTTTACTTTTTCTTGTAAGGAAAATAAAATTAACCATAAATAATTTTACTTTTCCTGAAAGGAAAATATAATTTTTTTCCATATTTGGCAAACCTCTTTCTTGGAGGAAAGGTTTTGGGCATCTATAAATAGAAGACCCCTCTTCTCATACAATAGCACAATAGCATCCACAATGTAGTCCTTTAAAGAGTCTTGCTTAGGGGGGATTTCTCCCAATAGGTTTTATGTTTTTCATTATTAGTTTTTTATATGTAGGTCAATTGCTCAAATAATATAATAATATTAAGCTTTTTAATATTGTTTATGTGTCTTCTGAATTGTCACCACAATGGTTTGCAACTAATAGCTTTCGCATGACGCCCTCTCGATTTCGAACCCAACATTATTTTCACAAGAATAATTCTGGCCCATACATAGTGATTGTGACTTCCACAACTCTTAAAGAATTTTGTGGTATTATTTCAGATTTAATTATCGAATGTTATATATTTATGTGCTAACATTATGAGAGATCTTTATCGCAAATTTTGTTACGTCCATTGTTAATAGGTGAAATTAGCGTCTCTACCACATATTCTAGCAAAGTATATGTGAACCTTGATATAGATTACATAAGATCTTTGAAGAAAAAGTTTTCACCATGTCCATGGGAGTACAAGTTATTGAAAGCTCTAATATTAATAACATTCCAATAGAGGAAGAGATGTTTATGAACCGAATGAACATTAAGAATTTGTTGGAGTCTGATTGGAGTGCTGACATACAAGTTATCTTTTGCTTCTTACATTTTGATTTGCCATCTCAACACTTCAACATTATAGATAATTATAATTTTTTTTTGAGGATTGTAGGAATACAATGTTACTGTGAGAAGCAAAATTACAAACATAATAAACTGTTTTAGATGGTACTACATTTCATGCAATGTATGCTCAAAGAAGATTACACCTGTAAATAGTGTTTATCCATGCCTCAACTGCAACAAAGATTGCAAGTTTCCTTTGTTGAAGTAAGGATCCTAGAAGGATTATGAATTTGCTTTATATTAAGAATTAATGTTGACTTATTTTTACAAACATAAGTACAAGATACACATCAAGTGAAAGGCAATACCGGGAAAACTACTTTTGTCTTATTCAATGACGTGGTTGAGAAACTCCTTGATACGTCAGCTCACAAGTTGTTCAACAAATTATCATCGTTTGTGGAAAAGATTTTATTTTTAAGCTTAAATTAACAGTTATAATTTGAAAGAGGGGCTTGAAAATTTCACTGTATCAAAGATTTGGATTCTGGATGAAATTTTGGAATTAGAGTACAAGATAAAGGAAGAGAAAAAGGTATTACAATATAGTCTATTGAAATTTGTAATGTACAATTTTGTATACTTTGTAAATCATCTTTCTCGCTGTTGCTTTTACATATGAAGAATTTGATAGAGGCTGAAAGTGAGCCAAAAGATCGCGTTCCTAAAGAACTGTCCACAAAAAAGGTATTCAGATTTACTATTTTAGTTATGGGGCTTCTATTTCTTCTTAAGATTAACATGTTTAATACACATGTTCACAAATGTACTTTTACAAAATAAATAGGTATCTCTTGACATCTTATTGGATAAATTAGAAGATCGTGATGAAGAACTGCATGTCATTGCTGGGGCTAATAGTAGGAAAAGAAGAAAAGATGACTTAATTGCTGAAGACACAAATGAGTGCAAGAAGTAGAGAGTTTGTTGTTTGTTATGACCTTTTACTCTTTCTAAGCTTAGACAAAATAGTTTGGTCCTTTTTCCCTTTTTATTAGTGTCACCAGTAGATGTGTTTTGACGAAGAATTTTCTTTCACATGGTTATTTAACTTTTGTTTGAAATGTGAAAACCATAATTGTCTGGTTTATCCTGACACTAATTTTCTTCATCATTGCTATATAATAGTTTGGTAGTTTGCATCTATGTTATCGTATGTCTTTTTATAGTTACTGCTATTATTGATCTATTCTTTTCTACATACAATGTGGATTTGAGTATGAAAATAGATAATATAGTAATATTGGTTAGCCTTCCCTTGTATTTCTATCTTCTCATTATCACCATAAGAGGATCATCAGAAATTTCTACAACTAGCGAACTGCTGGAAACTCTAGGCTAGAAATGGATGAGTTGATTTTGATGGATCCTACTGTGAGTGGATATGGCACAACTTCTTAATGATTTAGATGTGGGAGCTAATGAACAAACTACTGATCAAGATAAAGGTGGTAAGGAACAGATTCCTTATGAACAACATTTAGGTACTAATGAGCAAAATGTTGATTAGGATGGATGGGCTAATGAACACATTCCTAATAAACAAGAAAGAGGCGCTAATGAACAAGATGGAGGTGCTAATGAACAAGATTGAGGCATTAATGAACAAGTTCCTAATCAATATGTACACATCGCTGAGGAATTGGGCAATATTTATCTAAATCAAAATATTTGAACCATCTATTAATGAAAATGTAGACATGGATAGCCTACTGATGCTGCAAAACGAGCTTATAATGATTGACGAAGAATACATTTCCATTGAGTACAGTCACTAGAGCTCATGCATATAAGTATTAATTCATAACTGTGTGATTTTTTTTTTTTGGTTTTGAGGATTATAGTACATATCATTACTTCATTTTTGAGAAAACCAATAGATAATGAACTTTTACATGTTTGAGCTCTAGCATTTCTATTCTCTATATGTTGACATTGATCTGATGTTTCTAGAAAGACGTAAGACTTAGTTTCTTTGCAATAGTGCAGTTGTTAACATGAAGCTGGTGGAAACTCTAGGCTACAAATAGATGAGTTGATTTCGATGGATCCTACTGTGAGTGGATATGCCATTACTTTACTATTCTCTAATGCTTTTTGGGTTTCGATGAATCCATTGCTAAGTACAGGATACCGATCCCCTTTAAAGTTAGATAAAGTGGATTTGTGTAACGCCCCGAAAAATGGGTCCCGGAGCGTCACATGGTGCTTGAGGCTACGAGTAGCCCCAAGCTAACCCTTTGAGCCATTTTTATTCAGTTCAACACAAATCAACGGGTTTTTCATAAATAACCCTCAAATATCAACAGAGTAATCATCATCCAAGAATAAAAGAATTTTAGAAAGATAACAAAATATGACTTATTAGTCAACTCCCAACATCTATACTAGTCTGACAAGCCTCTAAGAAAATCAATAAAACCAGCGAGCCATTGAGATATGCCCCAACTGACTCATACTCAATTATCAAATGTAAAAAATTTTGTGAAACCAACATCAGACATCACATCCTCATAATATGAGGACTCACCACAACAGAGGATATAGAACGGCGTGCCTGAAGAATCACTGTCGAACCTGGAACTGAGCACTTGAACCTACATTCCGAGAAAATGCAGCCCACATCCGAAGATGTGGGTCAGTACCATGGAAAGGAACCGAGTATATCGGGGTTTATGCAGTTGTATAAACATCATCATCATAAATATTTATAAGAAATGTGCAGGATGTATGAAAGACTCACATAGCCCGAAGAAAATCATCATAATCATGAGAGGATGAAATAAGTACAATAACACATGTGAGTCATCATATAATTTGTCAATCACTTTCAGTTCATCAAGAATATCAATTCTCATAATGTAAATATCATTTAAATCTTTCGAAAGAATAACTTTCACAATTCCACTTTCAAATCACTTCACCATTCACCATAGACACAAGGAAACACACACACACTGGGAGATCCTATAACCGACATAAACCATGTGAGCTACATGGAGTACAACCCACGTTGGGGAGATCCGTCCTATCCTTGCCATCGGAGTAGGACTATCGATATCAAATCCACACAAACTAGTGATCACTATATAAATCAGCCTCAGGCTCACTCCCATGGGGGCACGTAGTTCTAAGAAAGTAAGGTCTCTTTATACCTTCCACTCGGTGCTAAAGATTTCTCCTGGACTTAGCTCAGATCATTTCAAAGACAATCCACAACAAAACAATTTTAGTAATATATAAATATACATCGGGAGCCATCATGCTTTCCATCTATCAAAATCAACCACGTTGTGGATTTCTTTTACACTCGAGTTCAAAACAACTCCATTAAGACCAAAAGGTCAAATCATTCAAAATATTTCAAATATTCAACATTAACGTGCTTATACACACACTTTTTTAAAGAAAAACACAATTTTCAATGGGGATTTACGACCCAAATATCAAAATCATGATAAATATCGTTCAAGATTCATGCTTTATATCTCCACACATGTAAATTCATCTTTCAAAATTATAAACATCAAGATTTCATAATAATCATCATAAGATATGGGTTCATGCTTCAAATTCATAAAAATCAAATAAAAATCATGCCTTTGTAAAGAAAATTACTTTTGGGCACAAGAACGAAAGAGAGTTCTTGTTGAAAAACCCCACATACCTTGAATGATGAACTTTAGATCGATACTCATTTTTGAGATGTTAATTATGCCTTTGAATGATGGTTCTTGAAGTTCTTGAACTAGGAACTTGGAATCTTGAATAAATTTGCAGAATTAGTGGTGAACTTTGGAGGCTCTTGAAGTTGGATGTAGGAGCTTAAGGTTTTCTTTTTGAGGGAATTTGATGAAATATAACATATAATGCTTCTAATAGGATTTAATATAGGGTTTGGACGGATTTTGGGTGAGGGGGAATACCAAAACGACCCTAAAAATAAAAATAAATCTCGAATCTGTCCTTTGGTGGACTATTTTGATAGTCTGAAATAGATCAACCATAACGTTTTACTCCGATATCTAAATTGGATGAAAATAATTTCATTAGAACGAGAACTCTCATATCTTTCTATTGATATATAGTATCTCACCCAGATCATTGTGTACGGGGAGTTATGATTATTTGAAGTTGACCCAAAAATTTGCTTTTGATAGGCTGAAGTAGATCGACCATAAATTTTTGCTCCAATAGACAAATTGGATGAAACCAATTTCATTGGAAAGAGGACTCATAGATCTTTTCGTTGATATATAGTAGATCACCTAGATCATTATGTACAAGTATTTATAATCGTTTAAAGTTGGAGCACAAATACGCCAGGCCTCAGTACTTTTTCCTGCACGTTTTACTGTTCACTACTATTCACGGTTCGATCGGAATGTTCATAACTCGTCGCTCAGGTGTCCGTTTTGGATGATCCACATATCTTTGGAAAGATTATTCGATACTCTACACAATGGTGGGTCATAATCTAAGACATTCTACACGAAAAATTTATAATTCATTCTAGAAGATAGAACCCAACACGTTTACGCACAAAATTTCAACGAAAAATTTCCCGGGGTATTACAATTTGCTTCCACCTGATTTTCAAGTTGTAAGAATGTCAGAGTTTTTACAAAAAAAATTACCCTAAGCCAGGTGAAAATATGAAGTATCCTGTATAAATAACATTGATCTGATGTTTCAGGAAAGACGTAATAATTAGTTTCCTTGCAATAGTGCAGTTGTCTGATATATATGTCAGAACAACTCTAATCCAAAGTTTCATTGCTACTGCTTCTGTAGATAGATGTTGGTTTTTTAGCTTCGAAATTAGAGAAATAACAGAGAAAGAGTTGGAGAAAAATAAAATACTGCAATAGTATTGTCAAAGAGAATTAATTTATTAATAACTCAAAACATATATTTATAGCTAAATTTCTAACTATACTTCAATTTGAATTGGAATAAATAATTCCTATTCAAATAATAAAGGGACAACTAATTCCTAAGTGGACTCTAATAATTTAAAACTACTAAAATTATCTACTCCTACTTTATTTCTGAGACATATTTTCAACACTCCTCCTTGGATAAAAAATTGTCTCGGCTTCGGCTAAATTTGACCTCTTGAATAAATCTGCCAATTCATCTTTGTTCAACTTATGTGCATCTTCTGTTGGATTAAATAAGAAACTTCTGCCTCTCATATCAATTTGTAAAATCTCAAGATTAGTGGAATCTAAGATTCAACAATATTTATCTCCAAACAATAGTTTAAATCCTTCTTCCATTAGCTGGCCAACACTTAATATACTTTTATCAATATCGGGCACGTAAAGGACATTTGAAATTATTTTTGTACCTGAAACTATTTTAATTGCAACATTCCCTTTTCCTTTTGCAGAATATAATCACCATTCTCAATTCTAATTTTCTTATTTCCAAAGGCAAAACTCTTTAAAATTTTTTTTGTCATATGTGATGTGGTTTGTACAATCACTGTCAATCATCCAAAAATCAGATTTCTTGGTTGAAAATGTTGCCACAAATAACTGATCTTCTTTTTCTTCTTTGGTGACTTAGGATTCTGCTTCATATTTTTGAGATTTATTTTTGCAAATCATAGCTTCATGGCCAAGTTGATTGTAAATCTTGCATTGTGCATCTGGTCTCTTTCAATATTTAAATGGAGGATGACCTATTTTGACACAGTGCTGGACAAGGTGGGTAATTTTTTCTTGAATTATTTCCCTTGCTTTGAGTCTTGTGGTTGGCTGCCAAAGCTCCTTTAACCATACCATCCTGCCTCATAAGCCTTCTTTGCTTTTGCACCTGCAACGTATTTAACAATTCTACCAAGGTAATCTTGGACAGGTCTTTTGTGTTTTCCAAGGTAGTAATTGATACTTCGTATCTTTTAGGCACAGTAACAAGAATTTTTTCAACAATTCTTGAATCTTTAAATTTTGTGTCAAGCAATCTTACTTTGTTACTCTTTGACGGTCTTACATTCCTTCATCTTTTACAATTCGAATTCCCTTATTAGATTCAATACTTTAATGCCTCGTATTCTTTCATCTCCGGTATATTCTTCCTTTAGATAATTTCAAATTTCTTTTGATGATTTAAGGGTCATAATTATCATGAAAATTATTGGAGACGGACTAGCAAACAAAGTTGCTTTTGCCTTTTTGATTTTCTTTTCCTTTTGGCTTTTGATCTGGGCCACCGTGGGATTATCGTATAGCGGAAGAACATCGCCATCCTCCTCCATGGCCTTCCAAAGAACTAAAGCCTCAAGATAAGTCTCTATTTTTATTGCCCAAAGATGGTAATTCTCACCATCAAAGACAGGAGGAGCTATTTGCGAAAAGTTGTTTTAAGAATTTATCTCTCTCATAGATCCCTAAAGAAACTGACTCTTGATACCAATTGTTGGTTTTATAGCTTTGAAATTAGAGAAATAAAGAGAAAGAGTTGGAGAGAAATAAAATACTGTAATAGTATTGTCAAAGGGAATTAATTTATTTTTAACTCAAAACATATATTTATAGCTAAATTTCTAACTATACTTTAATTTAAATTGGGATAATTAATTCGTATTCAAATAATAAAGGGACAAGTAATTCTTAAGTCACATAGGACTCTAATAATTTAAAGAGTAAATACATAATTACCCCCTGATGTTGGCCGAGATTTTCAAAAAGACACCTAAACTTTAAATTCGACCTATTACCCCACGATTCTTCTTTATTTCGTTGCAAACACACTATTTTTCGCTGAATCTCAGTCACAACAAAGGGAGTGAACACACGCACCAATCAGATGCTGCCACGTTTTAAATACGTTTAATTTTATATTTTTTTATTTTTTAATAAAATTTTTCTTTTTATTTAATTTAACACTCTACCCCACCCCGCCCCCTCTTCTCCCACCCTACACCCATCCAGTAACTGCCCTCCCCCCTCTTCCCCACCGTGTCCAATAGCTCCCCTCTACCCACACTCCCATTTAGTACCCCCACCCCCCGTACAACACCCCCACCCCATCAGCATCTCCCCCTAACCCCCCACTCCGTCAGCATTCCCATCCATTTTTTTTAAATCACTTCAAAAAATAGTTTTATGATTGAATTGAATTTTAAAGATAGTTAAATGATATGATTTAATTGAAAATGGAGCTTTAATGATATGATTTTTTTTTTTAAAAAAAAAGCTTCAAAGGAGGAGCTTTAATGGTGACATTGTGTTGAAGAGCTTTAATGGCGTTGAAGAAGACATTGTGTTGAAGAAGAAATGGTGGGTAGTTAAATGATATGATTTAATTGTAAAATGAAGCTTTAATGAATGATTTTTTTTTAAAAAGCTTCAATGGAGGAGCTTTAATAGTGAATTGAGTTGAAGAAGAAAGAGTGAGTGGATTGGGGGGGGGGGAGAGAGGGGGTAGGGATAATTTTAAAAAATAAATAAATATTAATTATTTAAAAAAAGAATGTAAATTATATATCAATTATTTTACACGTGGCAGCTTTTAATTGGTCAAAAAGTCAAATTCGAGCCCTTTCACGCGCCTGTGGTGCGTGTATACACGCAGAGGGTCAAAATGGTGTGTTTGCAACGAAATAAAGAAGAATCGTGGGGTAATAGGTCGAAGTGAAATTGTAGGTGTCTTTTTGCAAATCTCGAATAAGATCAGGGGTATAATTATGTATTCTACTACTACTTTATTTCTGAGACATATTTTCAACAATAGAAAAAAACTTTGAGCTCGATTCAAATTATGACATCTTTTCTACTCTTCGTCCTTATTTTTTATATATTCTATGCTATGTAAACTTACAAATTGAAAATAGCAGTACATAACAATTTTATTTTTTCTTATGACAAGTGAATCCGCAGCAGCTGCACCACCCGTCCAGGGTAAATTCCCACTAATGTGTCGACTAATTGTACATCTAACCTTTTGGGCAAATGGGAAGCATCTTCATTTCTCTACAATATTTACGAGAGCCAGTCAATAGTGTTCTGCAGAATATTTAGTACCTTGGAAGTTACCAACCACCTCAAGAACCCAGGATACATGAGAAGTTTTTTGTATGACCTCTTCTATGCTAAGATACAATTCGAAGACAGGTACTTATTCTAGTTTTTTTTTAATGTGTCTTTAGTCTCAAGTTTCTACAATAGGGTAACTCTTTTCCCACTAGTGACGTGTCTGACTAATTGTACTCCCAACCTTTACTGCAAACAGGAAGTCATCTTCATTTCTCTGCAATATTTACAAGAGCCAGTCAACAGTGTTTTGTTGAAGATTTAGTACCTTGAAAGTTACCAACCACCTCAAGAGCCCAGGATACATGAGAAGTATTTTGTATGACCTCTTCTATGCCCAGTATTGAACATATTTCAAAGCGAGGAAATCAAAAGTTATTGCAGTTGGTGGTAGCACCTCCTAGTTTGGAAAACTCGAGGTGATTGCACCATGAGTTCATTTTGAATGTGTCAAGGAAAACTGACCTTTGGCTATATGTACTCTTCCACTGGTGCTGTGATAAGTATTTTGACAATGGCAACTGAATCAAAGTTCTTGCCCTCCCAAAGTTGGGACATTCCTCAAGTTCTGTAACTTTTCCAGACCATAGTTCACATATAACTAATAGTTTCTCCTTTTGGTATCTTTCTCGAGACCTTGAGCCCGATTCAAATTATGAAATCTTTTCAAATCTACGTCTTTATTTTTTATATAGTCTATGCCATGTAAACTTACAAATTGAAAATAACTGTAAATAACTATTTATTTTTTCTTATGAAAAGTGAATCCACAGTCAGTGGCTGCACCACTCGCCCAGGGTAAATTCCATTCCTGCATAATAGTTCCCAAAGCACAAGGCAATGATAGTTAACTATATTGGTTGGTTTCTTGAATGCTTATCCCATGACACTTTGAGTTTATTGGGGGATGAGCTATGTCACCTGAAGACCCCAAGATACATGAGAAGTCTTTTGTATGACCTCTCCTATGCTTAGATATTGAATATCTTTCAAAGCGAGGAAATTACAAGTTATTGCATTTGGTGGTAGCACCTCCTACTTTGGGGAACTCGAGGTAATTGCACCATGAGTTAGTTTTGAATGCGTCAAGGAAAAATGACCTTTGGCTATATGTACTATACTGCCGATGCTGCGATAAGTAGTTGACAATGGCAACTGAATCAAAGTTCTTGCCCTCCAAAAGTTGGGACGGTCCTCAAGTTTTGTTACTTGTCCAGACCATAGTTAACATATAACTGAGAGTTTCTTCTTTTGTTTCCTTTTTTGTACTCCTTTTTTGGACATAAACGTAACAAATGGTAGGTGGAACATTATTAGAAGGTTGTACTTTGGAGTTTGATTAGTTGTGTAACGCCCCAAAAATGGATCCCGAGATGTCACACGGTGCTTAGGGCCACAATTGACCCCAAGCTAACCCTTCTACTGACATAACTCATAAGCAACTTAATAAAATGCATAAATTTGTACAAAATTAGCTAAAGATAACTCTTTTCTAAATCTGATCAATACAAAACAAAAATTAACGTGGATACAACTCTACTTTTACAAAACAACACTGGATTCTAATACATTAACTTCACTGACTGTCTATGAAGCCTCTACTAGTATTAACTATAGGTAGCCAGGACATGACCCCCAACTATCCCAAATCAATACGACTAAATAAAGAAAAATGAAATATTGCTTAAACTGTATGACTGACTCAAGCCTTTGGATAAAAAGGACTCATCACCTACTGACTGAAAGCTGCAAAATGACTGAATATGGTACGCGTGCTACAACTTGTACCTACATTATGAGACAATGTAGCACATAGACATATATGTGGATCGGTACTCTGGGGATATACTGAGTATATGGGGTGAATGCATAAGTAAACAATGTCATCACAATTTATAAAATCATGCATGCTAAATGCAAATGACTCACATAGGCTTGGGTAATCTAAAATCTGAAAATCATAAATCATGAATAGTAAAACATATAATGTAAATCTTGTGAGCCAATACACTTAGTTATGAAATCTATAAAATACTTTATCTTAGGGCTTAAGAATCTTAAAATTATAACTTCCAAAACATATGCTTTTATCTTAAAGCTTTAAATCAATAGACTATTGAAGAGTGGGGGACATCTTTTGAGAGGTTCTTCTAACCGTCATACACCATGTGAGCATCCATGGAGTCCCACGTCTAGCCTCCGTTAGGTAGGGCTATTCTAACCTTGCCATCAGAATAGAACTTGTATCTTAAGTGATCACAATCTTAGTCATCCAAGAATAATCTCAATCCTACGGTGGCATGTAGTTTTGGGGTACGAAACCGTAGTAACTTACCTATCTCGGTGCTAAATACTACTCCCATTCTTATGCTCAAAATCTTAAGAAATCCACTTCGAAAATAGCGCAAGGTTAAATCTCAAGTTATATGAAGTGGATTCTTTATTTTAGCTTAGGACCAAAAGGTCAAATCTTTATCAAAAGCTGAGAATAATCTTATCTAAGGGTGATCATAGCATAAATAATCTCAAAAAGCAATCTTAATTAGGGTACAATGACCCATGCATCAATCTCATGTTAAAACTTCTTAAAATTCATGCTTGATAATATAAGTATTCACAATTCATCATAGAATCTGTAAATTTCAGCAATATGCATGAAAATATGAACAAAATCATGGAATGCAACTTCTAAATCATTGAGAATATCATAAACTTGTAAATAACAATAATAGGTGCAAACCCTAATTTCAATTTCATAGGAAAACACATAAAATCAAATAACTTTTGTAATTAAAAATAAGTTTTGGGCACAGGGATGAAAGGAGTATCCTTGTTCATAACCCCACATACCTTATTATGCTTGATTTGATGAACAAGCTTGGTTTGAGATGTTATTTTTGCCTTTGAAGGTTGATTCTTGGAATTCTTGGATTGAAAGTCTTGAATCTAGAACTAATTTGGAGAAAGGATGGTGGAATCTTGAGATTCTTGAGATGAATATTGAAGCCTAGGGTTTGTATTTGAGGGATTTTGGGGAAAAGTGAGCCTATTTTGCTCAATATCTTCATTAGTCATCTGTTTCACGATTTGGGGGATTAAGCAAAAGACCAAATTACCCTTGAAATTTAAAATTTATAACTGGAACGCTGTTTAAGGCTTCACCACGACGCAGTGAGTGTGTCATCTCTATACCCACCATGACGCAGTGGAATTGCGGTGACTTACTAGATATTGACAATTGTTGTTTTGGGGTTCACAACTATACGGTACAATCGCGATGACCCACTGAAATTTGAAAAACGTCGATTTGGCCTCCACCGTGATGTGGTGGCCTTGCCATTGTTATTCTCACTGCGATGCGGCCCAATCGCAGTGAGCTACAGGAATTCGACAATTGTGAAATCATCCTCCACCGCGATGCGATGACTGCCTAATTGGCACACTGCTTACTAAAAATGCCCTAACTTCTTCACCGAGTGTCGAATTTGGGAGAATTTGATATCGATGGAAAGCCTATTCAATTTTCCACACAACGAAAAGTTGAAATCAAGAAAATTCTATGTGAATAAAATATTATTCATTTTGTAGGCCATCCCTCAACATTCTAGAGGCGAAATTAAGCTAGAAAAAGTTTGGGGTATTATAGGCTGGGTGTCAATCTTCATGTTTAGCTGAACCTATTGACAACCTATTTTTAATTTAAATTGGAGCCAAAGTAGTAACAATGTTCTTGGAACAAAAAAGTACGAAAAGATGAAAACTATTATCATTTATTCATATAAAGTTTCAAATATATCATAAAGAAGCATGTGTAGAGAACTTAGTTGGTCCAATTAACAATAGTTGCTTTCATGCCATTTTGTTTCGCACAATATTCAGGGAAAAAGATTTTAAAGGTGATTGGATTGATAGAATGTATGATCGAAAACAAAGAGAATAATAGCATAGCCAATATAGTCCCATGAAGTAATATAATTGATAACAGAGAGAACTGACAAAAAACTGTAAAAGATGAAATGAATGCGAGAATTAACAAATAAGTAATTCGATTGCTCACATCAAATAGGCAAATAAGGAAAGCTGCAAGCAGAAAGGGAAAAAAAACCACAAATCACTATAAAAACAAACAGTAGATTTGTTTAATTAGGAATTTAGGCTTTGTTCCATCAACTGAGGCTCATGAAGTTGGCTTAAATGATGAATCGGACATGGTCAATAATGCCAAGGTTACGGTCTAGTCTTCCTCGCAACCGACAAGGTAATTCGACTAACAAGAACAAGCAGAAACTTCATGTTGTGCTGCCTCCCCCTGCCTCAACATCACAAGTGCATAATGGTAGTAATCCCGCTAAAGTTCGGACTCAACAAGAGAAGTTGAATTCTTCTCTTGAGTTATTAATCAATGGAAACATCAGCACCCTCGCAAGATCCAAAGAAATAAGCAGTCCAATATATTTGTGAAAGTTTTTGGAGTTCTTAATCCTTTGTTAAAATCATTGCATCGAGCAAAGTATGTTAGGGTTTTTGTCCTGATTTTCTTACTATATTTAAGTTTTATTTTTTCTTAGAAGGAAAATAAAAGTTACTATAATTACTTTTACTTTTCCTGAAAGAAAAAAATATAATTCTTTTCCATATTTGGCTAACCTCTTTCTTGGAGGAAAGGTTTTGGACATCTATAAATAGAAGACCCCTTCTCATACCATAACATAGTAGCATCCACAGTGTAGTCGTTTAAAGAGTCTCATTTAGGGGGAAATTTTTTCCCAATAGTTTTTAATGTTTTTTTATATTAGTTTTCAATATGTAGGTCACTTGACCAAATTACATCAATAATATATTTTTTAGTATGTTTTTCTTTGTCGTCTGAATATCACTATGATAGTTTGCAACTAATATCTTCCGTATGACGCCCTCTCGATTTTGAACCCAATAAGTGGTATCAGAGCTTACGATTCAATGGTCCAATGGTGTGGTGAGACGAGATTAAACAGGTTCAAAGTGGTTTCAAAATCAAGCTGCAATAATTTGGATGATAATGAAGATTTTTGTCGAACTACATGTGGAAAACAAGTTTCAACCATATTTTCAACACTCCTGCTGCTGCATCTTTAAAAATAAAATATTACTTTTAAACCAATTTTTAACCATGATATTTTAAACCTTATTTTTAACCATGGCAAGTAGCAGTTATGAAGATTATATCAAGAACGAAGTTCATGCACATGATATGAAGAGAAGATGGATCAAGTGAAGAAAATCAAGCCAAAAAGGGGAGATTTGTTAGAGTTTTTGCCCTGATTTTCTTACTATATTTAAGTTTTATTTTTTCTTAGAAGGAAAATAAAAGTTGCCATAATTACTTTTATTTTTCCTGAAAGAAAAAAATATAATTCTTTTCCATATTTGGCTAACCTCGTTTTTGGAGGAAAGGTTTTGGAAATCTAAAAATAGAAGACCTCTCTTCTCATAACATAATATAGTAGCATCCACAATGTAGTCGTTTAAAGAGTCTCGTTTAGGGGGAGATTTTCTCCCAATAGTTTTTAATGTTTTTTATATTAGTTTTCAATATGTAGGTCACTTGACCAAATTACATCAATAATATATTTTTTAGTATGTTTTTCTTTGTCGTCTGAATTATCACTATGATAGTTTGCAACTAATAGCTTCCGCATGATGTCCTCTCAATTTTGAACCCAACAAAGTAGTGCCACCTTATAAAATAGATCGCTTTCTGATTGGATCATTGTTTTATACTTGTACCCTCTAACTCTTAAGTTACTCTGGAAGATTGTAGTTTTGATGGTCCAGAGACGCTGAATGTTTATTGGCTAAATGTTTAGTAAGCTTTCTCGGAAGAGTGCCTCTTCAATATAGTTTTCGGAGGGAGAAAATTTGGTGTATCATCAACCTTTGAGAACTTGCATCTTTAAGATTGAGAAAAAACAAACAAACAATAGAAGAGTTGTTCTCCCTATAATAGTTTCATTGGCTTTTAAAAGGTGTTAACTATGCCGATGCTCGACCGATGGTTATTTCAGTTTTAGACAGTTACAACGTATGTATCTTTGGTTACGGAAAAATCAATTTGACTGGGAACTTTCAACCCTCTAGATGTAAGTCTTTTTAAAAAAAGACTTATTTTTGTGAAATCCTCTTCTTTTTGTGTGTTTTCCCCTCTTTTGCTTAAAGCAAGTCAACTGCATATATATCTTTCAAGGAGTACTTTTCTGTCAAAGTTTTTTTTCAAAATCTAACAGACATGGATATTATATTCAACCTCTCAAGGGAGTTTTGTTTCTTTTTTTAATACATATTTTTTATGTTATTTGTTACATTGATCTGATGTTTCGGGAAAGACGTCGTAATAATTAGTTTTCTTGCAATAGTGCAGTTCTATGATATATATGTCGGTCCAACTCTAATCCAAAACTTCATTACTAGCCTGCTATATACAAGAGCAAGATTAAATTCACCATCCTTTTCTGGACAATGGTAAACTAAGCAGTTCCTATCTAGCTTGGTAACCGGAATCTTCATAGGCAATCTCAAGAATCTTGTTCGCTTAGATTTCAGCTACAATTCATTCATAGGTCCAATCCCAGACACAATTGTATACCTTACTACTCTTCAAAAACTCGACCTCAGCGTGAATTCCTTCACTGGAAAAATCCCTGAGACAATTGAAGACTTACAATCTTTGAACTTCTTTGCTCTAAGTAACAATAAGTGTGAATTTCCCTGAAGGACTGAATAAGTTACAACTTCTACAATATTTTCTTATGGATGATAATCCAATGTAGATAAAACTGCCTAAAGAATTCAATCGACTGCATAAGATTCAAGAATTGAGGCTTGCAGGTTCAGGTTACTCAGGTAAAATACCATCAAGTTACTCACAGCTTCTTAACTTAACTACATTGTCACTTCAGAACAATCGATTGACAGGCGAGATTCCTATGGAATTTATGAGCTTTTCACACATTTATCACTTGAATTTGTGCAGAAATGTGTTGTCTGATATTATGCCATCCAATTCAAGTTTCTTGAAAAAACTTGGTAGGAACTTGGACTTGAGTGGAAATCCAGGTCTGCTTTGGATCAACATGAGGGGGCTAATGGACTTTATCTTGGAGTACTTAATGTGTGTAGGATCAAAAATAGTAATAGTAATAATTCTATAACTATTCCATTGAAGAATAAGTCTAAAGCTTCATGTGGGGTATTTAGATTCTTGTTTGTGCTTTGCCTATTACTATGGCTTTGTTATATCCTTTAGAATTGTTTATTTAGAAATTTAGGCTTTGTTCAATGATGCTCATGAAGTTGGCTAAAATTCTGAATCGGACATGATCAATAATACCAAGGTTGCGGCTGAGTCTTCCTCGCAGCCGACAAGGTAATACGACTAACAAGAACATGCAGAAGCTTCTTCTTATACTGCCTTCCCCTGCCTCAACATCACAAATGCATAATGGTAGTAATCATGCTAAAGTTCATACTCAACAAGAGAAGTTGAATTCTTATCTTGAGTTATTAACCAATGGAAACATCATCACCCTCGCAAGATTCAAAGAAATCAGCAGTCCAATATACGTACAAATAAGTTTCAGGGAGGGGATACGATTGTTTGGGCACCTGTAAGGTCTCAAAGTAAAACTGAAGACGCTGGTGAAACAAATTAGAAAAGTGGATCTAATTCAATTGGCCCTTATAATAAGATGATAAAGGAAAAGAAATGTCAACGCACAACAAACATTTTAACCCCTACAGAGCTGAGCCTTTTAGCTCCACAATAATTGAATAGAAAATCTGCAAACATAAACAGAGGAGCAAAAAGTACCATCTATAAAACCCCATAGCTTCACTCTTTTGACTTCATCAAACCAGCCACGACAGAATAATAACTAAAGTAAGGCCATATGCAAGACACAACTCAACACATGAACAAAAGTTAATGGAAATATGAAGTATGGTCACCTGTTTCCAAAAAGGTATAATTATATATGTTAGAATTCCACAAGAAAAAAAAATCTGTGATTACACCTTCCAACTTGAGTTATAACACTTAGGACATACTCAAGCAACTTGAAACTAACGATACAGAAGTGGCTCTTTCAAGTGTTAATTTCACTGTTAGCTGAAATGACAAACAATGCAGTCACACTGTCAAGAAAAAATAAGGTCTTGTTGATGATAAAGAAGATGAAAAAAGTAGCTTCAAGCCCATCAAGAAAGGTAGATGTATCATAGGAATCAAATGTATGAAAAAGACTTCAATTGTATGTGTTCTTCATTTACTTTTTACCTTTCTCCCAAAAGAGGAATGTGCAATGTAGTAGGTTTGGAATCATTAAAAAGCATAGATTTAACTGGAACCTTTTTTTCTTACAAAAAAAAAAAAGATGACCGACCTAACAGGAATCATATACACCTCGACAAAGGAACATCCATTCATTTGCACCATATGAGATCAAATAACTCAACTCAATGAGATAGGATCATCTATTACATACCTGCATGGTGCTATGTAATATAGGCTGGTGATAGGATTGAGAGTTAGTCCCTTCTTCTGAAGTAGAACTTGTGTTAAGACCAGCCTAAGTGCCTCAGCAAATATTCCAGTGACCTGATAAACTGTACCAACTACGTTGAAGTGAATTTGTCCATAGGAGGATACTACAACACCAACGCTAACCAACATCATGTTCAATAATAAATTGCATCTTAACTTGTCAGTTCCATAAATAACAGCCATGACAAAGGTGGCAACTGGCACTGCAATTTCAACACAAAGCTATATACAATTGGTACATTTGTAAATAAAGGATACAGAACTAGAAAAGTGTTACCCAAGCATACTTAGAGCTTTGAGCATCTGGATAAAGGCTACAAAAATGTAGCCGTGTTTACAAACCTAAAATCCCGCTAATGTACAAATACATGAACCCCTAGAGTTCTGGATACATTCATTTGGTCATTTTGCTTCATTAATTCTAAATTCAATATTGAAACAAATCAGTAACGGATCTTCCTATTAAACAACTGAACAAATCCCAGATTTTCCTCCTAATTTTATTCAGCTTCACTTTTTTGAAAACACAATAACAGATCATTCCTATTAAATGCGTATTCAAATTCCAAATTCTTCTCCTATTCATATTCAAATTCATTTTACACAAATCCTACAACCATTCAACCATCCATTCATATTTCATCCTCAAATTCAACAGAGACCACACTCAAGGAAGGAGAGAAATTTATTTAGTTATTTAGTAATTCAGAAAACTTAAAGCAAAAACAAATTTAGACATTCCATTCCACTTTATATCTTTGACATCATCCCCACTGAGCATTTTGATTTAAATCAGTTTGTATACTAATTACCTATGTATTTCAACTTTAACGTTTATTTGGATATAACCAAAATATCTAATCTTGTAAAACATATGCAACAGGCGCAATGGAATTACTATTAGCTGTTGTTAAAGAATACAGTGGCTCGGTGAATATTCCGATGGAAATTAACCTCCTACAACAACTTCAATTAGCCCGGCAGGAATGGATGCTGAAAATTAGATCAATAGAAATAAATCAACAGCTGAATGTAGTTAAATGAATGAGGAAGTTGTTTCTATAAAAATTAATAGATGCAAGCATTCCAGATTGAAGAGAAAGATTGCACTAATTGAAAAAAAATACAAGCAGCATCCCCAACAAAAAATAATCCAGCTTATATACGCTTTGTCAATAGATTCACAAAGTTGGCGAAGCTAACAAACTTATGAGGTAGACATGATTCAATTCATCAAAAGGGTATTTTAATCTGCATAACCATTTATCTCTTAACAAAATGCAAAAATACTACTTTTTATTCATCTGTGAAACTTTAAAAAAATTAACTACCTGTAAAATTGTTATGTTTATATTTATAACTTTGAATTTGACAGATCATTACACAACAAGTCAAAATTTTGGCCCCCAAAGTACCCATTCCAATATTGTGGTTAACTTTTATGGTATGAAGAACGAAAAATAAAATGGTACCGACAAAAAAACTTGTATTCTCATTTTGCTGTGTGGAAGGAGGTCGGGTCCAACTGCCGTTATTAAGTGAACCACCACCATATCTCAAGTATTTTTGGGAACAGAATCTGGAAAAGTAGGTGCAAATTTTCGTAAAAATATCAGGGCTTATAACTCTATAATTGAAGTTACATCTATAGGAGGCCGAGTGAAGGATCTATCAATAGCTCAAAGGGGCCATATGTTTTCAGGATGAGCGGTCAAAATTACTATCACATAGGATCTTTATTACCTAAAATTGGTAAAACTCCATAGTTTGCTCAGCTATATATATATGATACTGAAAATGAGATAACCAACAGAATGAATTGCTTGTCGCAAGGAGACGTTGATCCCAAAATTGTCCAGGCTGCTAGAGTTGTAACCCAAATTTTGTTGATGGACCTTTATGTGGGCCTAGGACCTATTTGTATACACGTAATATATAAGTGCGATTTTATTATTCAGAAAATTCAGCCTTCTCCACATTATACTCTCTTTCCATTATAGTGAAACCTCCTCTGCTGCTGCCCGTGATTTTTCTCGCAAGGGTTTCCACGTAAATCTGTGTGTTGTTCTTTTTTTTTTACTTGTGGTTTGCTTATTCTGTCCAAATCATAACAAACTGGTATCAAAGTCTGTTCAATTTTTTTCTCGGGGATGGCAACCATGAAGTATGATATTCCGTTGTTGGATCGCACCACTAGATTTTCGTTATGGCAGGTTAAGATGTAGGTAGTGCTCGCACAAATGGATTTGGATGATGCTCTATTAGGGTTTGATAAGATTCCCTCATTGTGGATGAATGAGGACAAATGGCGTAAGGATCGGAAGGCTCTATCTTAGATCCACCTTCATTTATCCAATTAGATTCTACATGATGTTTTGAAGGAGACGACTGTCGCTGCGTTGTGTTTAAAATTAGAATCGATGTGTATGATGAAGAGCCTGAAAAGTAAGTTGCATCTCAAATAGTGACTTTATTCACATTGTGTAACGCCCCAAAGTTTTTCCTAACTGAATTTTTTTTCCCTAAAGTATCAAGCATTGACTTCTAGAATGATTTATACTTATTTTCCTATGGAATTCCTTAGATTTCAACTTTTCATTATGTAGATGATCGAATAATATTTCCATCGACATAAGATTCGTCCAAAACGGACACTCGGTGAAGGAGTTATGGTTAATTTAAGTCCTAGTCATAAAACACCGCCATTCCTGTCCTTGGTACATCGCGGAGAGGGTGTAAATGATGATGGTCAATTTCCAGTGAGACTCCATAATGGATGCACATTGCGGAGTGGGCCAAGTTCCCATTCGTCAATTTCCAGTGAGCCACCGCGATAGTGGCACGTCGCGAAGGCCCATAAGATCCGGTTCCTAGTTTAAATTTTTCCTGTTTCGTTCAGAAGTTAACATTGGTAGTTTGGACTTTTTCCAAGTTTCTTAAAACATCCAAACAAGAGATTAAGACCTCTACAAACATAATATACGACATTCTCAAGATTTCCCTCAAAACAAAAACCCTAGTTCATATACTTCTCCTCCAAGAAACTCAAGACTCAACCGTGGGTTTTTGAAATTGATCGGAGATTTGGAATCCCCAAACCATAGGCTTCAAGGATCAACCATTATTCTTCATAATCGAGATACGCGGGGTTTTCTTAAAATCTCATGGGTATATAAATCCTGATTTTAATAAAGGGGTTTTTGAATTTATGAATACATTTATGTTTTAGAAGCTTTGATAAAATTGTTTTGATCTTTAGGCCTTCCCCCAAATTGATTTGAATTGTATATATGTATGTATGCGTTGAAAATCATGAATTGTGAATCTAGAGCATGAAATATATAATCTCTCTCTCCCATTACTTTATTATTTGATTTACAAGTTATGAATCCTTACATTTTATGGTTTACAGAATGATTCAAGATACTATTCATCTTATGTGAAATTCATGGTGATTAAGAATGGGAGAAAGGAATGCTTTAATGATTTTAAATATTGAGATTGATAAACAAAGAAACTTCAGAAATATTTTTGAGAAGTTGGCCACTACTTATTGAAATTGTTAAATGAATGGAAAGCATTTGCATGATTTTTGACTTATGATTTGAGATATGACTCTTCTTAAACTATATGCATGATCAAGTGGCCTGAACATTGTTTTAGAATGAAATAATCATATATGGCTTAGAATAAAGACTTTCAAGTCTTGTTATGATGATACCAACTCAGACAATACCATAACAGACACAGACTAATACAGAAATTAGACTTTCATGTTTTAGAATTTCAGAATGATGCATGTTTAGAAAAAGCTAAAATAGGGCATAAAGATATGTTAGGTGGTTTCCTGAAGAGGGCACGAGTTCAGATAACTCATTGTCCAAAAATCGTGATGTGCCGATCTGGGAATATTAGATTACACTGGCCTAGTTTCGTGTGGCGTATCAGAATCAGAGACTCCAACCCTTGTGGCATACTTGGGTTGGGGGATTCCCCGCTGAGTCAATGACGGATTCCATATAGCCCATGGAATATCAGATTTGTAGGGGAGTGCTACCTAACTCAGAAGTAATACAAATAACAGACATTGCATTGACAAGAATTATTTATGATTTTCAGAAAAATGCCCATGTATTTTGAGAACTGTTTATGCATGATGTTTTAACAACTTGCTCTCCACTATTTTACTTATATAAAAAGTTTTATTTTGGATTACTTTGCATACCAGTACATCTGTATTGACCTCCCCTCTCCTCTCTTTAGGTTCTGAGGCTCGGTCTAAGAGTTCAAAAAAGCAATAGATTTTATCAGACAGGGTTGCAGTGTCCAGTTGGTAAATCTTCTTTATTCCAGAAGGCATGTTTACTTTCAAAAAACTATTATTAGATATGGTTTTGGTATACTGGGGCCTTGTCCCAGTTTTCAGATTGTGTTAGTGATCATGTAGTAGAGATTTCGAAAATGGTTTGCAGATGTTGCTAGTTAGTTTTGGATTTCGTTCTCCAATGCTAAATTCATATCAGATTTATAACCATGATTCCATCTTGGTATAATTTCTGTATTTCCTTATTTACGTAAGAATGGTGTATATGATTTCAGGATTGAAGGGGTGTCCAGGCTTTCATGGTTCGGGATGCTCATCACGGCCAGGGCCTCGGTTCGGGTCATGACAAACTTCGTATCAGAGCACGGTTCATGGTCCCAGGATGTCTGCAAAATCACGTCGGTTAGAGTCTTATTTATGGGTGTGTAGTGTGCTACACTTATAAGCAGGGGGCTACTAGGTGTTTAGGAATGTTTCCCCTCTTTATGATCTAGTTCGTGCTTTAGAGTCTAATCTACCTCTAATCAATACTCTCTTGCTTTTCAGAAAAATCGATCATGTCTCCTCGTCGCACTATCGATCAGAATGCATAGACAGATGAGGTCCATCCCACTCACAGGATGTGGACCCATAATAGATCTCTCACCCCAGAACCTGTTCCTACTCTGGGAGTACCTCCAGTACTGACCAGTCTACCTCGAGATCCATAGACCAATGTTGATTATCCCCCGACTTCTTATCAGGATATTTTTAATGTAGAATTCAGACAGTTTATTCATATGCTAACACAATTGGTAGCCAATCAAGCTCAATAATCAAAAGATTTTGGGTCCACATCTATTACATCTGAGGCTACTCGGGTGGGTCAGTTCATAAATATGAACCCACCCAAGTTTACTGGCACCAAGGTAGGAGAAGATCCACATGAGTTTATGGATGATATGGAGAAGATGTTTAAGGTGATGCATGTGGAGAAGATAGAAAGGGTAGAGTTGGCAACTTATCAACTTAAGGAGGATGCGAAGGGAGAGAGTGCTGAGCCCACAGTTTGGGGAAAATTTGTGGAAGCCTTCCTTGATCAGTTCTTTCCTTTAGAGTTGAGGGAGGCCAAAGCTGAGAAGTTTATGAATCTGAAGAAGGGAAATATGAGTGTCCAGGAGTACACTTTGAAGTTTAACCAATTAGCCCGCTATGCACTAGAGATGACTAGCAATATGAGAGCCCGGATGAGGAAGTTTGCATCCGACCTTTCAGATAATCTAGTGCTTGAATGTCAAGGGATGATGCTAAATAGGGATATGGACTTTGCTAGGCTGTCAGTCCATATGCAATAAAAAAGAAGAAAAAAAAAAGAAAATTGCTAAGTCTAGAGAAAAGGACAGGCAGACAAAGAGAGCCAAAATAGCAGATCAGCATCACAGTCAGCCGCAAGGTGGTATGTGGGCTAATAAATGGCAGAAGAAGAAGAATTGGGGTAATGCACAGTCCACAGGCAGCTCCCCAGCGCCCAGACCCCCTGTTGACAGAAGATCTCAGATTTTGTAGACTAATCAGGGATCTAGAGCTCAGGATACTCAGTCACAGGGTAGTGTGGCTCTACAGCATCGTACTTTTCTACGGTGTAAGACTTGTGGTAGAAATCACAGGAAGGTGTCAGTGGGGCGCATTTGTATGTTATTCATGTGGTTAATCGGGTCACTTACAGAGGGATTATCCATCTGCTAGAAGGAATGTAGTGGTGCAAAATCTCAGTCAAATTCTTCCGCACCACCACCGCCTCAAAAGGGTGCCACTTCAGCTGTCGGAAGCAGTCGCAACTAGCTGTACGCTTTGACTAACCGCCAGGAGGCAGAGGCCTCACTAGATGTTGTCACCGGTACGTTAAAAATCTTTTCCCATGATATTTATGTGTTACTCGATCTCGGGTCTACCTTGTCTTATGTGACCCCATATATGGCTATTGGTTTTGGGTTTGAGCCCGAAGTCATTACTGACTCTTTCTCTGTTTCCACTTCGGTGGGTGATTCTGTTGTGGCTAGGAGGATATATAAAAATTGTGTTATGTCTATTCTTAGCCGGGATACTGTGGTAGATCTCATAGAGCTTGATATGGTTGATTTTGATGCTATCCTAGGGATGGATTGGCTTCATTCGTGTTATGCCACACTAGACTGCAGAACCCGAAAGGTCACTTTTTCTTTTCTGAATGAGGCAGTAATAAAATGGGAAGGGCACTCTTTAGTACCTAAAGGGCACTTTATATCTTATCTCAGGGCCCATAAACTCATTTCCAAAAGTTGCTTGTATCATCTTATTCAGGTTAAAGATTCTAACACCAAAAGTGTTTCTTTTCAGTCTATCCCTATAGTAAATGAATTCCCAAAAGTCTTTCCAGCTAATCTCCTAGGAATACCACCTGATAGAGAGATAGATTTTGCCATAGATGTATCGCCAGACAACCGTCCCATCTCTATTCTGCTATATAGAATGGCTCCAGCAGAGTTGAAAGAGTTGAAAGATCAGCTAGCAGACCTCCTAGATAAAAGTTTCATCCGTCCTAGTGTTTCTCCCTGGGGTGCACCTGTACTTTTCGTGTAAAAGAAAGATGGTTCCCCGCGTATGTGCATAGATTACCGCCAGTTAAACAAGGTCACTATCAAAAATAAGTATCCGCTTCCTAGGATTGATGATCTATTTGACCAACTTCAGGGTGCTAAGTGCTTTTCTAAAATAAAACTTCATTCAGGATATCATCAATTGAAAGTTAGAGAGTCAAACATTCCTAAGATAGCTTTTCAAACCAGATATGGTCATTATGAATTCCTAGTCATGTCCTTCGGGTTGACTAACACCCCTGCAGCCTTCATGGACCTAATGAATAGGGTCTTCCGACAGTTTCTAGACTTGTTTGTCATAGTTTTCATTGATTATATCTTGATTTATTCCAAAAGTGAGGAGGACCATGCCAATCACCTCCGAATTATCCTCCAGACTCTCAAAGATCATAGGTTGTATGAAAAGTTTTCCAAGTGTGAATTCTGGTTAAATGTTATTGCTTTCTTGGGGCATATTGTGTCTAGTGAGGGGATTAAGGTTGATCCCCAAAAGGTTGAGGCAATGAGGAAATGGCCCGACCCATGACTCCAACCGACATTCGAAGCTTCTTGGGTTTGGTAGGTTATTACAGGAGGTTTGTAGAGAGTTTTTCTTCCATAGCTGCACCACTTACTAAGTTTTTCTGACTCTTATGAGAATAGTTTTAAGAAGTTGAAAGACAAGTTGACTACTGCTCCTGTTTTGACTCTTCCGGGGGGTACAGCAGGTTTTGTTGTATACTGTGATGCGTCCCGGATGGGACTTGGGTGTGTTCTTATGCAGCATGGTAAGGTAGTGGCTTATGCGTCTAGGCAATTGAAGGTGCATGAGCGGAACTACCCTACTCATGACTTGGAGTTAGCGGTTATGGTTTTAGTACTTAAGATCTGGCGGCACTATTTGTATGGGGTACATGTTGATATATTTATTGACCACAAAAGTTTACAATATATTTTCTCGAGGAAAGAATTGAATCTCAGGCAGAGGTGATGGTTGGAACTTTTAAAAAACTATGACATGAGCCTGCACTATTATTTGGGAAAGGCAAATGTGGTAGCCGACGCCCTCAGCAGGTTATCTATGGGCAGTCTTTCTTATGTGGGGAAAGAAAATTGGGAGATGGTGAAGGATATTCACCGACTTGCAAATCTAGGAGTACGACTTTTGGATTTCAAGGATGGAGGAGTGGTTGTTCATAAGATAGGAAAATCTTCCTTTTGTGCAGAGGTTAAAGAGAAGCGGGTTGGAGATCTCATCTTGATACAGATCAAGAAAGATGTGGGTTAATAAAAGGTAATGTCATTTGAAATTGGTGGTGATGGTATTTTGAGATACCAGGGTAGGTTGTGTGTGCCAGATGTAGATGGTCTGATGAAGAGAATCCTTGATGAAGCTTACACATCTGGGTATGTTGTTTACCTCGGCTCTACTAAGATTTATCATGATTTGAAAACCCTTTATTGGTAGAATAATATGAAGCGTGATGTGGCTAACTATGTTTCCAAGTGTTTAAATTATCAACAAGTTAAAGTGGAACATATGAGGCCAAGTGGTTCTTCTCAAAAGATAGCTTTGCCTTTGTGGAAACCAGTATGATTCCACTTGGGTTATTGTAGATAAGCTGCCCAAGTCAACTCATTTTCTACCTGTCAGGACTAATTATTCAGAAGAGGATTATGCCAAGCTGTTCATTGCAGAATAAGTTCGTTTGCATGGGGCACCTGTGTCCATCATATCCAATCGAGGTATACAATTTTCTTCTTAGTTTTGGAGATATTTTCATAGAGGTTAAGGTACCCAAGTGAACCTAAGCACTGCTTTTCATCCTCAGACTGATGGGAAGGATGAGCGCACCATTCAGACCCTTGAGGACATGTTGAGGGCCTGTGTGATTGATTTTAAAGGTAGTTGGGTAGAACACCTACCCCTGATAGATTTCGCGTATAATAACAGTTTCTATTCTAGTATTAAGATGGCACCATTTGAGGCATTCTATGGGAGAAGATGTAGGTCACCAATAGGGTGGTATGAAGTGGTTGAGACGTAAATGTTTGGGCCTGATCTTATTTATCAGGCAATGTAGGATGTGAAATTTATCAGAGAACGACTTAAGACAGCTCAGAGTCATCAGAAATCCTACGTCAATGTTAGGAGAAAAGATCTAGAGTTTGAGGTTAGAGATTAGGTGATTCTCAAGGTTTCTCCCATAAAGGGAGTCATGCGATTCGGGAAGAAAGGTAAGCTGAGTCTTCGCTATGTAGGGCCATACCAAATTGTGATAAGGATAGGTGGTGTTGCGTATGAGTTAGAATTGTCTGCCAGTTTGGGTTCTGTTCATCTGGTATTTCATATATCTATGTTGAAGAAGTGTATTGGAGACCATTCTTTAGTATTGCCTGTCGAAGGAATCAAAGTGACAGACTCCTTATCCTATGAAGAAGAGCCTGTAGAAATTTTGGATCGCCAAGTTAGAAGATTAAGGAGCAAAGAGATAGCCTCAGTTAAAGTGTTGTGGAGAAACCAAAAGATTGAAGAAATAAATTGGGAATTAGAAGTTGACATGAGAGCTAGATACCCAAACCTTTTTGATCCAATGGATGACGAATTGAAGGTACAATGCTTGCATTATTCTTTCTATGCCTTAGTATGCTTGAAATTATGCTGTTCTGTGTCCTGCATCAACATTCGAGGATGAATGTTCCCAAGGGGGGATATTGTAACGCCCCAAAGTTTTTCCTAGCTGAATTTTTTATCCCTAAAGTGTCAAGCATTGGATTCTAGAATGATTTATACTTATTTCCCTGTGGAATTCCTTAGATTTTAACTTTTCATTACGTAGATGATCGAATAAGTTTTTTGTTGACATAAGATTCGTCCAAAACGGACACTCGGTGAAGGAGTTATGGTTAATTTAAGTCCTAGTCATAAAACACTGTCATTCCTGTCCTTGGAGCATCGCGGAGAGGGTGTAAATAACGATGGTCAATTTCCAGTGAGACTCCACGATGGTGGCATGTCACGGAGTGGGCCAAATTCCCATTCGTCAATTTCCAGTGAGCCACCGCGATAGTAGCGCATTGCGGTGGTCCATAAGATCGGTTTCCCAGTTTAAATTTTTCCTATTTCATTCAGAAATTAACAAGGGTATTTTGGACTTTTTCCAAGTCTCTTAAAACATCCAAACAGGAGATTAAGACCTCTACAAATATAATATACGACATTCTCAAGATTTTCCTCAAAACAAAAATCCTAGTTCATATACTACCCCTCCAAGAAACTCAAGACTCAACCGTGGGTTTTCAAAATTGATCAGAGATTTGGAGTCCCCAAACCATAGGCTTCAAGGATCAACCATTATTCTTCATAATCGTGGTACGCGGGGTTTTCCTAAAATCTCATGGGTATAGAAATCCTAATTTTTAGAAAGGGGTTTTTGAATTTATGAATACATTTATGTTTTAGAAGCTTCAATAATATTGTTTTGGTTTTTAGGCCTTCCCCCAAATTGATTTGAATTGTATATATGTGTGTATGCATTGAAAACCATGAATTGTGAATCGAGAGCATGAAATATATAATCTCTCTCTCCCATTACTTTATTATTTGATTTGCAAGTTATGAATCCTTACATTTTATGGTTTACAAAATGATTTAAGATACTATTTGTCTTATGTGAAATTCATGATGATTAAGAATGGGAGAGAGGAATGCTTTAATGATTTTAAATGTTGAGATTGATAAACAAAGAAACTTCAGGAATGTTTTTGAGAAGCTGGCCACTACTTATTGAAATTGTTGAATAAATGGAAAACCTTTGCATGATTTTTGACTTATGATTTGAGATATGACTCTTCTTACACTATATGCATGATCAAGTGGCCTGAACATTATTTTAGAATAAAATAATCATATATGGCTTAGAATAATGACTTGCAAGTCTTGGTATGACGATACCAACTCAGACAATGCCATAATAGACACAGACTAATACAGAAATCAGACTTTCATATTTTAGAATTTCAGAATGATGCATGTTCAGAAAAGGCTAAAATAGGGCATAAAGAGATATTAGGTGGTTTTCTGAAGAGGGCACGGGTTCAGATAACTAATTTCCCCAAAACCATGATTTGCTGATCTGGATATATTATATTACGTTGGCCTAGTGCTGTGTGGCATATCAGAATAAGAGATTCCAACCCTTGCGGCATACTTATGTTGGGGGCTTCCCCGCCGAGTCAATGGCGGATTCCATATAGCCCGTGGAATATCAAAGTTGTAGGGAAGTGCCACCTAACTCAGAAGTAATACAAAGAACAGACATTGCATTGACAAGAATGATTTATTATTTTCAGAAAAATGCCCATGTGTTTTGAGAATTGTTTATGCATGGTGTTTTAAGAACTTTCTCTCCACTATTTTACTTATATAAAAAGTTTTATTTTGGATTACTTTGTGTACCAGTACATCTGTATTGACCCCCCTCCTTCCTCCAGGTTCTGAGGCTCAGTCTAGGGTTCCAGAAAAGCAATAGATTTTATTAGATAGGGTTGTAGTGACCAGTTGGTAAGCCTTCTTTATTCCAGAAGGCCTATTTACTTTCAGAAAACTATTATTAGATATGGTTTTGGTTTACTGGGGGCCTTTTCCCAGCTTTTAGATTGTGCTAGTGATCATGTAGTAGAGATTTCGCAGATGGTTTGCAGATGTTGCTCGTTAGTTTTGGATTTTGTTCTCCAACACTAAATTCATATCAGATTTATGACCATGATTACGTCTTGCTATAATTTCCATATTTCCTTATTTACGTATGAATGGTGTATATGATTTCAGGATAGAAGGGGTGTCCAGGCCTTAATGGTTTGGGATGCTCATCACGGCCAGGGCCTCGATTCGGGTCGTGATACATTGTATGTCTGAGGGTGCGTCTTTGGAAGATCACCTATTTGTCTTTAAATAAATCATCTCTAATTTAGAAACTTTGGAGGTTAAGTACAATGAGGAATATTTAGGGTTGATTTTATTGTGTTCGCTGCCTGCATCATACACAACCTTTAGAGATACGATTTTAAATAGTCGTGATACCCTGACCATAGATGAAGTCTATGATTCATTGCTCTCTAAGAAAAAAGATGAAGTATCTTGTGAATGGGTCGAAGACTCAAGGAGATGGTCTTATTATTCGAGGATTTGGGACTCGTGAGAGGAATTTTGGGGGTGATGACAGGAATAGGTCAAAATCCAGAAATAAAAATAAAACCTGTAATTACTGCAAAAAGAAAGGCCATATTAAATCTGAGTGTTAGAAGCTACAGAATAAAGAGAAAAGAGAAGCTCCAAAACCAAAGGGAAACCAACCAGAGAAGTTTGGTGAAGCCAGTTTTGTGGAAGATGGCGATAGTGATAGAGAACTCTTAGTAGTTTCTGATGGTAACTCTAAACCCTGTAAGGATTAGATTCTTGATTCAGCTTGCACATTTCATATGTTTCATAATCGGTATTGGTTTAGAACATATGAAATAGTCTCTAAAGGTGTTGTGTTGATGGGAAATAACACACCTTGTAAGATAGCTAGTATTAGAACAATCAGGATTAAGATGTTTGATGAGGTTGTGAGGACACTTGGTGGTGTGCGGTATGTCCTAGACCTGAAAAGAAATCTTATTTCCTTGAGTACCCTTGATTCGAACGGTTATAGGTACACTGGATAAGATGGAGTCCTGAAGGTTACTAAAGGTGTTCTTGTTGTAATAAAGGGACAAAGAAAGTCTACAAATTTTTATTTCCTGCAAGGCTCTACTGTTACAGGTCATGTAGTTGTTTCTACCTTCTCTCTATCAGAAAGTGATGTTGCTAAACTTTGGCATATGCACCTGGGGCATATGAGTGAAAATGAGATGACTGAACTAAGTAGAAAAGGACTTCTTGATGGGCAGAGTATTACCAAATTGGAGTTATGTGAGCACTGCATATTCGGGAAGCAAAAGAGAGTCTGATTTACTGAAGGCATCCACTCAACTAAGGGCACACTTGATTACATTCATTTTGATCTCTGGGGAACTTCTAGAGTACCTTCTAGAGGAGGCGCTAATTACTTGTTGACTATTATTGATGACTATTCCAGAAAAGTTTGGGTGTTCTTTCTAAAACAAAAGAATGATGTGTTGCCTACTTTCAAGGAGTGGAAGACTATGGTTTAAAAGTAGATAGGGAAGCAGGTAAAACGCCTTCGGATCGATAATGGTTTAGAGTTCTGTTCTAATGAATTTAATTCTTTGTGCAAGTCAGAAGGAATTGTAAGGCACTTGACAGTTCATCATACTCTATAGCAGAATGATATGGCCGAACGAATGAATAGGACTATAATAGAAAAGGTGTGTTGTATGCTCTCTAATGCTGGTTTACCCAAGTCTTTTTGGGCCAAAGCTGCTTCCATAGCTTGTCTTCTTATTAACCACTCTTCCTCAGTCACGATTGATAAAAAGACTCCACAAGAGGTATGGTCTGGTACTCCTGTTAGTTATTCTGATTTGGGGATATTTAGATGTCCTATTTATGCTCATGTTGATAATGGAAAGTTGAAACCTAGATCTGTCAAGTGTTTATTTATGGGTTATAAGCCTGGTGTTAAAGGTTATAAGCTTTGGTGTCCAGAAAGCAGAAAGGTTATAATTAACAGGGATATTATGTTTGATAAAACTGCTATGCTTCGGGCTCCCTCCAAATCTAGTGCTTCGCCTCCAAATGAGCTTAGTGACATGAATCAACAACAGTCAAGCACCTACATTGAATTGTAGATTAGATCAGAGACTACATCAGTGCCTACTTCTCAGTCTATCCCAGAGATACAGAGTGGTACAATTTCTTCTTCACCACCAGTGACACCATAATATTCTATTGCAAAAGACAGGCCTAGAAAAGATATTAGATCTCCTCAGAAGTATGCTAAAGCTAATTTGGTTGCTCATGCATTGAATATAGCAGAAGATATTGATTCTGGTGAAGAACCTTCTTCTTACTCAGAGGCAGTTAGTTGTGATGATTCTGGTCGATAGATGATTGTTATGCAAGAGAAGATGGAATCACTTCATCAGAATGGCACATGGGATTTGGTGAGATTTCCTAAAGATAAGAAAGTTGTCTATTACAAGTGGGTATTTAAAAAGAAAGAAGGAATATCAGGAGTTGAAGATGCTAGGTACAAAGCAAAACTAGTTGCCAAAGCCTACAGTCAGGTTCTGGGTATTGACTTTTGTAACACCCTGCATCGTCCATGAGCTAGCTCATGGTAATATGCAATTAGAGTTAAAGACTGAAAAATTAATTTTTCCTAATTTAGACTTTTCATCACATGGGAAATTTGATAAGCTTTCTGCCAATTTAAGATTTGCTCAAATCCGATACCCAGGTAAGAAATTATGGCTAATTTAAGTCCTAGTAGAAAACACCATCATTTTTGTGCTTGGCGCATTGCGGAGGGGTCTATTTAACAATTGTCAAATTCCAGTAGCCTAGCGCGATTGTGGTGCGTCGCATTGAAATTCCAGGTCCCAACCAGTAGGACAACACGATGGCTCCGCATCGCGGTGACCCTAAGAATACCATTCGTCAATTTCCAGTGAGCCACCATGATTGTGGTACGTCGCGGTGACCCATAAAATCGGGCTCCCAGTTATATTTTATTCCGTCTCATTAAGGGTATCTTAGGTATTTTTCACCACCCCTTATCAGCTTAAACACGGGATTATACTCCCAAGTGACCACATTATTCATACTCTCTTTAAAAATTCACAAAAACACTCTCTAGGGTTTCAAACAAAAAACTCAATTAACTCAAGATTCAACCGTGAGTTTTCAAAACTGAGTGAAGATTTGGAATCCCCAAACCGTAGGCTTCAAGAATCATCCATCAAATTTCTAAATTGAGGTACGTGGTGTTTATCCTAAAACTATATGGGCTTGTTGAAAACACCCAATTATGATTTAAAAATCATCAAGCATGAATTTGTTAAAGGGGTTTTGAGATCCATGATTTTATTATGTTTTATGCATGTTTAATGATATTGTTGTTTTGGCCTTTAGGCCTTTCCCCCTTAAATTGATTTAAACCTATATGAATATGTATGATGTTGAAGATTTGATAGAGAGCATTATTATTGAAATCCCTTTCTTTGATGATTTAGAGTTGGTGAACTTATTGGGAATGATTTGAGATACTTGTTTAATATTTTGAAGGGGATCTTTTCAATGTTTAAGTATTTAACATGATTTTGATGATGATGAGATGGAGTTTCTTGGTATGATTTCGTTCTTGTTTTAAAAAGAAAGAATTTCATGTGATTGACATTTTTTACATGACCACCTTGTGTATTTGAATGTTGAAAAAGAGAGGTTCTTGCATATGTTTATATGAGCTTTAAGAAAGAGTTTCTTGAAATGACTTATTGATATGGTGGCCCTAGATTTATGTTTTGAAACAGAGATTATTATATGCTAATAATGGCTCTGAGATGTGACTTGCAAGTCAATGGTATGACGATACCATATAAATGTATGCCATAACAGAGTTAGAGTTTTCAGAGAATATTTTCAGAGAATGCATGTCTTAAAGAGTTAAAAATGGGCATAAAGAGAGTTAGGTGGTTGCCTGAAGAGGGATAGAGTTCAAGTAACTCTTAGCCTAAAACCGTGATTTGCCGATCCGAATAGATTATTTTTACGCTGGCAACGGTCGTGTGGAGTAGCAGAGTAAGAGACTCCAACCCTTGTAGCACACTTGGGTTGGAGGCTTCCCCGCCTAGTCAATGGCGGATTCCATATATCCCATGGAATTTCAGAGTTGTAGGGTATACCACCTAGCGCAGAAGTAAAACGAAGAGTTTCACAGAGTTCAGATGATTTTATAGAGTCTTTCGAAAATACCCATGAGATTTCTTACTATATGACATATTTATGAACTGTTTTAAATTGCTCTCATATATGTTGAATATAAATTATTATTTTGGATCTGCTCTACATACCAGTACATCTGTATTGACCCTCTACCTCCCACGTTCAAAGGCTCAGTCCAAGGGTCCAGCTAATCAGTAGAGTATTCCAGAGAGAAGTGATTTGTTCAGTAGTGAGCCTTCTTTGTTCCAGAAGGCCTATTATTTTAGATTATGTTATTCCGTTGTTTTGGTCTATTGGGGACCTTGTGCCAGTTTTCAGAATAGTTTTGAGATGTAGTAAAGATTTTGTAGATTGAGTCAGATCTTATTCAGATGTTTTGAATTGTAACTTTCATTCTCATGTCTTGAAACTCAGAATTAATGACCATGTTTCCATATCAGTTTGTATTTCTGCATATTCTCTTATTATATGAATATTGTGCGTGACTATCAGATAGAGTATGATGTTTGGTCCTTCACGGTTTGGGATGTCCATCATGGCCAAGCCCTAGTTTAGGTCTTGACAAACTTCGTATCAGAGCACGGTTTATGGTCCCAAGGTGTCTGCAAAATTGCATCGGGTAGAATCTTGTTTATGGGTGTGTAGCACACCACACTTATAAGCAGGAAGCTACAAGGAATTTAGGAATGTTTCTCTTCTTTATGGTTTAGTTCGTGCTTCAGAGTCTGAACTGTCCCCTAATCAATGGTCTCTTGTGTTTCAGAAAACCAATCATGCCTCCCCATCATACTATCGATCAGAATGCATAGACAGATAAGGTTCGTCCCACTCATTGGATAAGGACCCAAAATAGAGCTCATACTCCAGAGATTGATGCTACTCCGGGAGTACCACCTATTCAAACCAGCCCACCTAGGGCACCCAGAGCTTTTCATATGGGGACTAACAGCACTTAGCCTCGTGAGAGAGAGGTATCTAATGCAGAATTCAGGCAGTACATTCACATGCTTGCACAGTTGGTACCCACACAGATTCAGTGGTCGGAAGATATTGGGTCTGCATCTGTTATATCTGAGGCTACAAGAGTGGGCCAGTTCACGAGAATGAACCCGCCCAAGTTTACTGGTAACAAAGTAGAAGAGGATCCACAAGAGTTTGTGGATAAGATGGAGAAGATCTTTAAGGTGATGCATGTAGATGAGGTAGAGAGGGTTGAGTTAGCAGCTTACCATCTTAAGGATGTATCAAACCAATGGTATAACGAGTGGGAAGGTTCAAAGGGTGAAAGTGTTGAGCCCACAGTTTGGGCCGAGTTCGTGGAAGCCTTCCTCGATCAATTTTTTCCTCTTGAGCTGAGAGAGGCCAAAGCTGAAGAGTTTATGAATCTAAAGTGGGGAAAGATGAATGTCAAGGAGTACACTCTGAGGTTCAACCAACTAGCCTGTTATGCTCCAAAGATGACTAGTAACATGAGAGGCCGAATGAGAAAATTTGCATTTGGCCTTCCGGATGACTTAGTGCTTGAATGTCAGGGAGCAATATTAAACCGGGACATGGATTTTGCCAGACTATTAGTCCACATGCAGCAAGTTAAGGAAAATAAAAAAAAATCATTGAATCTAGAGAGAAGTACAGACAGGCAAAGAGAGCTAAGATAGAAGACCAGAGCCACAGTCAGCAGCAAAGTGGGAATTAGGGTAACAAATGGCAGAAGAAGATGTTTTGGGGTAATGCACACTTTACAGCCAGTTCTTCGATGTCCAGACCCCCAGCTGGACAGCGCCCCCAGGATTTTCAGTCCAGATAGGGGCCGAGAATGCAGGGTTCACAATCTCAAGGAAGTATAGCTCAGACCTCTCGGGCATACCCGCGCTATGAGAGATGTGGGAGAAATCATCTAGGGAGATGTCAGTTTGGTGCTATGGTGTGTTATTTGTGTGACCAGCAAGGCCATATCCAGATAGATTGTCCGGCAGCAAAGGGTAATATTGGTGGAGCCAAGTCATAGGCTAATTCTTCTACACCACCACCGCCTCAGAAGGGTGCCACTTCAGCCGCCGAAAGCGACCGCAACCGGTTATATGCCTTGACCAACCTCCAGGAGGTAGAGGCCTCACTGAATGTAGTTACTAGTATGCTGCAATTTTTTTCTTGTGATGTATATGTGTTACTTGATCCCGGGTCTATCCTGTCTTATGTGACACCTTAGGCGGTTGTTAGTTTTGAGTTCGAGCCCGATGTGATTGTTGAACCTTTTTCTGTTTCTACTCTAATGGGAGATTCTGTTGTGGCTAAGAGGGTGTATATAAATAGTGTGGTAACTGTTTGTGGGTGGGATACTGTGGCAGACCTCGTAGACGTAGACATGGTTGATTTTGATGCTATCCTAGGGATGGATTGACTTCATTCGTGCTATGCCACACTAAATTGTAGAACCCAAAAGGTTACTTTTTCCTTCCCGAATGAACCAGTAATAGAATGGGAAGGACATTCCTTAGCACCTAGTGGGCACTTTATATCTTACCTCAGAGCCCATAAACTCATTTCTAAGGGTTGCTTGTATCATCTTATTCGGGTTAAAGATTTGAATATCAAAAGTCTTTCTCTTCAGTCTGTCCCTATGGTGAATGAGTTCCCAGAAGTTTTTCCTGATGATCCCCCAAGTATACCACCTGATAGGGAGATAGATTTCGGTATTTATTTGTTGCCCGATACCCGTCCCATCTCCATTCCACCATATAGAATGGCTCCTGCAGAACTAAAAAAGTTGAAAGAACAGCTAGCAGATCTTCTAGAAAAAGGTTTTATTCGTCCTAGTGTTTCTCCTTGGGGTACACCTGTACTCTTTGTGCGAAAGAAAGATGGTTCCCTCCATATGTGTATAGATTATCGCCAGTTGAACAAGGTCACTATTAAAAATAAATATCCTCTTCCTAGAATTGATGATCTTTTTTACTAGCTTCAAGGTGCTAGATGTTTTTCAAAGATAGACCTTAGTTCGGTATACCATCAGTTGAAAGTTAGAGAGTCAGACATTCCCAAAATAGCCTTCCAAACCAGATACAGTCATTATGAATTCTTAGTCATGTCCTTCGGGTTGACTAATGCCCCTGCAGCCTTCATGGATCTTATGAACAGGGTGTTCCGTCAGTTTTTGGATTTGTTTGTCATAGTTTTTATTAATGATATCTTGATTTATTCTAAGAGTGGGGAGGATCATGCCAATCACCTCTGAATCATGAGGATCATGCCAATCACCTCTGAATCATCCTTCAGACTCTCAAAGATCATAGGTTGTATGCAAAGTTTTCCAAGTGTGAATTTTATCTTAATGTTATTGCTTTCTTGGAGCATATTGTGTCTAGTGACGGGATTAAGGTTGATCCCCAAAAGGTTGAGGCAGTGAGAAACTGGCCCAGACCCACGACTCGAATCGACATTTGGAGCTTCTTGGGTTTAGTAGGGTATTACAGAAGGTTCGTAGAGAGTTTCTCTTCCGTAGCTGCACCACTCACTAAGTTGACGCAAAAAAAGGTGAAGTTTGTGTGGTCTGACTCCTGTGAGAATAGTTTCGAGAAATTAAAAAACAAGTTGACCACTACAGAGGGTACCTGTTCTGACTCTTTCGGAAGGTACAGAGGGTTTTGTTGTGTACTGTGATGCATCCCGTGTGGGACTTGGGTGTGTACTTATGCAGCATGATAAAGTGGTGGCTTATGCGTCTAGGCAGTTAAAAGTGCATGAGCGAAATTACCCCACCCATGACTTAGACTTAGCGGCTGTGGTGTTTGCACTAAAAATCTGGCGGCATTATCTCTATGGGATACATGTTGATATATTTACTGACCACAAGAGTTTGCAGTATATTTTCTCGCAGAAAGAATTGAATCTCAGGCAACGAAGTTGGTTGGAGCTCTTGAAGGATTATGACATGAGCCTACACTACCATCCGGGCAAGGAAAATATGGTAGCCGATGCCCTCAACAGGTTATCTATGGGCAGCCTTTCGCATATTGAAAAGGGTAAGAGGGAGATGGTAAAGAATATTCACCAACTTGCAAATCTAGAAGTGCAACTCTTGGATTCCGAAGATAGGGGAGTGGTTGTTCAAGAGGTAGCTAAATCTTCCCTTTGTGCTGAAGTTAAAAAAAATCACATTGAAGATCCCATCTTGATGCAGATCAAGAGGGATGTGGGTCAACAGAAGGTGATGTCTTTTGAAATTGGTGGTGATAGGATTTTGAGATATCAGGGTAGACTAAGTGTGCCAGATGTAGATGGGTTATGAAAGAAGATCCTTGATGAAGCTCACACTTCGAGATATGTTGTTCACCTAGACTCTACTAAGATGTATCATGATCTGAAAATCATATACTGGTGGAATAATATGAAGCGTGCTGTGGCTAACTTTGTTACCAAGTGTTTGAATTATCAACAAGTGAAAGTAGAGCATTTGAGGCCATGTGGTACCTCCAAAGAGATAGCTTTACCCTTGTGGAAGTGGGAGATGGTCAATATGGACTTTATCATGAGACTTCTGAGGTCTCGAAACCAGTATGATTCTATTTAGGTAATTATAGATCGGCTGATCAAGTTAGCCCACTTTTTGCCTGTGAGAACCAACTATTTGGGAGATGATTATGCCAAGTTATACATCAAGGAGATAGTCTGTTTGCATGGACCACCTGTATCCATCATATCTGACTGAGGTATGCAATTCTCTTTACAGCTCTAGAGATCTTTTTAGAGGGGTTTAGGTACCCAAGTGAACCTGAGTACAGCTTTTCACCCTCAGACGGATGGGCAAGCCAAACGTACTATTCAAACCCTTAAAGATATGTTGAGATCTTGCGTGATTGACTTTAAAGGTAGTTGGGTGGATCACTTGCCATTGATAGAGTTTGCTTATAATAACAGCTACCATGCTAATATTAAGATGGATCCATTTGAAGCTTTGTATGGGAGAAAATGTAGATCACCGATAGGGTGGTATGAAGTGGGTGAGACTCAGTTGTTTGGGCCTGATCTTGTTCATAGGCGATTGAGGACGTGAAAATTATTAGAGAATGACTTAAAATAGCCTAGAGTAGACAAAAATCTTATGCCAATATTTGGAGACGAGAGATAGAATTTGAAGTTGGTGATTGGGTATTTCTCAAAGTCTCCCCTATGAAGGGAGTTATGCAATTCGGGAAGAAAGGTAAGCTGAGTCCTCGCTATATAGCGCCATACCAGATTTTGAGAAGAATAGGTGGGGTTGCGTATTGTAATTCCCCGAATCTAGTACCCGGAATGCTACACGGTGCCCATGACCCCAAAGGACTCCAAACTAACCTATGACTGATATCTGTAAACTGAGCACTGAATAATAGTAATAATATCGTAAATGCAGAAACATGAACTAAAAGGCCATAAGGTTTAATACTAGTGCATAACTGAAAAATATAGTATAACAATACCAAAACAACTGAGATAATTATTTGAACATACTGTAGTCTGAAAGCCTCTAAACTGTCTGAATAAAGAGTTGATGAGACATGTCCCCAACTAACTCCAACTACTGAAATCTGAAATAGTAATGTGATCATCATGTCCTCGAAGGATGAGGACTCACTGGTAACTTTGATCGCTGAACTGGGATGCTACTAGTTCTCTGAGCTCGTGCTTTTAAACCTATAGTATAAGACACCATAGCAAAAATGCGTCAGTACTTTAAATGTACTGGTATGTAAGTGAGGTAGGCTGAATGCAATAGGTTCATATGCATGAACAATACTAACTGACTGACTAACATGAACGTGAAAGTACATTCATGTATACGTAACTATAACTGAGATCCTGATAGGACTGAATATGAGTTCTGACTACTGAGTCTACTGACATTGACATCTGATTCACTGATAAGTGAGAAATTGATATTGTATTCCTGAATACTGAGAGACTGATACTATGTTACTGATATTGTTACTGATATATGGATAACTGTGTCTGACAGTTCTGATTATGAAGAACTGGTTTGGTTAATTGCATCTGATATTCCAGAAGATGGATGTTAATAACATAAGTTTTGATAACTGATATAACTGATAACAGGAGTGACTGTATCTGACATTCTTGAATCTGATGGAACTAGCTGAGTTTCGTACTGTATCTGAGTAATTGAATATGAGATCAGTCCTATCTAGTGGGTGATCTCTAAATCTGATAATACTGTTACTGATTGACCATAGTTGAAATCAGTCCTATCTAGTGGGTGATCCTAGAGTCTATTTATAATGATAAGGAGTGACTGTATCTGACAGTCCTAAATCTATTCTACTGAGCGGAATTAACTATCTCTGATAGTCCTAATTCTGTAACTGAAATTGTGGGATGTATTCATCTAACCGACATGCCCCATACTAAGATAACTGGGGTCTAACCTGTAACCCCAGTTAGAAGGGTGTCAGTACCGTGCCACTGGTAAAGACAATTGTTATGGAGTCAGTCCTAATCTAACGGATGACCCCTGGATCAGTCCTATATATTTAATTGTGCTAACAGGTGATCCCTGAGTATGTCAGTCCTATCTAACGGGTGAAATTTCATACCTACACTAGCTACGTAGTTCTGGAACTTAGGGATTACTTTTAGAGATCTCAATCCTATCTAGCGGGTGAGTCTTCGTCCCTAGGCTCGCTCGGTGCTGAATCCTAATCCCATCTGAAAGACTCTGAAATGATTAACTGAGCTGAACTGATTAACTAAACTGAACTGATACTAGTGGTATTTTCTAGCGGAGCTAAACTAAATTTACTGAGTTCTATTGACTGACGGAATGTATTGAGTTCTGAGGACTAACTGAGAGTACTGTAGTTACTGAGATTGACTGGGAATACTGAGGTTACTGAGATTTTAGGATTTTCCTGAGTCACATGACTGACTGAGTTCTATGGATCATGGCTTGACTGAGAGTATCGTGAAAACATGACATGGCTCTAGGTACACAGCTAATATTTCGGGTACAAGTACCCCCAGGACTCGATGGAAAGAAACTGACATAGCATGACTTACTTGAACACATGACTAACATCATAATCTATAATTCATATACTGAAGCACTTCATCAAACATATGATATGCATAAACTTGTACATAATTGGGGATTTCATGATATCATACTAGTTGGTCACTTTTCCTTCATATAGGCACTTAATCAAACACATGGTAGGCATGGTACATATAAACATCATTATACAATATTTAAACATTATAATTCAACTCTAATTTCATCATCCTAGGGTTTAATCATAGGTTCACATGAATATACATCTATACAAATCAATTCCACATAACATTATTCACCCAACATGAATTTGAATTCAATTGATCATTCTCAACATAAACAAAACAAACACAACATGAAATTCATAAAGAAATCCATAAACTTGAACTTAGAAAAGAGATTCTTGTGCTTGATGGACGAAAGGAGTCCATGAATGAATACTAAGCATACCTTAGTTCGTGATTTCGTGAAGACTGATGGTGAAACCTTCTTGAATTTGAATCCCCAATAGAAACTCTAGTTTGTTCTTGAGAGAAACTTGAGAGAAACTAGTATATTTTGGGTGAAAAATGGCTAAATCACGTGTTGTTGGATTTAAATAGGGGTAGTAAATTGACCCTTTTATCCCTTGGATGCATCTTTAATTTTTGAGAAAATTTCCTGATTTTCATCCTTGGCGCGACACGCCACTATCGCGCCTAGTCACTGGAAAGTGACAAATGGGAAATTGCACGGTGGCACGATGCAGAGATATCGTGTTGCCACCTTGTCTGCGACCTGGAAGTTTGGTGCGACACACCACTATCACGGAGAAACACTGGAAATTGACAATTGGCATTTGAGCTATCTCCGCGACGTGCTGAAGGCTCAGGTGATACACTGTCTCACTAAAAAGGCTCTAACTCTTCACCTGGGTGTCGTATTTGGGCGAATTTAGTATCAACGAAAGGATTATTAAATTTTACACATGAAAAAAAGTGAAAATATTGAAAATGCCACGTGTACAAAAGTGGATTCATCTTTCAAAGAAAGTTTCTAACATTCTTTGGAAAAATTTTCAAGATAGGAAAAGTATAAGGTATTACACGTATGAGTTAGAGTTTCCTGCAAGTTTGGGTTCTATTCATCTGTTATTTCATATATCCATGTTAAAGAAATGTATTGGAGAGCATTCATTAGTGTTGCCTGTAGAGGAGGTCAAAGTGACAGACTCCTTATCCTAGAAGAGGAACCTATTGCAATATTAGATTGTCAAGATAAAAAGTTGAGGAGCACGGAGATAACTTTGGTTAAAGTATTGTAGAAAAATCAAAAAGTTGAGGAAGCAACTTGGGAATCAGAATATGTCATGAGAGATAGATACCCAGATTTATTTGATCCGGTGAATGACAAAATGGAAGGTACAATCTCTGTCTTATTCTTTTATGGCCTTAGTATATTTGAAATCGTGCTTGTTTGTGTTCCGCGTCATCATTCGGGGATGAATGATCCCAAGGGGGGATAATGTAACACCCTGCATCGTCCATGAGTTAGCTCGTGGTAATATGCTCTTAGAGTTAAAGACTGAAAAATTAATTTTTTCTAATTTAGACTTTTCATCACATGGGAAATTTGATAAGCTTTCCACCAATTTAAGATTTGCTCAAATCCAATACCCGGGTAAGAAATTATGGCTAATTTAAGTCCTAGTAGAAAACACCATCATTTTTGTGCTTGGCACGTCGCGGAGGGGTCTATTTAACAATTGTCAAATTTCAGTAGCCTAGCGCGATTATGGCGCGTCGTGCTAAAATTCTAGGTCCCAACCAGTAGGACAACGCGATGGCTCCGCGTTGCGGTGACCCTAAGAATACCATTCGTCAATTTCCAGTGAGCCACCACGATTGTGGCACGTTGCGGTGACCCATAAAATCGGGCTCCCAGTTATATTTTATTCCGTCTCATTAAGGGTATCTTAGGTATTTTTCACCACCCCTTATCAGCTTAAACACGGGATTATACTCCCAAGTGACCACATTATTCATATTCTCTTTAAAAATTCACAAAAACACTCTCTAGGGTTTCAAACTAAAAACCCAATTAACTCAAGATTCAATCGTGAGTTTTCAAAACTGAGTGAAGATTTGGAATCCCCAAACCGTAGGCTTCAAGAATCATCCATCAAATTTCTAAATTGAGGTACGTGGTGTTTATCCTAAAACTATATGGGCTTGTTGAAACACCCAATTATGATTTAAAAATCATCAAGAATGAATTTGTTAAAGGGGTTTTGAGATCCATGATTTTATTATGCTTTATGCATGTTTAATGATATTGTTGTTTTGGCCTTTAGGGCTTTCCCCCTTAAATTGATTTAAACCTATATGAATATGTATGATGTTGAAGATTTGATAGAGAGCATTATTATTAAAATCCCTCTCTTTGATGATTTAGAGTTGGTGAACTTGTTGGAAATGATTTAAGATACTTGTTTAATATTTTGAAGGGGATCTTTTCAATGTTTAAGTATTTAACATGATTTTGATGATGATGAGAGGGAGTTTCTTGGTATGATTTCGTTCTTGTTTTAAAAAGAAAGAATTTCATGTGATTGACATTTTTTACATGACCACCTTGTGTATTTGAATGTTGAAAAAGAGAGGTTCTTGCATATGTTTATATGAGCTTTAAGAAAGAGTTTCTTGAAATAACTTATTGATATGGTGGCCCTAGATTTATGTTTTGAATCAGAGATTATTATATGCTAATAATGGCTCTGAGATGTGACTTGCAAGTCAATGGTATGACGATACCATATAAATGTATGCCATAACAGAGTTAAAGTTTCCAGAGAATATTTTCAGAGAATGCATGTCTTAAAAAGTTAAAAATGGGCATAAAGAGAGTTAGGTGGTTGCCTAAAGAGGGCTAGAGTTCAACTAACTCTTAGCCTAAAACCGTGATTTGCCAATCCGAATAGATTATTTTTACGCTGGCGACGGCCGTGTGGCGTAGCAGAGTCAGAGACTCCAACCCTTGAGGCACACTTGGGTTGGAGGCTTCTCCGCCTAGTCAATGAAGGATTCCATATAGCTCGTGGAATTTCAGAGTTGTAGGGTATACCACCTAGCGCAGAAGTAAAATAAAGAGTGTCACAGAGTTCAGATGATTTTACAGAGTCTTTCAAAAATGCCTATGAGATTTCTTACTATATGATATGTTTATGAACTGTTTTAAATTGCTCTCATATATGTTGAATATAAATTATTATTTTGGATCTGCTCTGCGTACCATTACATTTGTATTGACCCCCTACCTCCCAGGTTTGGAGGCTCAATCCAAGGGTCCGGCTAATCAATAGAGTATTCCAGAGAGAAGTGATCCGTTCAGTGGAAAGCCTTCTTTATTCTAGAAGGCCTATTATTTCAGATTATGTTATTCAATTGTTTTGGTCTACTGGGGGCCTTGTCCCAGTTTTCAGAATAGTTTTGAGATGTAGCAGAGATTTCACAGACTGAGTTAGATGTTATTCAGATGTTTTGAATTGTAACTTTCATTCTCATGTCTTGAAACTCAGAGTTAATGACCATGTATCAGATTGTATTTCCACATATTCTCTTATTATATGAATGTTGTGCATGACTACCAGATAGAGTAGGATATTTAGGCCTTCATGATTCGGGATGTCCGTCACGGCTAGGACCTAATTTGGGTCGTGACAACTTCACAGATGTGTTTTATCCAGTTGTAAAGCATAGTTCGATTTGAGCCTTGCTTGGTATTGTGGCCATGCATAATCTTGAGTTTGAGCAGTTGGATGTCAAAACTACATTCTTACATGGAGAACTTGAAGAGGACATCTATATGCAGCAACCATAGGGTTTTGTAGTCTCAGGAAAGGAGGACTATGTATGCTTGTTGAAAAAGTCTCTTTATAGCTTAAAGCAGTCGCCCAAGCAGTGGTATAAGAGGTTTGATTTTTTTATGACCTCTCATATGTTTCAAAGGAGCAGCTATGATAGTTGTGTCTACTTCAAGGAGGTAAGTAATGGTTCATTCGTGTATCTTCTCTTGTATGTTAATGATATATTGATTGCAGTAAAGGATATGAGAGAGATAATAAAAGTCAAAGCCCAGATCAGTAAGGAATTTGAGATGAAGGATCTAGGAGCAGCAAAGAAGATCCTTGGCATGGAAATTATGCGGGATAGAGAAAAGTGTAAGTTATATTTGAGTTAGAAAAGGCATATTGAGAAAGTGCTTCATAGGTTCAATATGCAAAATGCCAAACCTGTAAGTACTCCATTGGCAGCTCACTTCAAACTCTCGGCCACTTTATCTCCAAAAATAGATGATGAGCGTGACTATATGTCTCAAGTTCCATACTCTAGTGCCGTTGGGTCTCTTATGTATGCGATGGTGTGTTTCCGACCAGATTTATCTTATGTCGTCAGTATAGTTAGCAGATACATGGCAAATCCTGGCAAAGAACATTGGAAAGCAGTTCAGTGGATTTTTAGATACTTGCGTGGATCTGCTGATGTTTGTTTGTAGTTTGGGAGAAATAGAGATGGATTAATCGGGTATGTTGATTCTGATTTTACAGGAGATCATGATAAAAGGAGGTCCCTTACAGGCTATGTTTTCACCATTGGTGGTCGTACTATTAGTTGGAAATCTACCTTACAGACTACGGTTACTTTGTCAACTATTGAGGCAGAGTACATGGCTATTACAGAGGCTTTCAGGGAAGCTATTTGGTTAAAGGGTCTATTTGGTGAACTTAGCAAAGACTTACAGATTACTACGGTCTTTTGCGATAGTCAGAGTGCTGTCTTCCTTACGAAAGATCAGATGTTTCATGAGAGGACAAAGCACATCTATGTTCGGTATCATTTTATGCGTGAAATTATTGCTCGTGGTGATATTGTGGTGAGCAAGATTAGTACTCATGATTATTCCGCTGATATGATGACCAAGACACTACCAAGTGCCAAGTTTGAGCATTTCTTGGACTTGGTTAGTGTTAGTTGTTAAGATGTGCCCTTAGGAGCTTTTGTGGAAAAGGTGGAGAGTTTATCTTTTGAAATGGATTTGAGTTCTGAATTAGAATTCATGTCAAGGTGGAGATTGTTATAGTTGTGACCCAAATTTTGTTGATGGACCTTTATGTGGGCCTAGGACCTATTTGTACGCACGTAATATATAAGTGTGATTTAGTGGGGTATTTTATTATCTAGAAAATTCAGCCTTCTCCACATTGTACTCTCTTTCCATTATAGTGAAACCTCCTCTGCCTCTGCCCGTAATTTTTTTTGCAAGGGTTTCTATGTAAATCTGTATGTTGTTCTTGTTTTCTTTTACTTATGGTTTGCTTATTCTGTCCGAATCATAACACGGGCCTTATCCGAAATGCTGGACGAGCACAATATTTTGGTAAAAACATTTCAAATGGCTAGGGATAGATATAAACAGCATCTCGAATTTGTATTTTGCCTACGACTTCTATCTAATAGGACAAGGGATGATCGGCAATACAACATACCCACCACTTCTGAAGTAGTGGGATTAACTGTTGGTGTCTTACAGATGCAAAATCCCAGTGAGATATTATTGTAGAGCATCGAAAAAATGGACTTCAAATAATTACAGATTTACGCCCAAGTTTCATGTTTATGACATATCCATTAATACACCCGTTTGGTGAAGACGGATACAGACTTGGAATTAATTTGGCAGAGGTGAACAACAAGACTCACAAGCGGCAAAATTTATCAATGAGAGAGTTCTATTGCTTCAGGATACAACAAAGACTAAACGAGGGGCAAACTCTCTTACTGGCAGGTAGACTGTTACAATAATACATTGTTGACGGTTACATGGCAATAGAGGAAGAAAGATTTCTCTATATCAGGAATGATTAAAAAAAACTCAGAGTTGATCTTTACTCTGGCTTAATGGATGCCATTCGCCGTGGTGATTCAGATAGTTCAATGATAGGAAAAAGTATTATCTTGCCCTCATTGTACACTGGGGGACCTCGATATAGGGCACAAAATTATCAATACGCAATGGCAATTTATAGGTGGGATGGTTATCCAGATTTGTTCCTCACTTTCACATACAATCCGAAGTGGCCATAAATAAATGAAATGCTACACTTAATTGGACAACATGATGATGATAACCGAGTGGACGTCATATGTAGAGTATTCCAGATTAAACTTTTTCAACTAATGCAAGATCTGAAGAAGCAACAACCTTTTGGAAAAATAATCGCCTGTAAGTTCTAACTTATGCATACTCATGTCTGACATCACTTATTCATTCAAACTGTTAAATTATGGAAAAAAATATGAATACTTATCCTGGATCGTAACCAACATATATATCATTAATTATGTAGGTTTATATACTATTGAGTTTCAGAAAAGAGGACTGCCTCATGCACATATATTTCTCTTCCTATATCCCACGTTAAAAAGTCCCTCCATAGAGCATATCGACACAATTATAATAGCTGAAATACCTGATATGGAAGTTGATCCAGATGGTTATAATGTTTTCAGCAACTACATGATGCACAGACCTTGTGGAGACCTCAATCCCCAATGCCCATGTATGAAGCAAGGAAAGTACAGCAAGTATTTTTCGAAGAAGTTCAATATTTAAACAAGTTTTGATGCAGATGGATTTCCCATTTATAGGAGAAGGAACATAGGTATCAAGTCAAGAAAAATAATATCCTGTTAGACAACAGATTCGTTGTCCCTTACAATAGGAATTTGATTATCAAATTTGATGCACACATAAATATAGAGCTATGCAATTACTCACGGTTGGTGAAGTATCTATTTAAATATGTCAATAAGGGATCTGATAGAGCAACTGCCACTATAGAATGTACTGATACTGCTGAAGCACATGATGATATCAAAAGACATCTAGATTGAAAATACATATCAGCTACAGAATCTTGCTGGAGGATCTTCAAATTTGACATACATCATAGAGAGCCAGTAGTTGAGCGTTTGCCATTCCATTTAGATGGAGAAAACACCATACTATTTGAAGAGGAAGAACGACCTGAAAACATACTAAGCAGACTTGATGCAGTAAAAACAAAATTCATAGAATGGTTCATGGCGAACAAAAAACATGATGATGTGCGAGAACTGGCGTATTCAAAATTTCCTACGCTTTGGGTCTGGGATGCAAATGAGAAAAATGGACTAGAAGAAAAAGGGGCAAGGCAGTTGGTAAAATTTACTTTGCACATCCTGTGCAAGTGGAGAACGGTTTTACATGAGAATGCTACTTAACTTTGTCAAAGGAAGCACTTCCTTTGAAAGCATAAGAACGATAAATGGAGTATCATACAAAACTTATAAGGAGGCATGCTACGCATTAGGGTTATTGGAGGATGACCAAGAGTGGAATGACTGCTTGGCTGAAGCTGCATGTTGGGCATCAGGAAATGAACTTAGAAATCTATTTGTGATGATTCTAATTCACTGTCAAGTGTCTGATTCAGCCAAACTATGGAGGACCAACTATGAAATTTTATCAAAAGATATAACGTCATTACAGCGAAATAGATTTCAAGTGAAAGATTTACAGCTAACTCAAAAACAACTCGAAGCATATACATTATTTGAGATTGAAACCATACTTGTAAAGATGGGAAAAAGTTTGAAAGATATAGATGAAATGCCACTTCCAGATTCTGCTTTGCTGAGTGATAGGAGAAACCGTCTAATTAATGAGGAACTAGAATATAACAAAGAAGATTTAAAGAAAATGCATGATAAATCGTTTGCACTATTAAATGATTACCAAAAGTTAGCGTATGAAGCAATAATGGCATCAGTTTCCAATGAAGAAGGCCATTTATTTTTTATAACTGGACATGGGGGTACTGGAAAGATATTTCTATGGAATACAATAATTTTCAAGCTGAGATCACAATCAAAAATAGTTCTCCCAGCTGCTACTTCCGGAATAGAAGCTTTGTTACTACCAAATGGTAGGACAGCTCATTCATGATTTCATATTCCTTTGGACATAAGTGCGGAATCAACTTGTGAAATCAAACAAGAAAGTCAGTTAGCTGAACTACTGCTAATCTTTGATCATCTGGGATGAAGCGCCAATGGCAAATAAATTTTGTTTTGAAGCCTTAGGCAGGACCTGAGAGATATCCTTCGAGTGAAATATGAAAACAATTCTGACAAATCATTTAGAGGTCTTACAATAGTATTTGGTGGTGATTTTCGTCAAATACTACCAGTAATTCTGAAGGGAACACGAGCTGATATTGTAGATGCTTCGCTAAACTCCTCATACTTGTGGCCATTTTTAACCGTGTATGAGTTGAAGCAAAATATGTGATTTTGTAGTGGCAGAGTAACTGACCGTGAAGTTGCTGAAATTACCACTTTCGACAAATGGTTGTTACAAATTGGAGAAGGATCTTTTTATGACGATGTCAACAATGAGCTCATTAAATTGCCTCCTGATATATGCATCACATCATCCAACGATCCAATCGACTCAATCGTCGAGGCAGTTTACCCATCGCTCTTGCAGAATTACAATGACCCAACTTATTTGAAAGAAAGAGCAATACAAACGCCCAAAAATAAAATGGTGCAGGAGTTGAATGATATAATTATGAAAATGATACCAGGTGAAGGAAAAACATATTTTAACTCAGACTGTGTGTAAAGCAAGTGTAAACACTAATGATGAAGATCTGTTGTACCCACAAAATTCGTAAACAGCCTAAGATTTCCCGACATCCCTAATCATGACATACACTTAAAAGTAGGCATTCCAGTTATGCTTCTCAAAAATCTAAACCAAAGTGAAGGCCTTTGCAACAGAACAAAATTGATTGTTACACATCTTGGTAATTGGTCCGCTAGCGTAAAACATCGGCTCAAGAGTAACAATACCAAAAATTATTATGTCGCCTAACGATTCTAAGTGGCCATTCAAGTTGAAGAGACAACAATTGCCTTTAGCACCATGTTTCGCCATGACAATTAATAAAAGTCAAGGACAGTCTCTTAACCATGTTGGATTCTATCTTCCAAAACAAGTATTCACCCATGGCCAATTATATGTAGCGGTATCTCGAGTAATAACAAGACGAGGATTAACTATACTAAATATTGACGACGATATGAAAGACCCTGCATTCATTAAAAATATTGTTTCCAGGGAAGTATTCCAAAATATATCCCCACAAGTTAAAACAAGCACAAGGTATTTCTTCCTTCCTCTCCCTAATATTATTTTATCATACAAATCATTAATTTATTACACTCATCTACCATTGGCTCTGTTTTAGAATAAGTAGGTATACAATTGACGAATGATGGTGTAGATAAAGTAACAGAAGCTCAGCGAAATGATATACAACCAAAGGAGTTTGAGATAAGCACCAATTTACACTATTTCATTTTCACTTATATTCTGCTTATTATAAATGTTTCTCTCTTTCAACACAACTTTGCGTAGAGTTGGTTCTCGAATTATTTAGTTCTACTTTTAATTTTTTTTGTATTTCTTTGGCTCCATCAAGATTAGTGGACATTCGAGATCAGCTCTGTAGGATGGATCGAAAGTTGCAAGTGACTAAAGATACTCTTTTTCGCTGTTCAATTTGGTTGTGGAATGTTGAACGCTAGATTATTTTTACAATCTGTTATTGTCAGTTTCTCGAAGCTGAGAATATCATGGTCTACCGTTTTTTGAATGGTTTATATATCTGCAATAATTGTATCCTTCTGGTAACAATTCTGAAAATCTTTGTACATCCATGTTACATTGTGTTAAACTGGTTGTCGTGGATAAAGTTGTCGTGGTTGTGTGAAGTGAAGTTAGCCATGTGGAAGCCTCATTATTTGCCGATTAGTCAGACTATTGTAAGTGTTTGGTTATTGTTTTCAGTACCAAAGCTCCTCGGTTAAAGTTTTTGGGTTTAATTGTATTAAACTGGTTGGATGTCAAAGGTATGTTTGATATCCCTTTAGTGCTATAACATATCTGGTTCTGAAGAAGATCATCTATACTTACTTGGGCAGTTATTTCTCTACGAGTTCTTACATTCTATTACTCAATGTATAAACCAGACACAAGAGGCCGATGAAACTACCACATTTAAAGACCTCAAACTGAACTTTGTCTTTCAATTGCATCGATCTTGGAATAAAGAGCTTATAAGGTGATAAAACATTTGTCCAGTTCTTTTTATTGGTGTCTTTATATTCATAGAATGATCGAATTTATTCTCGCGGTTCACATACAAATTGATATACATTGTCAGTTTCTGGACGCTGAGAATATCATGGACTACAGTTTTGTGATTAGTCTACATATCTGCAATTATTGCATCCTTCTGGTAACAATTCTGGAAATCTTTGTACATCCATGTTGCATTGCGTTAAACTGGTTGTCGTGGATAAAGTTGTCGTGCTTGTGTGAGGTGAAGTTAGGCATGTGGAAGCCTCATTGTTTGCCGATTAGCCGACTATTGTAAATGTTTGGTTATTGTTTTCAGTACCGAAGCTCCTTGGTTACAAAATTTTTTGGTGTACATTGTGTTAAACTGGTTGGATGTCAAAGGTATGTTTGAAATCCCTTTAGTGCTATAACCTATCTGGTTCCGAAGTATATCATGTATAGTTCCTTCTACAGTTACTTCTCTAGGAGTTCTTACATTCTCGTATTCAATATATAAACCAGACACACGTGTGGAAGCATCATTGTTTGCCAATTAGCCGATTATTGTAAGTGTTTGCTTATTGTTTTCAGTACCGAAGCTCCTCGGTTACAAAGTTTTGTGGTGTGCATTGTGCTAAACTGGTTGGATGTCAAAGAAGAGGCGGACCCACATGTATCGGTGGGGTGCACGTGCAGTGTGCACCCGTTAACGTCAAAAAAAATTGTGTGTATATATATGTATATACCTTGAGAAATTGAAATATAAATAATAGTGCACCCGATGAACTCCACTTCACCATTGACCTACCATAACTGATTGTTATTAATTTTTAAAAGTAAACTTCATATTATGAGAAATATCTTAGAACTCATATCCATTCTATGTAATTATTTTTGCATTATTGTTCATGTCTTTGACGACCAATTGAATATGATAATATCCTTAATCGGCCATGAAAGTTTTTCTAACGTCTTAAGATAATATTGGTGCACCACAATATTATCAAAAGCAATAAGCGTAAAAAAGCTTCAAGATCTATTATGTTTAAGCACAAAGTACAAATAACGTGTGAGATTTAATAAAAAAAGGCATAAAAGGAGAAAAAAATATAAATATATGTCTAGTCCAAGACTAATAATATAAGTATGAATGACAAATATATGAATAAAAAAATTAATTTTTTTTGTAAAGTGAAATATCAATTGTTTAGCATTCGTCTCTTCAAAAAGCCTCATTGACAAGGAAAAGTATGTATTAGAAATTAGAACCGAAGCTGTACATTAAACAAGGCGAGCACTCAACACATTTTGAGTCTTGCTTCGAAGCTTATGCGCGCCTTTGACAATGCTGGTGCACCCACAAACTTTAAATCTTGGGTTCGCCTCTGTGTCAAAGGGATGCTTAAAATCCCTTTAGTGCTATAACATATCTGGTTCCGAAGTATATCATGTATAGTTCCTTAGCTTGGGCAGTTATTTCACTAGGAGTTTTTACGTTCTCTTATTCAATGTATAAAACAGACATAAGAGGTACCATATCCATGTTAATCCTTCTCGACATGGGTATGTCTACAATATAGGGAGACCATGTAACAAAGACGAATCTAGACCTTGAACTCAGAAAATCCTTTGCATCCTCTATATTTTGTTTGAGAAATTATGGTTTCTGGGTTCTCTATTTATGCAGCCTTATGCAGGAGCCTTTTTACTCTGTCCCCCTTGTATGGATAATTCAACAAGATACTCTAGCAAATCGCCTTCCTTTCTATGAAAGCATGAGCTGGGAACATCTTATTTCTCATTGGAGAGATGCTTTTCGTAGGGCTAATTTTATTGTATTTCTGGATTACATCTTGCCGGTATGCACAACATTCTTCTCTATTTTTCGTTCTGAATTCCTTGCTTTTAGAATTATTAGTGTTTTATTTCAAGTGCTCATCAAGCTTTTCATGTACTCAACCATCACATTACTCCTGTTGTAGATGTTATATAGTGGGCTCGACACTGGAAACTATAGTAGGAGACAAGGAAAACATATGGTTTTGGCAAAGATGATCTCTTCGTTCTGGTTTTGGACAGGTAGAATTCTCGAACGCTGTATTAGTGATGTAGATAGTTCTTAAACTATGATATGAAGGGTGATGTTAACGGTATTATACTGATGGCTGACATTGTCCTCTACTTCTCCCCCCCAATATGAACAAGAATTTCCGCCCATTCTAATACGAGCTATGTCATTTGGAATACCTATTGTTGCACCAGACTTACCTGTCATTAGGAAATATGTAAGTCGATCAAGTGTTGGCAACTTTTTAAAGCTGAAAAGTAGAATACTTTGCCTCTTATTTTGTCTTCTCCTGAAGAACTCTGTATTCAGATAGTTCATGAAGTACAAGGAATCATCTTCTCTCAACACAACACAACACAATTCAAATGAATTGGTGAAAGATTTCTCACAACTTATATCTAATGGGAAATTCACGAGATTTTCTCACACTATTGCATCTTCTGGGAGGCTGCTTTCCAAAAACATGTTTGCTATGGAATGCACTACAGGGTATGCAAAGCTGCTGGAGAATTTCATAACTTTCCCATCTGATGTCATACTTCCAGGAAACACCTCTCAGCTTAAGCAGGGCTCGTGGGAGTGGGGTTATTTCCAAAAGGATGTAGAGGATAGTAAGGGCATAGAAGATCTTCAGAAGAATCTATTTAATAGAAGCATCCCAAGAAACTATAGTCCGTGATAGATTTTGTATATAGATGTGCACTGATTTTCATTAGAGCTGGAGACGTCAAAGGAGAAATGCATAACAACCATTTCTTTGGTACCTTTATAATTGCGGCAAACAATTTGTTGCATCATCCTTTCATGTTCCTAACCAAGAACCCAACACGATCATCAAAATCAAATGCCAAGAAGATAAATGATAGGGATGGTTTTGGATGTGTACTGAAACTTAAATTTGGATCAATGGAATGTTCTATTAAGATTTATGAATGGTCTGGAACAAGTTGGGAAACTTATGTTGCACATAATGTTCAAGTTCAGTTTTACATGGTGAGCCCTTACGTTTGGAAAACCATGTCAACCGACCAGAAGGTACTCTTAAGTGCTCCAGAATTGACTTGTCGTAGGAATGGCTTCATCACTTGGATTAATATTTCTAATTTCAATTCCTCCAGGGTGTCTATTATACATCATTCGAGGTTCCAGATGTTTATGGAGTATTCCAGTTTAAGGTTGAGTACGATAAATTAGGAGTCACAAGCTTGAGCCTTGCAAAACAGGTGCGTTCCTTTGAAATATATAGGTACCCTTTCTTATGGAGGCATCAATAACTTTAAAATATGTAAGTTACCACACTGCAAGCTGGTTGTTTGCTTGAAGAAATAGGCAGTCGTTGTTTTCATGTTTTGTAGCGAAGAGTTGATATACATGCTGTATCACTCACATTCTGGACACAAGTTAAAATAGGACACTTATTATGTGACAGAATTACTAAGGTGCTCTGATAACTACAAAGCGATAGGGATTGAATAGTTGAAGTAACAACCTTGGAACCAGACGCAAGAGGCCAATGAAACTACCACATTTAAAGACCTCAAAATGAACTGTCTTTCAATTGCGTCAATCTTAGAATAAAGAGCTTATAAGGTGATAAAACCTTTGTCCAGTTCTTTTTATTGGTGTCTTTATATTCATAGAATTATATATATATATATATATATATATATATTTTATTGTATAAAAATAAATATGTTAATTATTACTCCTCCATTTATTTTCATTCTTTATTGTTAACACTTAAATGTATCAAAAAGTAACAATATATGCCATAAATGAATCTGCAGTTTCCGAAATATTTAGGAGTTATATGGTATATTTTGTTTCTACAAGAGTGTCACATGAACTGTGTTGAAGGTAAAGATTGAAAAATTAGAGTTTTATTATTTGTGGAACTGACTTTTGTTTTTTTGTAGGCTATTTACAATAGAGAGACTGATAGGAGTCGTGGATTCGGGTTTGTGACGATGATCACTGTCGAAGAAGCTGAGAAAGTTGTAGTGTTGTACAACCGTTATGTGAGTCATATTTGTCCTTTTTGTTTGATGGAACAATGATGAGATTATTCGATTGCTATTATTTGATTGAGATGTAATTTAATTTATTGAAAATAGATAATGAACAGCTATGTTGAATCTGTGGGCTTTGTTGTTCGATCCGTTCTATTACTAGCTGCCTTCTCTTGTTATTAGGTTGTTATTTCCGTACTGCTATTACTTCCTTTATTGGGACTGCTTTGGACTGTCTACTTGAGCTGAGGGTCTGTCCGAAACAACCTCTCTACATCCGAGCTAGAAGAGGTAAGGTCTGCGTACACTCTTCCCTCCACATATTACACTTTATGGGACTACACCGGGATGTTGTTGTTAGTGACTTAAGTGTTGTTGCTGAAAATAAGAACCCTCTCCCTATTTTGTCTGACAAGTAGTGCTTCTAAGAATCTTTGAAGGTTAATTTTGCATTTATAAATTCAATGGCGGTTCAAGAGTCCCTTTGATGCTAAATTGTTTTGATTCTCTAATATCATGTATAATGTGAGTAAATGCTTTTTAGTTTCTTAAATGTACCAAAATTTTCTGAGCAATACCCATGAAGGCAAACATGACTTCGTAAATATTCCATTGATAAAAATGAAATAAATGGCACTAATTGAGCGTTCAAGCTCGTATTTGATGAGGATGTGAAAGTCAAGTAGCATATTCCCAATTTTATCAACTTGCAAGTGCCACTTCAGCTTCAGGAGCTCAGTGTTCTTCCTCCAAAAGTGAGGAAGATCCTATTCGTAAAGCTTTGGAATGATTTCACTCTCTTCTTCTTCACTCTCACCCTCCTCATCTTCGTCATTTTCTTCTCCACCTCCAACACCTCTCTCTCTGTCGTCACTACTAAGATTCTTGCTTCTCGTCTTCATTCCGACTCATTTTCTTCTTTCAATCATTCTCACAGAACTAGCAGTACGGTTTTAGCACCCATAAACTTCCCAAGAAAATCTTGGATTTATGCTGCTATTGAAGAGGACACTTCTTCGTCTTGTGATATTTTTGATGGTGAATGGATAGAGGACAATGATCTTCAACCGCTTTATAAATTGGGTTCTTGTCCATTTGTTGATAATGCTTTCAACTGTTTCAAGAATGGACGTCATGATACAGATTATCTCATGCTTAGATGGAAGCCACATGGTCGTGACATCCCAAGGTTTGATGGATTGAAAATGCTGAAGATACTAAGGGGGAAAAGACTGGTTTTTGTGGGAGATTCATTGAACAACCACATGTGGGAATCTCTGGTTTGTGCCTTGAGAAACTCACTCAATGACAAGAACAAAGTGAACGAAGTTTCTGGACTCCGTGAGTTTGCAAGTCAAGGATTTTATCCCTTCAAATTTAAGGATTTCAAATGCTCAATTGACTTCATAAAATCTCCATTCTTAGTTCAAGAATGGAAGTTCTCGGATAAAGCTGGAGCACGCCGTGAAACTCTACGGCTGGATACAATCCATGGCTCTCTTACTAAATACCATGATGCTGACATTATCATCTTCAACACTGGTCATCGATGGACTCACCAGAAAACTCACAAACTGAATAAATACTTTCAAGAAGGGAATCATGTGTACGACAAATTGGAAGTGGCAGATGCATATACCAAGGCATTGAAGACATGGGCACATTGTGTTGATACTACTATCAACAGCAGCAGAACTAGGGTGTTTTTTAGGGGATACGCTCAGCTTCTCATTTCAAAGGTGGTCAATGGAACAAAGGAGGAAACTGTGATGGAGAGACAAAACCAAACGAGGCTCAATTGGGTACAGATTCATGGATGATGAGAGTTCTTGAATCAGTAATATCAGAAATGAAAGCACCAGTTATTTATCTCAACATTACGAAGATGACAGACTATAGAAAAGAAGGGCACCCTTCAATATTCAGAGAAGCAAAATCAAAGAGGAAGCCTGGGATGTTCCAAGACTGCAGCCATTGGTGCCTCCCTGGTGTACCAGATTTTTGGAATCAGCTACTTTATGCAACTTTGCTTGAATCACAATAAAAGCTTTCCCATCCCAAATAAGACATCACTCTCTCTGGCCTTTCCCTGAGGTCTTGTAATGTGTAACTATGATCAAATGCACATTTGAAAAAAAAAAAAAAAAAGAATCTTGCACAATTACTTATCCAAAAATTTCTTTAAAAAGTCGGAAAAGATATTTGCCTACACATTTGAGCATAATGTGTTCTAATTCCAAAATTGTTTCAAAGTTTGTGATATGGTTGAGATTAAAGAGTTTTAGAAGGAGTATTGTGAGCTCATCGTCTTCATACTAGAGATACTATTGAAGTGCTGATAACGATGCTAACAAGGGAAGTTTGTAATGCCTCTTTAAGGTTTCCTGGACAAACAATGGTTGCAAATTGAAAATGGGACAATTTTATTGACGGTCACTATATATGTCTTTTTTATTTTTATTATTTTTCTATATTCTACTTATATATTACTTACTACATAGAAGCATGAAGTGTTAAGACGACCACAACATAAATAAATCTAAACAGAATATAAAATTGATTGAAGAAAATAATTAAATTTTTATCACCACGCGAAGCGCGACCAATTTTCCTACTTTTAGTAGTAAGAGCTTAGCAGAAATTGCTAAACATGGAGACATACGTTGATGAGTTCATGAATTTGACCTCTAGTTTTGAGAACATTATATTTGTAACAGCTAGTAAAAGTAATCGAGGTGTGTTGCAAGCTGACTTGTATGCCACTTGTACATACAAAAAAGACAGCCTGATCCACTAACGCTCCCGATATGGTCCAAAAAAAATCGAACCACAAGGATTTATGGTAAGGCTGCGTACGAGTCGCCCCGATCACTTCACAGGTTTATGGTAAAGCATGCCACTTGTACATACAAAAAAGGCAGCCTACTCCAGCTCCCGATATGCGCAAGGTCCGAAAAAAATCGAACCACAAGGATTTATGGTAAGGCTGCATACGAGTGGTCAGGCTGCATACGAGTCGCCCCGATCACTTCACAGGTTTATGGTAAAGCTGCGTACGAGTCGCCCCTACCAAAATTACCCAAATGCAAACACCAACATCCAGAAGTTGAAGCAGAAGAATTTTCAGATCAAACAAATGAGAGAAGGATAGAATTACTGAAGGGACTTGAGGGTTTAGAATACATTTTTCTTCCTGTCTATGAAGCTGAAAATAAACTACAATATACTTCTTACATAAACTCTCAAACAAAAAGACAGCAGGCTAAGATGGAGAAAGCGGTATTGGCTTCACAGCACTTCTAATTCGCCGGTATGCAGTCCTAACTCTCTCCTTGAGACTTTCATTTTCACATTCAACGTCACCAGTTAGTTTGTCCAGATGAGCCACATTCCCATCAACATTGATTACCAGCTTACCATCATCCCCATATTTCACGTCACCAAACAGAGAAAGCAGGAGTGCATGGACTATTTTCTCAGCTTTCTTTGCATCTTCCTGCTCGTTAATGGAAGTTTCCGACTCAAGTAATACTCTAGGCATCTCCCTGCTGGCATTCAGAACCAATGCCATGACAGAGTCAGATACCATGTCACTAATTGGATCCGCTGTCCAATGAACAGAGAGATGATTCTCAGATTCCTGTTTCACCGTCACTCGCTCATGCACCCGCAAAGTTGGTACACCAGATTCCTCATCTGTTGATGACTCTACACTTTCATAGATCTGCTTAAGCCTGTGTTGTATAACAGCAAAAGCACCTGAATATGGGATAGTTATTCTCTGTGTGATATTTGCAGTGGATAGCTGAGAAAAGACATGGAGATCATCAGGTGCCATGATCTGGTAAGTGAAACCTTTCTTCACAAGTAAACCACTGACAATTTCTCCCACTTCAGGAGTCTTTTCAGCCAGCTTTCCAATAGTTTTCGCCATTTTCTCAGAGTTGAAGTGCATTTCAACTGACTGGCAGTTCTTGGGAGTGATTATTTTGGTATTCCCATCAGCAAAGAGAGAGGTAAGTTTCGCCTTGAGCCTTCCCATCTCATTAGCCTCTCCGTGGACTAGAATTATATTGGGAGGCATAAGTTCTTTCAAGAAAGTACTTGTCTGAGCATAATCTGCATGAGCTGAGAATGAAATATAATGAACCTGCATATTAAGTGGAGCGGACAAGCCATTTGTGAGGGTGACTTCCTTCGGTTCATTGATGATAGTCTTTGCCAAGGTCCCTTCCACTACATACCCAGGTATAACGCAGGCATTTTTCTTGTCAGAGCACCATTTATCGAACAATTGCCTTGACAAACCACTTTGAAGACTACCTGGACTTGCCATCACCACACATGGCTTGTTGTCTATAAAGTCTTCAATACTGTTCAGGGAAGATATATGTTTGAAATTAAAGGGATTTGAGCTGGCAAACTGATTACGGATCCTTTCATTCATGGAATTGATGTAAGTCTGATAGACAGCCATGCACTTTCTTGCAAGTGGAGAAGCATAATATATGGGGAAGTTAGATAGTTCAGGATGGTTAGACCAATATTCGTCCAGGATAAGGAGAAGTTCCTGTGCACGTCCCAAGGCGAAAGCAGGAATCAACACCCGACCCCCTTGCATCACTGTTGAATGTATGACATCAGTGAAAAGCTTCTCTCTTATCTGACGTGGCATATGGAGTTGAACACCATAAGTTGATTCTATAATGCAGATATCTGGAGAAAATTGTGGGATCTCAGCCGCACGGAGATGCCTATCTTCTTCACGGGAATAGTCTCCTGTATAGAGAACTCGAACGCCAGCAATGTCAACCATAAACATGGCAGCACCAAGGACATGGCCTGCAGTATAACACCAAAAGCGAATACCATTTACTTCCAGAGTCTGATGGAAGTCAATAACCTACAAAACAAGTTTTCACTTGTCATAATAAGCCTAACGAAATATGTAGTCTGATCCAAAAAAGATTGGTGGGGAAAATTCCAGAATACAAGTGGTATTCAAAAAAGTGAACCTACACCAAACATGGTTCCCCACAAAATAAAATTGCAAAAATATAAAACAAATAAAACTGGCTAACCAAAACTCAAAACATGTAACACACTGAATGACGAACATCAGGGAGAAAGCATTTTGGTGCAATACCCTACAAATGGTTTCTTTCTACTTCTTTTTTAATTGGGCTAAGGAAGAGGTTATTCCATTTCCAGGAGTAGTTTTTTTTTTGTGCCTCCCAAACCCCTAGTGTAATGCTTACGAAGAAACAGAATCTAATCTACTCACTGGCGATAACTTGATGTATCCACCTTAAAAAAATGTATTTCAAAATTACAAATGGTGTTCGTTACTTTTTAGCAGCCCAAGAGCAACAGCATTTAGTGGGTCGTGGCATTGGTACATTGGCAATAAACAGAAAGGTAAGGTCTGCTATTTTCCTCGTTCTGTAATCTTGTTAGAGGAATCTTTTCCACAGTAACTTCACTTCTACCTCAATATCTGAAAATCAACTTTGATTATTACTAAAAAACAAAAGGAGGCAAAATGCAGAAGATATTGTCATTCCACAGGGTCATTGATGGAGGACAGACACAACGTTACCATGAAATTTTGAAAGAGACTAATGACTTAGTAGTTTCTGTAATAAGGCCTAATGAGTAAGGAGTTATACTAGACCAGTTCAATAAATAGCTGCATGGTTTATGACAGAAACGCCCTTTTTTAGTTTTTCCTTTTATAGAACAACTAAGAAGGTCATTGTAATTACATTAACATACACAGGACCTAAGCCAACGGGGCACGCTTCAAAACTCAGTGGGTAACGGGCCCGCCACTCTACTCTTCTCTACTTAAACTACCAGGCTTTTGTCTGCGGTAATGTTCGAACCCATGATGTGCGCCTAACTCATTTATGGCTATGGCAATACTCTTTACCACTAGACCAAAGGCTTGGGGGGCACCTAAGCCAATAGTTCGAATAAGTTCAACAACGAACTGGTCAATTACATCTCCAAAACATTGAAAAAGGTACAAATTCTTTCTTTCTTGAGGATGGAAAAGAAGACTTTTATTTAGCAAGATTCAAGGTTAACGATGCAGTTGAATCACCATGTATACGCTCTGACAATCATCCACGTATTTCTCCAAGGTTGTAGATGTCCAATGAGACATGAAAGAATAAGATTGCAGATGCCCAACTTGTTTTCTAGAAAGAATGTTAGTGTTTCTCATATCCAGAAGATTAATTTTATTCATTTCAAAGCACCCAGAAGATGCAGCAAATAAATACAAAAGTCTAAGCTTCCTTTAGCTAACTGAAAAGCATGGCCAACCACAATCGCTTCTCTAAAGATCATTTAATTGTAAGTTACATCCAACACTCATTCAGGACAAGTAAAGTAAACAAAGAACAACCAAAACTGTCCAATAGTCAATAGAATAAAATTTTCTGCAGCACAACCTCTTATAGTTCAAAGAGATCAAACAATACAATCAATCCAACTATCCAGGTGAAGAAGTAACATATTGAGTTGCTTTCATTTTTCAGATTGTAGGCGGTAGGCCAAGGAAACTCTTTTTAGAGTTTCTGCACCCACCACACCACCAAATTTACTATTACCCCACCATCCCTTCTCTCAATTACCCCATATCCTCCAGGCCACCACAATCTAATAATTAGCACACTGATTTCTTACCGGGAAAAAAGAAATACTTGAGTAAATTAAATTTTTTGGTTTCAATTTAGACAGAGAGCCCGTTTGGTTTAGCCAATTTTAAGTAGCTTTAGCACCAAAGTGTTGAAGCTGAAATTACGAATAAGCAGTTATGTCATGCATGTTTGGATAGAAGTGCTGGAGCTGAAAATACGCAGATGGTGTGTTTGGTAAAGAAATGTTGATAAGCACCTCTTCTGTTAAAATGACCCAAATGCCCTTAATATTGTTAACACTAAAAAAGAGCTTAACCTAAATGAAATAAAGTACATAAAGAAATGTGATAATTACTGAGATATTAGTTTATTAAATAGTCATACTGAAAACATAATTGAATCATGAATGCTGATATTCTTAATCTAGTGAATCAATCAAGTTATCTAATCACAATTGCCTTGCCAACAGCTCACTGCCTGTCATATCACTAGTACAACAATGCTACAATTTACTACCAAAATAGAAAATCTAACAATATGGTAATCCACTCATAGGCCATAAATTCCACAGCATTTACTATCATATATCATATTATCAGACCAAGCAACCTCCACAATTCCTTATTACAAATTCTTTTGTTGCGGACAGCCATATCTAATGTGCAAACATGAGGGAATCTGCAAATATTATGAAAAATAACCAGAACACCACATCTTTCCCATATTCTATATCCCTCCAAACTTTAATTTGGCAAAATAAACACATAAGCAATTACACCTTATTCACCATTTTTGCAAAGGGAAAAAATCTCTTAACAGAAGAAGGGATTTTCTTCCAAAAAGCTTGTAAAGAGAAGGCTAGAAAACTACAAATCCACAGTATTATTATAATTATACTAGACAGAAGAACTTCCAAGAGGTCTAATGGAGTGAAATTATTTTGTTCAACGTAAAACCTGTTTTCAAACCAAAACCTATTATACTCTGAATGACTAATCAGTAATCATACAACTGCTTAGATCAAGCATGGGATGTTGAAAACTGTTGAAAACAAACCTCAATTTTGTTCATGGAGTTACTAATGTCATTTTCATCAAACAACATATCATCAACCGAGACTTTGCTCACTTTGACATAATCTGACAAAATCAACTTGTATATGGCCTTTGTGGCATGTGTCATGAAAACACGCCCTTTAAACGTAGTCTGAAAACAAAAAAAAAAAAAGCCAAAATGAATCAGCAAGGAGGTACTAAATGTCCAGAATAAGAAGACCATGAACCCCTGAATAAACCTTTTCGAGGAAATAAGGAAGGGATGCAGCATGATCCAAGTGAAAACTGCAAAGCATTAGAGCAAGTTAAAGTGAGCAGCAAAGTAAGATAAACAGGAACAGAAACCAATAGAATAAGTATAAAAAGAAACAACCAATGAAATGATCAATAGTTATTACACATGATAAGGGACTAGATGGCATTGCAGAGACAACTAGCAGTTGTACAAGTTGCTCAAAATCAGAATCACATAAAATAGATAATGAGCTGAAATCCACTCCTCTCACTCAACCACTCCTAGTCCTCCCACTGCTCCAAACAATAAAAATAAATGCTGGAAGAAAAAATAATCATATCCAGCAACCGCTGAAATAGTCAAAACTATGGAATACTGTTAATCTTGTCATTAGGTGAAACTGTTGTAAGCGCACAGACCCAGAATTCAGTGAAAATGGAGTACTTGATACCGGTCAAGCAAAAATAATATGAATGGCGAGCCGGTACTATATTTATAGATTGGAAAGAAGGG
>NC_061112.1:128086272-128086760 GCF_002878395.1 Capsicum annuum | reverse complement strand
CTGTTCCACCAACCTCCGTACCAGGTGAATTGCCTCCGTCGTCGAGCGGCCAGGAATAAATCCAAATTGGTTTTCCGAAATAGACACTATCCGTCTCAGCCTCACCTCGACCACTCTCTCCCAGATCTTCATAGAGTGACTCAATAACTTAATCCCCCTATAGTTATTGCAACTCTGGATGTCACCCTTATTCTTATAGAGAGGGATCATGGTACTCCACCTCCAAGCCTCGGACATTTTTGCCGTCTTGAAGATTTCATTAAACAATCCAGTCAACCATCTTACACCAGCCTCTCCAACGAACTTCCAAAACTCCACCGGTATCTCATCCGGCCCCGTCGCCCTCCCCCTTCGCATCCTGCGAGCAGCCTGTCTAACCTCTTCTACCTTAAAACGTCTACAATAGCTAAAATCCCGACACTCCTCTGAGTGCTCCAGTTCCCCTAACACAATAGCTCTATCCCCTTCGTCATTCAAGAGCCTATGGA
>NC_061112.1:127954925-128086172 GCF_002878395.1 Capsicum annuum | reverse complement strand
TCGACCACTCTCTCCCAAATCTTCATAGAGTGACTCAATAACTTAATCCCCCTATAGTTATTGCAACTCTGGATGTCACCCTTATTCTTATAGAGAGGGATCATGGTACTCCACCTCCAAGACTCGGGCATCTTTGCCGTCTTGAAGATTTCATTAAATAATCCAGTCAACCACCTTACACCAGCCTCTCCAACGAACTTCCAAAACTCCACCGGTATCTCGTCCGGCCCCGTTGCCCTACCCCTTCGCATCCTGCGAACAGCCTCTCTAACCTCTTCTACTGTAAAACATCTACAATAGCTAAAATCCCGACACTCCTCTGAGTGCTCCAGTTCCCCTAACACAATAGCTCTATCCCCTTCGTCATTCAAGAGCCTATGAAAGTACGACTGCCATCTATTCTTAATGTGGCCGTCCTCCACCAACACTCTACCGTCCTCCCCCTTAATGCACCTCACCTGATCGAGGTCACGACCCTTCCTCTCCCTAGCCTTAGCGAGTCTAAACAAGAGAACACAATTGAAAAAATGGAAATAGATGGAGAGGAAGTGACTGATTCTAAAGAAATAAAAAGGGAAATTGTCAATTCTACCAGATATTGTAAAGACAAATGGAGCAATGGAAACCCAGCTTCAACCTACAAGACTCTGGTAGGATCCACACAGAGGAAAAAGGTTGGCTCCAAAGAGATTTTGAGGAAGAAGAGGTGTTGGAAGGGATAAACTGTGTGCTTCTGACAAGGCCCCTAGCCCTGATGGTTTCCCTATCTGTTTCTACCAAATTTTTTGGGAGTCACTTAAGGATGAAATAATGAATACCATCAGATACTTCTATATCCACCAGATTTTTTAGAGAAGTTTAAATGCCACCAATGTGTTATGTGTCCCTTATCCAAGAAGACAGAGGCAGTCGAACTTGAGGACTTCAGACCCATTAGCTTGATAGGTGGTGTCTACAAGATAATAGCCAAGATTTTGGCAGAAAGGCTGAGGAGTGATTAACAAGCATCAAATTGCCTTCATAAAAGGTAGAAAGATCATGGATGTTTCCCTTATAGCTAGTGACTGTGTGGATGCGAGAATTAGAGGAGAGGTTCCTCGTATTATGAGAAAATTGAGAAGGCCTATGACCAAGTCAACTGGAACTTCCTTCTCAATACTCTACATCAAATGGGCTTCGGTGAAAGATGGCTAAAATGGATGGGAGCTTGTATTAAAACAGCTAGGATCTCTGTTTTGATAAATGGAGAACTTGCTGGTCATTTATCCCCCTTCCTATTTATTTTAACCATGGATGGTTTTGATAGCATAATGAGAGTGGTCATTTAGAAATCTTTGTTGAAGGAATTCATAATCAGCAATCACTGAGGGGTGGAGAAGCAAATATGCCATTTACTGTATGCCGATGATACCGTGATTTTTTGTGAAGCCAAAGAAGAACACATTAAGATTATTAGACTATTATTTGTTGTTTTTGAAGCAGTTTCTGGTTTAGCTGTAAACTGGAAGAAGAGTTCCATCTTCCCCGTTAATGAAGTACCTTGAATGTAGAGACTTGCTAATATTATGGGATGGAGAATTGAGAATTTCCCAACAGTGTATCTTGGCATGCCATTAGGGAACAAACACAAGGAGCTACTGATTTGGGATGGTATCATTGAAAAAACTAAAAGGAAATTAGCTAACTGGAACAAAATCTATCTTTGGGTGGGAGAACTTCTGACAAAATCGGTCCTAGATTCCCTTCCTACCTATGTTTGCCTGCTAAAGTGGAAGAAAGATTGGACAAGCTACGAAGAGACATTTTATGGTTGTGTAATAAAGAGGGCAAAGGTATACATTCGGTCAAGTGGCAAACTGCTCTATTGAGCAAAAGTGATGGCGGCCTTGGCATAAGAAATTTGGGGTTGCAAAACAAATATCTATTAACCAAGTGGCTATGGAGATTTGGAAATGAGGAGCAAGCTCTTTGGAGGGAAGTGATTGACAACAAATATGGTCAGAATGAGCAGTGGTGTGCAAATCCAGTCAACACTACCTACTTATTGCATGTCCATGTTCAAAGCTGCTACCACTGTCATAGGAAAGATGGAAAGGTCGCAAAGAATTCTTTTGTGGGATGTGGTGGATGGGGCTAAGAAATTTCACTTAGTTCGTTGGGGTACAGGGACAACACCTAAACGACGGGGAAGGCTTGGAGTTAAAGATTTGAAGCTTTTTAACTAGGCACTTTTAGGCAAATAGTTGTGGAGATTTGGGGTGGAGGGAGAAGCTTCATGAAGAGGAGTGACAGTGGATCAATATGGAGTAACAGACGAGGGATGGAGAACAAATGTGGTTACTATGATTTTTGGGTGTAGTGTGTGGAGGAATATTTTGAAGGGGTGGGAAAACCTTACCAAGGGCATAGCTTTAAAGGTAAGGGTTGGAAAAGAGTTAGTTTATGGGGCAAAAGTGGTGTGGAGGTTTGGTGCTAAAGGATGATTTCCCGTTGTTGTATAGGGCCTCTCCTCTTGCCAAAAGGAATTGCATGTCGAGCAAGTTAGGGGGACACAGGGGGATGGGACTCTTCAGGATTTGAGTTTCAGAAGGAATTTCCGGGATTGAAGGAGAACGAGCTTCAAACATTGCCAGCTTTACTTCACAAGCAACGCGAGCCAATTGATAGACCTGATGCTTTGAGTGGGAAGTTAAGTAAGAACAAAGTGTTCACAGTCAATTCTTTCTATTCTATGAGAAGCTTTTGGTTAGGGCGAATGTTAGTTTCCTTTATGTTTCGATCTGGCTACCTAAGGTACCGAGGAAGGTGTGCTTATTCATGTGGTTGGCGAGAATCTTAAGAAAAGAAAGATTGTCCGCATTAGTTGGTGTTTTCTATGTAAGGAGACAGGCGAGGACATGGATCATATTTTGTAAAGTTATTTTCTCCTATATTTCCATCTTTCATACCTCCTCTTCTTTTCTCTAGTCTTCCACAAATATATTGAGCAGGAACAGGCAGGGTTAAACAGACACCTTAAAATAAGATAAACAAAAACAACAACATACCCAGTATATTCCCGCCAAGTGGGGTCCGGAAGATAAACAAAAACAAAACCAAAAAATAATAACATAAGAAAGGGAAACCAAGGAATCAAGCACCTGAAACAAGGGAATGAAGAAAAGCTAAAAAGAAGCAAAAAGATACTGGCAGCAAAATGGCCATATAATGCAAAGAGAACAGAGTAAGAGAGGAGAACTGAAGAAGACGAATAGGAGAATTGAAAAAGGGCAACCCGATATACTAAGCTCCAGCTGCGCACGGGGTCGGGGAAGGGTGTGCCAAAAAAATATATGGATAAAAAGTAAATCATAATTGGCAGTCCTTACTCGTCTACAAGAGGTTTGTTCAAATAAATAAATCAGCATGTTGTTTCACATTCCTATGCCAGATACTACCTGAACATATCTTTTCTTCCCCAGACATTTGGATGACCATTGAGAAGCAGAGATAAGAGAAATAACACCTTAATAAATAAAAACTAATCGACTCTAAACAAAGAATATGGAAATGGATCTAACACTACCAAGAGATCAACATTTAAAATTGCCCACCAAGATAGAAAGGAAAACCAGAAACCAATGGTAGCCAGTCAAAAAATAATGCTTGGAAAAAGAAAAGAGAAAAACTTGTGCTGCAGTGTCTAATTGAGATACAATGCTCCAAACAATAAAACGTGCATCATAGCACTGCGATCTGGCACAGAAAACTTACTGGGTAACAAGAAGAACATCAATAGATGCAGGATCAATCTCATCAAAATATGGTAAAGCAGACATGCCTGAGAAACCTGGATGAATGCCACAATCAAACTGCCAAAAAACATCAAAAGTAGTAAATTAAGTCCAAAACTTGTGGCCTAAAAAAAAGTTTTTGAAGAAGAATGACAAACTGTGTAGCCTACCATGATTTTTTTCCCTTTAAAAGACATGAAAACACAGGACCGTCCCACTTCATTTCCAGCCCCTAAAGGAGTGATAATCAGTTTATCTCCTTCTCTATTAACTGTAGGATTAGGTCTCTTCAAAGATGACTGTGGTTGTCCAGTAGATGCCATTCTTAAATCCAAACAACAGAGAATTAGACTATGGAAATTCCTATCAGCGTGCAAGAGAAAAATAACAACGGAAATATAAAAAATTATCTGGTTTAACCATCATTCAGCTTCATTATGACCAAATCGTAAAAATCAATAAATTCATCAACTAAGCGTCAATCCTAACTTAATTGCCAGCTATACCAGTCCTTGATTCCAAGCCAACACAGCTATCCAAATTGCAAGAAAATTAATTTCTTTAATAATCATGGTGTCAAGTCCCGCTTGCACGCATCTCGATTAATTGCAAAAAGAATTATTTCAAGAACCAATTTTTTTTTGGTATTACTTTGAAGTTTTAAATATAAAAAATTGAGATTTATAGAACATTTATTTATTTTTAAGATATATTATTACATCAAGTGCTTGAATGATGAGTGCTAGTTCCAGCAGCTATTCAAGCATGCTTGAATACAAAATTACAAGACAGCTTCAAATAGCATGAAATTTTTGGCAGAAAATCAACATACATTGCTAGTGTAACTGAAGTAAAAGTAATTAATACCTAAGTGAATTAAGCAAGTACATTATCTAGACTCTAGTTATACTGGGTTTGTTGTTGTTGTTGTTGTATTGTCTAGACTCTAGTCATGTAGTAACCTTGCTTTTAAATGCTCAAGGAGGTTATAAAGAATCCTTAAGGTCTTCATCTACAGTTCTACACTTTTGAACTTCAAGCCTAATTCTTACAAAATAGCTCACAGCAGAAAGATTATTTTTTTGAAATGGTAAATATATCATAAAAAGGAAAGAACAAAGACGGTGCGAAACATTACATCAAAAAAACCAAAACATCCCTGACTGTGAGTGAACTGTATCAGGGTCTCGGCTTCATTTACAAGTTCTAATTTACACCAAAGGAAATCATAAAAGTACTATAAGATTTTATCATCGATATAGTGCTGCATTTTGCTTCAAAAACACACCCTCTCTCTTTCTCTCTCTCTGTGTGCGCATACACACCACCACATACATGCTGAAATGGTTTTCCAGTATCATTGCTTTACAATAACGACAGTTTATCCATTCAAGTAGCACTTTCCCTATACAATTAACCTTTTTAATGGTGTCTAGCTATTTAAAAGCTAATTTTTATATCTATATTGTCTTATAACTATGTCGCTATGTGGATCAAACATATTAGTGCAACTATACTACAACAACAACATACCCAGTGTATTCCCACATAGTGGAGTCTGGGGAGGGTAGAGTGTACGCAAACCATACCACTACCTCAGGTGAAGTAGAGGGGTTGTTTCCGATAGACCTTGGCTTAGGACTGATAATAGTATAACAAACACAAAAGATAAGTACATATAAACTAATACGGTATGCAAAATAAACTAACAGTATAACAAACACAAAAGATAAGTGCATATAAACTAGCACGGTATGCAAAATAAACTAACACCGCTAGCCACAAGATAATACTACAACCACAACACCACGAACAAGAAATTCCAGACACAGAAGAACTCTCCCCTACTATTACCGACGCACTCCCTCCCAATAACCCTCTACCCTAATCCTCGTCCTCCACACCTTCTTATCAAGGGTCATGTCCTCCCTTTCACAACTAATGAAATCTGAGCACTTATCCCACTTAAAAGAGCGGTCGTGCATATTTTAAAAGTGTGACCAGGAGGTCAACTGTTAATGAAACTAGAACGAAGATCATGGAAGACCACGATTCAAATCTCAATCGAGGCAAGCTAAGTGATTTAATCCTATCTGTCTAAGTCTTAAAGAGTCTTAAAGGCAGAGTTACCTGTCACTTGTATTAATAGGGGTTGTATGTACCAGATGGAATAGTCTAGGCGCACAAAGTGGCCAAACACCACCAATTAAGCTACAAGCTAAAGAAAAAATTAGAATGAAATGGATGACCACATACTTGACTTCCAAATGTATCGTTACAAATCTTATCCTATTCCCCAATGAGCTGGTTAGCATCTTAACTCAGGTGAAAGACACTCACTTTTTGACAGGTTGTGCGTACTTCTACCAATTATTTTCAAGTTGCAAAATAGCTTTCTACTCATAAACTTGTAAGGCAGCCCCATGGAAAGTGGAGAGACATGTGGGGTAAAGACAATAGAATAAACAAGGGAACAGAATGAGTACATGAGTTGAGATTTAGAGCAAAACAGTAGCTATTCAAGGAGTCTACATATTAACATACTTAACTTTGTACATCAATCAGAAAGGTGGCTGTCTCTTATGCTTCAGGTATCAACCATAGTTTAAATTGTGATAGTTGTATAATAATCAAAGCAGTATGTCCTTAGCATTATTGTGAGAATTATCAAGTCAAAGGTTGTAGTACAATTTGTGATTTAAAATTTGCTTGTTGACAACAACTTCAAATCTTATGTCATGTCTTTCTTGTCATCAAGAAGGATTAGTCAGTAGATCACTTTATTTCGAGTAAAGGACCAGATCTTGAATGATTGTTGCATTTTAGTGGAGTATATATAAAGGACCAGATCTTGAATGATTGTTGCATTTTAGTGGAGTATCTTTATATATTTCGCTTTTATCATGGGAAAGCACTCCTACGCAGTTGCCGTTAAAATTACAACAATGTTTCTTCTAATTCAAGCTCAGCTACAAAGCGATCTTCCACCATTCCCACTACCTTCAAGGACCTCAACTGAGAGACTGCTCTCCTCTTTTAACCACTTAAGCAAACTGCCACCCCACATCTCCTCCCCCAAAAGAAAACATTTTAGTTGGATTTTCATGACTCCTGATGTTCAGGAGACACAAATTGGATATTCTTCCTACTGTTGTGTTGTAGATATCTATCGAATAAGCAGTAGATATCTATCGAATAAGCAAATCAACAGAACCAGCTTCCTCAATCTGACTGCAAATCACTAGGCAATAGAAATCCTCCTTTATGAAGATAACCTAACTCGGCTCCTATATATTTACGATGTCAGTCATATCATATAAGAAAGGGATAAAAATAGCGATTAATCCTCTTATCCTCTTCAAATATTTTTGTTTTTCCTTAAGGAGAACAATAAGCTTCAGTCAGATGGACTAGAATGAGCATGATGCATGTGGAATACCTCAAATTTTGCTGCTGCTATACTTATGAGGTCCCTTCTCAAATGTTATTAAATAAAGGAATTGTAAAAATACGTGCCTGATTTATTATAATATAAAAGGCAAGGAAAAGATAAGAACGACTGCTATATTTCAATGTACTGTTGCTGGTCTGATCAGAAAAAAGAATATCTCAAAAGTAATATGCTCTATATCAACACAAGACAACACAAATCCTGCAGGATGCAGTCCATCACAAGTTGCTTCTAAGTTGACAATTTTGAGAACCAAAAACACCTTTTTCCCCTTGTTTTTGGAGGACTGGTTTGAAAGACCAGAGCAATTTCCCTAAGATACTGTCAGTCTTAAAATGAGACAAGCTTAGCAATTAAAGAGATGTTTTTCTCTGTCACATTACTTATGTAGCATTTTCTAAGTAACAGGCTAAAGATCATCCGTTCCACAGACATCATTTCTCATCACCATATGAGAAAAGTAACGCTTGCTTATCTACTGACAGTGATAACAGAGCACCATTTCTGGAATAACCAAAAGCAATATTGGGGCAGCCACATTATCCATATAGTTTCAAACTATTTGTCAACAGACCCAAGGTGATTTCTAGGTAATCAAATCAAACAAAGTCTGGCGGTTACCTACCTATGCTTTTTGTTTTGTTCTAGAAAAACATTATTCAAACTCATTGATGGAGTTAGGAATGAGGGGAACCAGCTGATATCCTAAACTTTCCAATAATGAGGCACAAACATTTCTACAGATGTTGAAACTATTTGAGATGCCAAAGACATCTTAACAAAAAACAAGCTACTACCCGCTCCACATAAGTGAAATTTAGAGAATTGTCGCTCATTGGTAGATAACGTCCCAAGTTCAATATCTTATTTTGAGTCCAGACCAAGTGAGGAATATAGGACAATAACCTTCGCACTCCCACATTAACAGGACAATGTGAATTATCTTAATGAAGTGATATACCTTATTGACAACACCTACTTATAATGCCACGACTCATTAGGCTGGACAAATGAAAATATTGTTATATCACCTCATCTGACAGATGTAAACAGACACACGGATGATGTAATCGGCTTCTTTATCTTCTGTCATTTTGAATAAAGCTAACAGACACAGATTCAATCGCTGCTACCAGTAAATTAAATCATCTAGCAATTTTTCAAATTTATAAAAAAAGACACAGAAAGCCAAAAAAGAGCTAGTGATTCTTAATTAAGTAAATCATGAAACTGATCCAATGAATATTAGCTGCATGAACTCATAATATGGATATAAATTGACACACAAACAGGACATAAGAAAAAAATTATAAGTACCTTAATAGTAACCTTGCTTTTCACTTGAGTCTCCAAAGCTTCAGTCATTGACATATCAAACTGAACTATGGCCAGTTATTCTAATTTATAGCATTAGCTATATATACTATGAGACTTTTAAGAATTTCAAAAGCAGTCGATCATAGTTATGTTAGCTCTGTAGATACTGGACTTGACAAGAGTAATAGGAGTACTATGATTTCCGCAAATAGGCATATGAAGTGTGAAGACAAGTAATTTAAATGGAGAGGGCATATAGACACTATGGTCATTTATTCGTATTTATAAGATATGACAGAATACTATGTGACTTGTAAGTATTTCAAGTAAAAATAATTTATGTTCATGCAAAACATTATGAGTGCATGACTCAAAGGAGCAATATGATTACTATGCCTACACTTATGATCATGTGAAACATTATGAGTACTTGACTCAAGGGAGTAACATGATAAGCATATAAAGTGCAAAATAAGAAAGTTTAAGTGGAACGAGCATATAGATATTTTGATAATATTAGACATGTAGTCATGTGTTTGACACATAGAAAGGGCAGACTTGTTCGCATATACCAAGTAAACTATATTGACTCTTTTAGGAGAAACAAGTGACTTGCGGCCGTGCCTTAACGGCGGAGAAGGTTTTAGCTCTACATACGTTGAATGCTTGACTAGCTAACAGTAGGATCATGAGTTTCGAACAACTCAACACTCCTAGGTATAGTCCGTCGCAACCAACCAACCAATAGCTTCAACCACTCAAATGGTGAGCAATCACTCCAACATCAATTACATATACAATATATAAATATATTCATCAATTTCATCTAACTAACTTATTGCAATATTCTTCCCTTATGCTAAAAATCAATCAAATTCCTTAACAATTGCTCGACAATAAGTTTGTTCCTACATATAGAAATACCCAAAAATTCCACTCTTATACAACTCCATACTCAATAACTAGAGTATTCTCATACCTGCGATGATTTTCAGTAAAATGCTTCAAATTCACCAGTGCAATGGCACGAAGAAGAGACAACACTAGTACATCATGAACAAAATTTAGGTGGAGCAACTTTTGCCGATTCCTATGCCAAAGTAAGAAGCTATCAACAACTATGAGGTCCCTATGCTAAAACCAAAAGAAAGTGAGCCCAATTCAGATGAGATTTGGCACAAATTCAATTGAAACAATAATTAATTACAACCTCCTCCTATACCTTAAACATGATTTCAAAGCAATATTCAAGTGTAGGGTAGAGAAATTACCTAATTGAAATTAATCCTCAATTATTCAAGTGTATTATATGTTGAAGGAAGAAAACATATAGTACTACTACTGCAACTCGTCTTTGGCAGCAAGAGGAGGAAATATCCCAAGCCAAAGCTCCTTAATAATATAATAGCTACAAGAGAGTAAAGGAGAAGGAAAATTGTAGAAAGGGAGCATTTAGGGCCAAGTACTGGTACTGTCTCTACGTTTTTCTTTTCTATATATATATAAATATTCTATTTCTTTTCTATTATTTTATTAATATTATTATTATTTTATTTTATTTTATTATTTCTTTTCTTTTCTTTTCTATTATATAGAAGAGGTGGTTTCGACCACCTCTTGCAATTACCAAAAAACTTAATTACTTTCATTTAATTACATATCATGTCTCAATATATAATAATTTCATTATTTTATTATAATAATTTAAATATTTTATATATTTTATTAATTTAATAGAATTACATATTGGAAGTTAAAAAAAAATTATTTATTTAATTGTCTATCATATTCAAAACTAATTTGTCACCACAAATCACAATAATTAATAATTTAAAATATTTAAAAGACATATAGAAATTTTATTGACTCTTACCAAAAAATCCCTCTACTCCCATTTAATTGCATACCATGCTTCAATGCATAATAATTCCATTATTTCATCATAATGATTTAAATATTTAATATATTCTATTAATTTATATTAATTAATTATAACTACGTATTGAAAGTAAAAAAAAAATATTTATTTAATTGGTTATCATGTTCAAAACTAATTTATTACCTCAAATCACAATAATTAGTAACTTAAAATATTTAAAAGACATATAAAAATTTTATTGACTCTCATTATTATAGCAATGCCACATAAATTGAGGTAAAAGAAAAAATGTTGCAAATCATAATAATTAACAACTTAAAATATTTAAAAGATATATAAAAATTTTAGTTGACTCTCAAAATTGTATCGAAACCACATAAATTGGGACATAAGGAGTAATTATATTATTTGATAATTATGTAAAAAATATTATAAATCACAATAATTAACAAGTTAAAATACTTTTTTAAAAGTAGATAAAAGTTCTATTCAACTCTCAAAATTTTACCGGTGCAACATAAATCATGACAAAATAAAAAATTATCTTAATTAATTGCAACTAAATGTTTAAAGTAAATCAATTTTATTATTTTAATCGACTTTTATATAAAAAAATAATCTTTTTATTTATTTATTTATTTTAGTAAATTTTCATTTAAAATTATTTTTTTCTTATATAGAAATACTAATATTTAAACTTAACTTTAGATTTTTAAAGTACAAAACTAATAAATTTAATTTAATAAAATAAATTTCTAATGAATATTTTCTTAGAATTTGTGTTGGGTCAATATGTATCAAGTTAAAAAAAAAATAAGGAAAAATATATAGTAAAATTTTATTATTGTGAAAGATAAATATAATGCACTATCCAATAATGTTTCATAATATCATATTTTGCATATGAAAATATAGCATCTCGTATTTAATTAATATACTATTCCGGTGAATTATCGATGATTACTATTGGATATGATAAAATTATACTAGTTTTTATAGTAATAACATAATCAATAACTATTAATTAATTATTATGAGTCATCTAAGTATTAAGAAAATAAATAATATTTAATGAAAAATAAAATAGACGTAAAATAAGAAATTAACTCTTAATGTTTTAAATTAAATTTTCATCTTTCGAACGATGATTTTACTATATCACTCCTTATTATAAGTCATTTATGTATTAGAAAAATAAAAATAACAAAATGATATGTCAACATAAAATATTTGATTGACTATCAAAATTATATTAGTGCAACATAAATTGGGACGGGACAGAAGAAGATATAAAACAACATATATTATTTGAAAATGAAATAAAAAGTACTATAAATAACAATAATTAACCAAAAAAAATTAAAATTGACTGATTTCTACTTCAGCTGCTTCAGTCGTGATTTTACTATATCACCCCTAATTAATTAGTATAGTCATTTAAGCATTGTGCCACATAAGCTGAGATAGAAAAACATTATAAATCACAATGATAAAAAATTTAAATTATTTAAAAAATATAATTGGTTGTCGTCGACACAAAATTCTGGACAAAGAGAGTAGCATATATTATTCAAAAATTACATAAAAAGTATTATAAATTACGATTGTTAACAACTTAAAATATCTAAAAACAATTTAATATGTTATATATTTCAAAAAAATTACTTGAAAATATTAGAAATCACAATAATTAACAACTTAAAGAATTTAAAAGGTATAAAATATTTGGTCGACTCTTGAAATCATATTAGTGTCACTGAAATTGGAATAGAAGAAAAGTATTATAAATTACAATAATTAAAAACTTAAATTATTTTTAAAATATAATTGACTATCAATGCCATAATAATTTGGACAAGAAAAGTAACGTATATTAATTTGAAAATTACATAAAAAATATTATAAATTATAATAGTTAACAACTTAAATTATCTAAATACGTATTAAAATAACATATGTTGAACTCATGCTAGATTCGGGATGAATCCTAGAAAACATATGGAATCCTTTTATTAAAAAGTTTTATTTAAATATATCAAGATTGAAAAGACAAATAAATATCTTAATGTTGGGCCCGTGCTGACACGGGTCATGCTCCTCTAGTATAATAGAAGAGAGGGTTTCGACATACCTGCTTCAGCAGGTTGCTTGTTTCATGATTTTACTATATTATCTCTAATTAATTATTATAAAGTATTTATATATTAAAAAATTAATAATATTTAATTAAAAAATTAAAAAGACATTTACGACATGTCTGCTTCAGCTGCTTTAATCGTGATTTTATTATATCACCCCTAATTAATTATTATAAGTCATTTATGTATTAAAAATCAATAATATTAAATTCATAATTTCTCTATATCACCCTTAATTAATTATTATAAGTCAGTTATGTACTAAAAAATAATAATATTTTATTAAAAAAAGTAAATAGATATTTATAATATGTCTGCTTCAACAGTAATTTTACTATATCACCCCTAATTAATTATTATAAGTTATTTATGTATTAAAAAATTAATAACATTTTATTAAAAAGTAAAATTTACATTTATAACATGTCTGCTTCAATTACCTCAACCATAATTTTGAACAAGGAGCGTAACGTATATTATTTAAAAGTTACATAAAAATGTTAAAAATTACAATAGTTAACAACTTAAAATATCTAAAAAAAATATTAAATATGATTGATTATCTAAATTTTATTTGTGTCACATAAATTAAGACAAAAAATAACATATACTGAGCCCGTACTAAATCTTGGATGAATTTTAGAATATATATGCAATTCATTCTTTAAATTTTTTGTTTAAATATATCAAGATTGAAAAAGCAGGTTTCAATACATCACACCAAGCAATGTATAAAAAATAATGTTAAATAATATCAATATTCCTAATACAGGCATTATTAATGCAGACATTACTAATACATTCTATTCGAAATTATTTTTATACACCCTAACAAACGACTCCTACATTTCGATGGAAGGAACATATATAAAAGCACAGTTCAATAAAACATCTATATAAGTATGTTTTATCGTATTTTCAAAGTCAAATAACTTAAAATAATATGAAAAAAAGTAACATATTGTTTTCTTTTTTATATAATTTTTGAAATACTTAAAATTTAAATTTAAAATATTAATTTAATTTAACTTCAAAGAATAAGTTGACAAATAAAAGAGAAGGAGAAAATGAAAGCAAAAAATATTTATATCAACTTAATAGGGGAGTAAAATGCAATTTTGAGTTATTAATGGCAAACTACATGTGATGTAATATGCATGACTAGATAACCCTTTGTCATATGATCAAAGATCTAAAATTAAAAATGCATTGAATTTTATGTTGACATATCATTTTGTTATTCTTATTTTTCTAACACATAAATGACTTATAATAAGGACAACGCCAACTCGGTATCGAGAAATACAACCCGGACAGATTTGAAAACCGATGGACAACCTCAAAATGAATGAAACCAACGCTTTTTTTTATATAATAAGATCTGGTTTCGACATAGGTGTAAAAATGTCAACAAATTTTAGAGCTAAGGATAAATATGACTTTTCACAAATTTATAGTGTAACCTGTCATTCAACCTACACTAAGAGACATCCACGTAATTTTTACTTTCTTTGGTATATTTTTCACTCTCTCTATTCTGCACTCCAATCTGGAATTTTCTCTGCATCATAAAGATCAGCGCAATAATAATTCATCATAGTAGAGCAAATAAGACCAAGTAATAATCTATTTCTGAGGTTCAGATTCTCCATAATTGCTCTGTTTAAGCTTTTTTCATTTGTTTCTTCATCTTTCCGACCCATTAGCTTTTACTTGATTTTAGATTTCTTCATTTTCTCTTATATTTTGGGGTTTATCATGCATGTGAGTTGTGCTAAAAATTTTTGTGGCAAAATTTTTTATTCTAGATTCTTCATATGCTATTTGATTTTTGGGTTTGATGCTATTTGATTTTGGGGTTTGTTATGCCTGTGGGTTTGTACTGATTTTCTTGGTGATAAAGTTTTCGGTACATGGAAAGGGATTTAATTTTGTTAGTAGAAAGACGACGAAAGATCTGAAGAGGTACGTGTTCCTTTTTTAAAATTATGCAAAAGTTTTTAATATCAAATTTATTGCTTGTAGTTTATGAAGATAATTAGTCAACGAAGCTTCATAGATGATGCTTATAACTTCTTGAACCAGAGGAAAACTCAAAAAGTTCTTCATGAAGGTCAGTTGAATTTCCTTATTATTGTTACTATTATTTTTTTGCTCTCAGCGTTTTACAAACTAATCATAATTTTGTAATTCTTTTTTGTAGAGCTTGAGAAGTATGAAACTGTCGCATTTGAATTGACAACTGGAGATGTGCTTTAAAAATAAATCAATAACCTAACCAAAAATGAGGAATTTATGTGACGTGCACTTTTGTGTGGTGTTTAACGCGGTGAGTAGATCTTTATTTTCTGCTAATTTATTAGTGCGACCTCGCATATAGTTCCATTAATTGTTGTATGTAGTTAAAAAAATTACTAATATGCATGAAGATTTGCTAATCATATGCAATTTTGGAAGCTTGGTGAAGTAGAAAAGGATCAATTACTAACTGATTGTAATGTATATTTCCTATTTGATTAGCAGCTAATGATGTGGGTCGCTTCAGTAATAGTGTGGCCGAGCGGCAGGTTTGCACATCTTACATTATCTCTTAATTCAATAAAGTGATTCTTATAAGTTTTATTTGAATTACTATGTATAATTTTTTCACTAAGAAGGTGATTTGTTCCAACCTACTTAAGCTGTCGTGGTAGAGTTATTCGGTATATTTGTGAGAGAATGAGGTACTCGGCAGGATGCTGCTGGAGGATTTTTGGTACTTTGGCCTTTAGAGAAGGTAACGGAAACAACCTCTTTACCTTCATAAGGTACCCTCCCACTTGTGGAGGAAAGATTTGAATGAATGGTTGCAAAGTTAATGGAGAAATCATAGCATTATAGTATAAAAATTAAACTTTTACATGCGGTTGTATAGAAGTGGATTAATCCTGAATAAGATTAATAGTTATAAGCATGAATACAATTGTACGGATAAAGAAATAAACAAATTATTCGATAAAGTCTTAGTCTTTTGAGGACTCAAATCGGTAAGATTCCCAATTACTTAGAAAAACTACTTATATTTCAGAGAGATGACAGATTGACAGTCGTGGAGTATGTATTACACGGAGTTATGTGCAATTTTTGTATTTTCCATTATATTATACTACATCATTTGGTTATATAACAAGAAGAATGATGAATTTGAATGGACTTCAACATATTAGTATTTATTATTCAGCGCTCAGTTCCCCGTAGCTCTGTAATTGGACCTGAACTACAGTCATATTTGTTAGCAACTAAAATGAGAATGTGTTTGTCAAGGTGCTCACTGTGAACTATTTGTTTGATTAATTAACATGTAGCCCAATGTTTTTTAAATTTTTGTGCCAATACGAATAAGCAGGTCAGTGGAGGCTTGGAGGCATGAGCATATCTGTGATTTCCCTGCTAAGTTCTGTCTCAGTAGAAAACGCGAAGAACTCATCAGACTGTACTACCATTCGGTATGATTTTAATATCGAGGATGTCTTGTGTAATGCCCCAATTTTCTAAAATCGGAACGCCACATGGTGCTCATAATCTCAAAGGACCACAAGCTAACCCTTTGCTGATATCTGTACCTGAGCACTGCATAATATAATAAATACGAAAAGTGGCAAAAACTTACCATAAGGTTCAAAACGTCTAAAATACTTAAAACTGAAATCTGAATACTAATACATCTGTCTGAAAAAGCCTCTAACTGTCTGAAGTGTGGAGTTGATGGGACATGTCCCCAACTAACTCCATCTATTGAAAATAATCTGAATCTAATGAAATAATAAAAATAAGCGTCATCCTCGAATGAAGAGGACTCACTGCTACGTCTACTGCTGCTGACTGGGTCTGGACTGCTAAAGGTGCTCTGGGGCTCGTGCTTCTGAACCTATGGCGTCAAATAAAACACCATAGCGCAAATGCGTCAGTACGAAAATGTACTGAGTATGCAAATGAGGTAAGGTTAAATGCAAAGGCTTATGCATGAACAATTACTTAACTGAATGATATGCAAGAGCTAGATTAGCATACATAGGGAATCTGTAACTACTGAACATACTACGATTATGAGTATCTGAAGCTACTGAAACTGATATCTGTACTTATTAATACTGATAAATTGGATGACTGAGTCTACTGATAATTGATATCTTAGTTCACTAACTCTGGAATACTGAATAACTGAGTTAACTATTATCAACAATTGAGTTCTGAGCTTGCTGATATTGACTGGCTGAATCTAAGATCAAACCTCTCTAACGAATGATCTCTGAATCTACTGATAACGATAAGGAATAATTGTATGTGAGATCAGGCCTACCTAACGGGTGATCTTTAGATCTACTAATACTGAATACTGATTTAACTTTATGTGAGATCAGGCCTATCTAGCAGATGGTCCATGAAGCTGTAGAACTATTTGAGTTCCTTACAGAAATGGGTGACTGTATTTGACAGTACATATTTCTAAATTTTTATTTTGAAAACTGATACTGAAACTGCAACTGTAGAAGTTCTCACTTAATCAACATGCCCCAAATCTGAACTGGTGGGGTCCAACTTGTAACCCCAGTTAGAAGGGTGTCAATACCATGCCACTGGTAGGGACCTCTACTATGGTCAAACCTCTCTATCGGGTGACCTTGAACAGGAAGTCAAGCCTAGGGCAATATAATAATCAGGTCAAGCTTAATCTAACGGGTGACTCCTGGTCCTGTGCTGGCTACACAATTCTAGAGCACAGGGACTGCTACTAACGACTCTGCCTCTCTAAAGGGAAAACCGCTATCCCTACACTTGCTCGGTGCTAGTTCCTACTCCCAAATGAAAGACTCTGAGTTGGTTCTCAACTGAACTTAGACTGAGCTGAATCTGTCATTATTCACATTTCTTAATTGATTTGACTGAGTTCACTTGGTTCCGTTATCTGATGGAATACTTACTTGGAATCTACTATCTGACTGAAGGATACTAAGTTCTGGATTGATTACTTAAATGCTATTGAGATCTGAGCTGCGTACTGAACTAAAGCTGGAATGCTAACGATACTTAGATTACTGAGATTTCTTAAGTTCTATAACTGTCTGAGAGTTCTGAATTCTGTAACTAACTGAGTTCTACTGATCATAGCACGACTGAAATTATCTTGAGACTGACTCGGTTCTAGGCACACAACTATATTTTTCGGGTACAAGTACCCCCAGGACTCGATAGAAGAAAACTGACAAAATATGACTTATTGAATTCATGACCAATCATCAACATCATAGAAATAGATTCACCATACACACAAAAAGGCATCTCTTCAAGCACTTGAAAATACTAAAATATATTTACATAGGGAATGCATTCCAATACTTCATAACTCATCCCAGAAGGTCTTACAATAAACACCTAACATGTATTCAAGTATACATAATTGGGGACTTCATGCTAACATATGACAATTCATTCAACAAGGGATGCACAATGATAGAAATGCAGATAGCATACTATAATTCATTCACTATGGTCTTTCAACAAACACTTGGCATTTATGGCTTATACTAAATTTGGGGGTTTCAAGTCAACATGTTATAATGACCAAATTTCCTTCACACAAGCATTTTATCAAACACATGGGAAGCATGCTTTGGTCATATCACAATTTCTACACCTAATTCTCATGAAAAATTACTCAACATACAAGTTGAAGTGGATTTACCATGAACGTCACATAATTACAACATAATCGGGTTAAAGCTTGCAACTTTATAATCATATCATGATTTAAAACTCAACAATCACATGAACTTCAATATCAATTCATATAAATCATGGAAAACCCATAAATCTAAAATCATGAATTTAGAAAAAGGATTCTTGAACTTCTTGGGCGGAAGAGACCCAAAATGAACATCTGCATACCTTGTTATATGTTTCTTGAAAGATTCGCGGAGGAACTTTGATGATTTGGATCTTGAATTATGAACCCTAATAGTTGTCCTTGGAGAAAATTGAGAGAAAACTAGTATATTTGGGTGAAATAGTGAGAAATCTCGTGTTAAAGAGTATATATAGAGGTTGGAAAGTTACAAATTTGCCCTTGGAAACACAGAGCTGAAGTGCAGGATTTTGGCCCAAGGCTATAGGCAGGGCGACGCCTTGGCTAGAGCATTGCTATAATCAGGGCGACGCCTTGCTATAGCGGTGCTAAGACCAGGGCGATGCCTTGGTATTTGCAGTGCTGAAAGCTGGGTAACGCCTTGAGATCGCCCTGAACTACTGTTTCTGAAATCCAAACGTGCCCTTATGCTATCCGAAAAATTCCAAAACTTACCCGAGATGTACTATGACCTTGCCCCATCGCAACGCAACTTGAAAATCTAAAAATGGAGATCGGGAAGGTCATGAAAAAATCCGTCAAAGTTCGAAAGGCTTATGAAAATGAAAAAGTTTCAACACTTAGCCAAATTTTTAAGTCCAAAGCTTCTCTTGACAAGCTTAAAGGGGACTTAACGACTCAGAAAACTTACGGGGTATTACATCTTGCTCGATGAGAAAAGCAATAGCTCCATGATGGAGTTTAGACCATGTTCAGTTACTAAGTTTTCCTAGGACAACATCGTATCATTAAGTGAGAAACTTCACCATCATCTCCTGTTATCACTCAGAACATATCAAATGAAGATACCATGCAGGAATATGCAAATTTGAAGTTATCTTTGTTGCTTTATGATGCAATCCTTACCATTGTTGGTTCGTCTATTGTATTCTTAGCCGGGGAAAAGTCTGCAATCGCATTCTTAACAGGTGGTATCGGAGGATTTCTCTATCTATTACTTGTTCAAAGGTCTGTTGACGATATACCATCTTCAGAACTGGCGTTAAGTAAGAAACTCTTGATAGAACCAGTAAAGGATTCAAAGTTTCGGTCTTAAACATAGTATTTGGCTTCTGCAGTTACTTCCATCGCAACAAAATATGCTCTCAGAGATGTTGCTCGAGTCTGTATCATTGGTATCCGTAATGTCAAGATGAGTGCTATAAGGTAAAATAAAATGCTATAAGGTATTGACTGTTTTAAATGAGAAGTTAAAATTTTGATGAAAGTGATGTAAGAACAAATATATATGTCCCTGCTCAGTAAAGAGTTAATGTAGTACATCTGTAATTAGAGAGAAATTGAGTTTCCTTCATTTATCAGTTTGAATCCCTATTCCTGGGTGACAATTAGAGGTGTGATGAAATGATTTTTTTTTAACTACATTTTTTTCTTTATGAAGTTTCTGACTGTATTTGTTGTTTCTTTCTTATGCAAGTGATTTTTGATGGGTAAATTTGTTTAGCAGGATTTGAACATCAGTCAGAAAAATTATTGGGGACCAAAATTGACATTGGACTTAGAATGTTATAAAGACCTTTTGGACAAAGATTAATATAAATTAAATTATGGTAAGTACCAACAGTTATGCTTAGTTAAAGTTAGATTGTGTTTGAAAAAAAATAGTTTAGAATGGAATGATGGTAACAAGAATGTTTGATTACGGTTTAAGGTTGATTGAAAAGATAAGGAAAATCCATTTTAAAAAAAAAAGTGAATGACTTTTGTCATGATTATAGATCATTATCTTCGATTTAAATCAAATCAATGATCATTATTATGTTTAATTTACTAATACAACAACATATCTATGGGAAGATAAGTAATAAAAATAAAATTTAGATAGTAAGGTTTGAACAGGGCAAAATGACGTAAAAAGATTTGGAGAGAGTAAAGTAATGGTGAATTTTGGAAGGGGAATCTTAGTAGCTTAGTTGGTTAGTTACATGAACTCTCACCTTGTTGGTGAGGGTTCGATTCCCCACATCGTAATCCCGTATATTTTAAAGAAATTAAAAAAAAGAAGTATAAAGATTATTTGCAAAAGATTTTACAAACTAATTTAAATATAATAAAATAAGTTTAGGTACAAAAAACGTGTACCTATTACAAATTTGTTACCAAACACTTGACACTTTCTTAATATTAGCAAATTTTCTACCAAATATGTGTAGCCATCTTTCTCAACTTTTTACAGCTGGTCATTCACTTCAAAAGTTGATAACCACCTGTTGATATTTATTACTATATATATATATACACACACACACACACATACATACATAATTAACATAATACGTGTACCTATCACAAATTTACTACCAAACACTTGACACTTTCTTAACATTGACAAATTTTCTTTCAAATATGTGGAGCCATTTTTCTCAACTTTTTATAGCTCCTCAATATTAATTAATATTTCTCTGTTTTAAAAATAAAATAAAGAAAAGAAAATCTTAACTCTTCCTTCTCTGTAAAAAACAACACTCTTTTCCTGTGTTAAAAATAATAATTAAACAAAACAATAGCGAATTTAAGTTGTGTATTCTCTTTATCGGGTAGATTTACATGATCCTTAATCTTTGCGATATTGAAAATCAATAATCTGTTGGATATTTAATTTAAGTTATTTCATCAGATTTACGCCTCTTCTTTCTTTATATTTCTGATCGCAAAATTCAACAAGAAGGTTAAAAAAAGATTTCAATTGTTATCCCCTCAGCTCAATCATACTAATGAAAATATTCTACTGCTCAAACTTTCTACTCCAAAATAAATCTTAAAACTTAAAAATTATAATTCACATATTCTACTGTTGGACCCGTGCTGACACAGGCCTTGCACTTCTAGTTCCGGAGAGAAACAAGAGCATAAGCTCTCAATTCTAAGTTTTTTTTTACTATTCCTGTACCTCTTATCTCTTAACAAAAAGAAATAAAAAATGACGCCACTAATATTAAATTAAGTGAACCATCTATCTCTATTTCAAGTGTTAAAACGGTGAGAATTGGACAATTTTATATGTTTGTTTTAGGTTTTTCCATGACCTAATAAGAGTAGAACAAAAGTATTGCATTTAAGTCTTAACATGCAATTACTAATTTCGTTCATTTATTTTGATTCATAGAATTAGACTGATAGCATATTGAAGAATTAATATAAATGAAAATTCTATTGATATATTTACTCATGTAACAATCAAGAGTTAAAATTAAGTGCGCATTATAATTCCTTATCTATAAAAGAATAATTTCTTCATCATTTTTCTTTTTTCTAAAAAATAATAAGAAAATACAATCAAACATTTTAATTTTCAAACTCAACATCATATTATATTGTATTATCTTTCTCTTCAAACCAAACATCATGCTATATTGTATCTCATTTTTCTTTTTTGGGTTATGCATTTGAAAAGAGTTCATTGTGGCAAAACATCGTAAATGTGACTGGGGATCTTGTGGCCATATAAAAATTGGATGGTATAAAGTGGTCTTCTTATATTTTTTATTTTCTTTTTTAAAAATAAATTTTGTGTAAGAGTGAAGATTTCTTAATAAAGGTCGTATGCCTAAAAAGAAAAATAACAACAATCAACAAAATCAAATTACCAAATAGATAAATAGTGAAAGATGTGAAATAATTGCAATAGAAAACCAGTATGGATCTTTAGAGGAATTAAGAAGTCGTGGTAACTTATCAAATAAATAAAAGAAAATGTTGTTTAGATTTTTCGTCAATAAAAATGAATATCTTTTATTAAAAAAGACATAAAACTAAAAAGAAAAATTGCAATCGTCAAATTGTTACAATTTATCTTAATGATTGTTAATTATTGTATTGTGTTGTTAGTTTAAATATGATGTTTGTTTAATAGTTACTTAAATTTTATTGTATCATATAATTATATTCATCATTACATAACAATGAAAAATCTCATTTTGTATGATGAACGGTTAGACGTGATAGCATATTATATATATATATATATATATATATATATATATATATATAGTCTGACATTCTTTAGAAAAAATTATATGTCTCACCTACTCATCTCATCCCCTTCGGCCTCCATTTTATTATTACTAGTTATTTAATAATCTAATTTCACCTTTTACTACATTTTTTAAATAATAACTCTACCTTTTATGTAGCATATTTTTTTATAGATTTAGTTTTAAAATTATTGATGTGATATATATAATGATGACAGACGTTATAATCTATCAAACATTAAATTTAATAAAAGAGAAAAGTCATTAAATCACCCCTAAACTTATTCCACACAACTTACTTTAGACCTATGAATAATTATTACCTACTTTAAGAACTTTATAATGAATTAAATACTACCCAAAAAATATACTATTACTCTCGCCGAGGGAGGTGCATTACACAGGTCGCCACATCACTACCACGTCACGACTACGTCACTGTCATGTAATTTTTTTTTTTAAATAAAACCACTAATATTATAATAAAAATTTTTTTTAAAAAAATCTTCTTCAAAACCCCCTCTCCATTTTAACATTCCTACTATTAACACTATCACCATTAACACCACGTTTTTCGACCTCTGCTAACACTCCCTTCATTTTTAATTTTATTTCAATTTTTTATATCCACAAAGATAATCAAATTAGACTCCTTTCAATTTTAATTTCATTTCAATTTTTCATATTTACAAAGATAATCAAACTAAAAACTTTGACTGTAAATCTCAACTAAAAATAGTTAAACATTGAAAATAGGAAGACCAATATGAATCTTGAATATTGAAATTCAAATTAAACGACCCGCTTTAAATTCACACCATTGTGCGCTACTTTAATTGCTTGCAAATTCAATCAATTAAAATCAATGCAAGTTCGAGTATTCGAATTCGACATAAATAGAAAAGGAGGTGGGGTGGAGATGGGGGGTTGAAGGAGGTGAAAGAGGTGGAGAATACAAAAGAACCAGTCATTATTAAAGGTCAGTACGAGTTATTTAAAAAGTTCGAAGAATTAGAAAGATGTGAGAATAAGAAAAAAGATGATGATGATGAGTATGGAAGACCAATTCCGTAAAGAGGGCAAGTGAAAGTCACCATTGTATTGAGATTAGCTCACTCTTTGTCTTTTATTTTCTCCATTCTCAGATAAGAGGGTATTCAATTCTGAAAAATTTAATATGTGTTGAAGAGTATTATTATCCTTTAATTAAGATCTTGAGCTTTGTACATCTTGTATTTTGTACACACAAGAGTAGTGATTTGAATAGTTTTTTGAAAATTAATTTTCAATTTTCTTCTTAAGCTAAAATATATTATGATATGGTTGTTCGAATTAGAAAGTGGGGTTCGAATGGGGTGGAGAAAGGAGGGAAGAGGGAGGTCTTTTTTATTTTCTTTATATATATACAGAGAGATGAAAACATATAGAATGGGCCCATTTTCTTTTGCAAAATAAGATTTACGCATTTTATTTATTTATTTTTCTTTTTTTTTATGTCACATCGGTTTTAGGTGTTGAATTAATTCAACATAAAATTATTAAGAGATAAATAATTATTCGTGAAGTTAAGAGTTTAAAGTAATTGTATGAACAAATTCAGAAGTGATCCGATGACTTTTTAAAATAATATAATATAATATGATGTGTTGTAATATAATACGATATATTATGAAATACTTTTTTTTGTCTTATTTTATTCGTCTTAATTTGATATTATACACGAAAAATAATGAATACTAAGGATTAAAAAAGAAGATTTTTTTTTTATCTTGATTAATAAAAAATGATAAGTAAAATAAAAAATTAAATTAGAAAATTTGGGTGGAGTAAAATTGGAAGGAGGGAGTAATAGGTAAAAACCGTCCAAACAGAAAGAACAGTTGCCCTCTAGGCATACCGAAACGACGTCGCTTTTATTGTGGCTTGAACGCCAGATACGGCAAACCATTCAACCAAATCGGACTCTCCATTTTCCCTCAATTCCCTAAAATCACGATTAGGGTTAGGGTTACACACACTTCTCTCCTTTTACCCATCTCCCCAAAACAATTTTTTTTCTCAACAATTTTCCCAATCCCCCAAAATGGCAAGCAGATCCGGCAACAGACAACAGGCTAATTCCGGTGGAGCAAACACAAACACGGCGGCGGCACCGGCGGTGAAACCAGCGATGAGAAAGCCAGTTTTCGTGAAAGTGGATCAGTTGAAACCGGGAACAAGCGGTCACAATCTTACTGTTAAGATTGTGAATGCCAACACTGTGCTCAGTAAGAAACCTAGGAATCCATCTTCCTTGCGTGTTCCAGCACGACCTCAGAATAACACTCGCATCGCTGAATGTCTTGTTGGCGATGAAACTGGATCCATCCTCCTCACTGCTCGTAACGACCAAGGTTTGTTTTTTTCCCTCCTTTTCTATTGATTTATTTATGTTGCCTTTTGTCTGCAATTTTGGGTCCAAAAATCGGGATTTTTTTTTTTGACATTTTGGTGATCTGTAGATTATGGTTGTAATGATCGACAATTAGGTAGAATGATTTGTGATTGAAAATATTACGATGCAGCTATAAATGTATGTTCTAAGGGGATCTAAAAGCGTGTTTTTATTAAGTGATTCTGCAGTTTTAAGTCATTTTACTTGTGTGAACCTGCATTTTTTATGTGCGAGTTTTTCAACAAAAAGAGAATATGTTTGTATAGTTTATTGATTGGAAGAGAGGAATAGCATAGTGTTAAAAGCTTCCTACCTCTAACTATGAGTAATCAGGGGAGCAAAGTGGGTGATTATCGTGGTTGGAATTATGTGTAGGTGGTTCGGGGGATGGATTAAACTGTATGAAAAAGATTGCAATAACATTTTGTTGAAGGAATGGAGCATTATTTGTATGGCTTAGATTGCAATAACATTTTGTTGAAGGAATGGAGCATTATTTGTATGGCTTTCTTAGATGAGCCTTTGTAGGGAGTTCGGGTGATGGACTTCACCTTATGAAAAAGATAGGAGTTGCATTAATATTTTGTTGAAAGAGTGGAGCATTATCTGTATGCATTTCTAAGATGAGTCGAAGAAGAACAGAACCTTTTGAGCTGTTTCGTATGAAAACATTTCAGTTCAGAAATGTTGTCTCTGTTTTATTTTTACTATTCATTTTTCCACCAAAAGAAAAGGAAAAGAAAAAAAGACTTGTCTGAAGATAATTTTCATTTTTGACTAGTTTCCAATAGGAGAATCTTTAGCCCTGCTTCTACCTACTCACTTGCTAATGAAAGTTAGCTTACGCTCTACATCCCAAAGTAGGGGGAAGGTCTGCGTACATCCCCTTGTGGGATTACAATGAGTATATTGTTGTTGTAAAGGATGCAAGACCACTTATGGAATAAACATTTTGTTCCTTTACTGGTTTGATTAATTTTGCTGCGGTATATTTTTGCAGCTGCTTTATTGGTGATTTATCGTGGTGCTGGTCAGAAAGAAGTAGAGAGGGTTGAAGGATGGAAGTAAAGAATTGATCTTTGAGAGAGTAGAGTAATCGGAGGGATTCTGACAAGCTGGTATTCACCGTACATGTGAGGAGTGAGAAATGTGGAAGAAGTTAGATAAGCACCGAACTTAGATGATGTGTAGGTGATCAGCTTCAAAGGCGAGATGTGATTAAGTTTAGCCACTATCTTCTTTTACAAGTTTAAAATTGAAAAAAAAAAATCTCACCCCCTTAGGTGTTTTCTAGATGGGATCAATATTTATCTCTAAGATATTCATGGTTTAGGATGGGATCAGTTCTTATCTCTAAAATATTTATGGCTTAGGCTACTACTTTTTTTGTTTCCCTAAAAAGGAAATGGAAATTCTCAAAAGACTCCTATTGCGACCAGACCCTTATGTCCCATTCACAAAAAACATTTCTTCTTCCAGTTCCTTGTCTGGGTTGAAGTATTAGTTAGTCTGTTGTTCACACTACTTGATTAGGTATTCATGACTCTATTTTATATAGTAGTCCAAGAGATAAATAAGCACGAACCGATAGGCACATTAATATGAAATACTGTTTGATTCTGAAGCTCGTTAAGGTGGTGACTGGAATTGTGCACCATGTAATTAAGTCGTGGATTTGCTGTTTATTTTTTGGTGATTTTGTCTGAGGCAAATTAACATGATATTTAGTATATTAATGTAGTGTTGTGGATAAAAGGTGTTTCCTTCTAAGTTTCTCGGACTCTCCAAAAATGTTGCCGTCCTTCAAAAATACACTATTTTTGGAGGATCCGACACACATCCATCGACATTTTTGAAGAGTTCGAGCAACATAGGTTTCCTTATAGTTTTTGCTTTTTCTATGCATCTTTTGTTTTGTTTCTTCATGATCAAGTGTGGTTTTATCAGATTTTTCCTCCGAGGAAGAGGAAAAAAGAGAATTTTTAGTCACAGCTTTGACAAGTAACGTTGTGAGGATGCTTTCCGCACCCTACTTGTGATTATGATGTACCCAAATGTTTATAAAATTGTTGGATCCTCCTTAACATAATTTTTTGCTTAAGGGATTCAGGGTGAGGCTTTACTTCTTTTTGACTTCTTTGCAGTTGACTTGATGAAGCCAAATGCCACAGTCATACTTCGAAATGCAAAGATTGACATGTTTAAGGGATCTATGAGGCTAGCTGTTGATAAATGGGGCCGTATTGAGGTTTCTGAGCCTGCAACTTTCGCGGTCAATGAAGAGAACAATTTGTCCTTGGTTGAGTACGAGTTGGTGAATGTCGAAGAATAGAAGTGGGTTTACATAACTAAGGGGGGTAAATTTGCTTTTGTGGGTATCTGTTTTTGGTATACAAATCTCACTAAATAAATTAGTTGTTGCGTTGAAGATGCTTAACATGTGGTAGGACTAATCTAATGTCAGTTCCTTGTAAAAAGGATTCACCTTATCAAGAGTGTGTTAAGGTGGGTGTTACTTGTTATTATTATTAATATATCTTGCTTCCAGTCCATTTTATTGGTTCAGATTACGTTCCCCTGGCATAATTCCTCCTGTTTGGTGCATGGAAAATACTTGCTTCGCACGCTCTGTGCTTTGTTTACATTTTACTGAACAATCACAATATATAGAAGTGAGTGGATATATAAAAGGCAATGATACATAATAACCAGTGTGAACGTTTCTTTCCAGTAAGCACATTGGTACATACCCTCCAAGTGACGTTTCTACTCCTACTTGGTTGCTTGTTTAATTGACTCAAGAGGACCCAAACCATATGCCATTCAGTTCTCTGTGGTCATGACAGTGAGGTCACTGTTTGAACAAGGCATGCACTGGGATATTTTACTTTATTAAGTTAGTTAACTGAGCATTCAAATCTCTATTGTGAAATTACATTGGGTTCTCACTCTTCTAGGTGGGGTATTGTAGGTGAAGGGACGGAGTTCTGTATACAAAATAATGATTTAAAGAAAAGTGCATATTTTGCACAGATCCTTCATTTGCCTTGACACAACAACATATACGCAGTGTATCCCACAAGTAGTGTTTGGAGAAGACAGTGTGCACGGTGATCTTACCTTTATAAGGCAGATAGGCTTTACCTTATAAGTTAGAACTGAACTTATCATTCCACATTAACCATCACTTCCCAAACCTGATTGCTAAATTTTGTTTAAATACATTCAAACGCTAAAGGAGAACGCGGATTGTTTTGACCTTATCGTCCTTCTTAACTCAATAAAAAGAACAAGAGTCAGCAGCAAAGGAAATCTGAATATGAAAACCTTTCTAAAAGGAAAAAGAAAAAGCCAAAGAAACTTCATTAGCATCATTGCAGATGCTTGAATAGTTGAATACTCTACGCAGCTCTGATACTCTTACCGGATGCGAACTTAAATTAACAGACATCTACTCCATATAGAAAAACTTATATGTATCTCTTTTTGTTAATGAAACCCTTGTGTGTGCCAGGGGAAACAAAGAACATCATTTCACTCCACAATACATCAAGAAGAAAACTCGAGCTCTATTGTTACACCATCAATATAGATCCGTTGCACTATGAAAACATGCACCGCGTCCCAAAACATTTTAACAATCATCCATCTACAATGCAAGAACAAAAGGAACACTTCAGATTTTGCCTGTACTAGGGATGTGTAATTGTGTATAACTCCGAGACAAAGCTAAGAACTTCCCACAGATTTGGCAATATATAGCAAAATCAAAGACAAAAAACTGATTTATTTTCATTTAAACTGATAAAAATATTATAAAATTGATACCTTGAGTTCTACTCGTTTACTCATTTTTCTCATATAGTCATAAGCCTCGAAGCTCCAAAGGAGTTTGAACTAAAAAATAAAACCAAATAAATACTCCAAACGAAGCCAGAATTTACTAGAACAGGCCAAATGGGAAGATTGGGATGATAAATCAAATGAAAGTCACAGAAGAAAATATGTGTTTCTGCATCAGAGCTCATACAGTACTCTATTTTTCAGACATTCTCTCAGTGTGTGGGGACATTAAACTTCGCTTGAACCCTCCGACATTCATCATAGATCATCATTGCAATCTGATTAAATACCAAGTATTAGAATGACCCTAAGCATGATTAAACTAACAGTAAAATGAGATAGGAAAAAATTGTAAGCTAAGCATAAAGCCTTCAGCCTATCCGATTCAGTTATCTGGAATTTTTTAATTCAAGGCACAAGGCATTAACTCAATCAAATAATAGTATCTTCAATCAGTCAAGAAAAGCAACTTGCAGCAAATAGATAACTTAGGATGCTTCAAAGTTCAAACATTACTCCCAGGAAACTAAAATATGGTCAATAGAACACCACAGGTTAAAGACAGCATTATTAAGGCTTGTATAAAAACATTTTCGAGACAAAGTAAAGCTTTAAAAATCCCTCTATATCTAATAACACTGAGCTTCCACAGAACTTCAATGTCTAGGTACCAAAGAAAATACAGTCCAACAGAAGCCAGAATTCACAGAAAGGAAAGAGTCCCAAGTTCTCATTCAGTTCTCTACTTATCATTTGCTTAGACTGCGTGGATATAAAACTTCGCTTGAACTCTCTGACATTCATCATACATCATCATTGCAATCTGATTAAACACCAAGTATTAGAATGATGCTGACAACTTAACAACTACAACTGGAAATTCAAAATTCATATCTAAGCAACTTTTGGTCCCACAGACTATCTCATTCAGTTTTCTTGAAGCTTAATATGAAATTAACTCATCAACAATCAATACCAGCTGCATGATTCACAAATCTGCAAGAAATAGGTATTTCGATATCAATCTACAATCAGACAACACGAATCATTTAAATGCACATTTCAAGTCCTAACACTATGTCAAAGTACATTCATATCTTTTTTTAGGAATGAAAGTTGAAATCATACGGACTAAAGGAGCTTCAGTTCGGAGTTAGCTACTGCAGATACTTCGTCAGATATTAGAAAGGTCAAAAGAAGCCAAAAGGCCAATAACACTACAATATCAGAAATTGCAACTCTAAAATATATTAGAGGCCACTTCAATTATCAATATGCCATGGTACAACAATGAATAGCATTTTCAGCAATATTTTTGATTATGAAAGTTGTACCCTCACATCAACTTAATATCAAACAAAAGTTTTGCCTAGATACTTGGAAGGAGAGTAATGATTGAGTCAAGTCGTTCTTTAACACTGGAAAAAGAAAAGAACGGTAGCGTAAACCAAGATGACCCATTTTCTGCAGATACTAACATCTTTTACTTGGCAAACCCAAAAGATTTCAGCAAATTCAAGCTTAATTTTGTAAAATCTCAGATGGGAGGCTCCTCATCAAACCTAAGTGAAACAGAAAAACTGCTACAAGTTACTTAAAACTCCAGCATAAGATGATATTTCATATAACTTGAACTTCATTTCATGATCTTCATCTAGTCCACTTTATCCCTACAAGATCAAAGAATATGCACTGTTTACCTTTACCGAAGGAAGAGGAAGTAACATATAGTAAAAACTATATCTGACGCATAGGAATTGAGAATTTTAAAAGTTGAAACAATCAAATTTTATTGATGAACAGAGTCCTTTTATGTTTAGAAGGAGGAAAATTGAACACTCCTATAGAATTTGGTATTAGCAAAATAATTCAATTAAATCAATTGCCAATATACATACTGGAGGGCCAAAAAACTTCTTTTGAAGTTCAAAGGTACAACAAATGCACACATTTCACTATTGCAAGGCACAACGCCACGCAAACAACGCTATCTATATATTGTCTACCACTCGAACTCAAAGGATAAAACGTATATAGACAGAACACATAAAGCTACAAATTTTAGCTCACTGGCAAAACAATCAAATCTATACATAGAGCAATCTCTTCGAAACCTAATAAAACACAATTTAACGCCAAACAACTACAATTCCACACATTCAAAGACAAAAATACAAACAAAAGCATTTATATAACAAGTGCAAAAATGTAAGCTTATGAACTATACCTTCAAGAGTCCAACCATAACTCCTCGGAGTAGCAGAGAGCATTGAAGTCAGCAAAGCGGAAGCAGTAGCAGTATGATAAGGAAGCATAGTTTCCACTGCACAACTCATTTCAACAGGCGACCTTCACACATACAAATTGCAAAACTCAAACACTTCAATATCATATTCACAAATATTTGATAATGAATAGACAATTAATCAATGAAATTCGTGTTTCCTGCGTGACCTGAAAATGCGAGCAGTGAGGGCTTTTTGAGTAGGGATGCGAAAGGGAGAAGAAGCAGCCTTGGGCTTGGCGCCGGCGGCGAGTCTAGTGGCGGCGTTTCTGGCGGAGGAAGTGGCGGAGCGGAGAACAGACCTGGCGGCGAAAGAGGCCATTTTTGGGATCGAGGGAGATGAGTTAGTTTCTACCGGCGAAGTGGAAAAAGGGCTTTGTTGGGGTTTTAGGTTCTGATAATTTCGGGCCTTTCCCAACTTTTGATCTAATAGATAAAAAGACCACAAAAGAAAAAGGAAATGGCACTAGAGACCACTAATTTAGATTGACGAAGATATTTGAAGAAGATAATAATGAAATTTAACTAGAATCTACTTCTTTTTTTATCTTTGTTTTGTGAATATAACAATTTGATTTTGATTATTTTCTATCTCAATCCACAAAGGGAATTTGTTTGTATTGATTGCAAATGATACTATACATCATCTAGCTTCTTGTTTAGCTTACTTATTTTGTTAGGTGGTTTAGTTTTTCCTCAATTTTATTTTTTTTTGTTGTTTTAATGGGAGTTATGTAAACGAATACTATATTAATTTATTGTATATTGTGGCTTTGGTAAATAAAGAAAGTAAAATTATGTTCTCAAATGAGGTTTGGGGTGGGTCAAGGGCGATAAAGAAAACTGTTAAGTCAAGAGTTAGATCTTGAAATATAAATATTTTGATGGAAAAGTCTATAGATAATGATGAAGGAACTTGAAAAGCTAGTGGCAGAGGTTAGGATGGTAAATGACATAATAATGATGATTAAGCTAGTGATTGAAGGATTTACTTTACACGTTATTAGTACATGCGAATTCCAATGTGCCAAGATGGGGACGATAAAAAATGAGTTTGAGAGGAATTGAATTAGGTTGGGAGGATATCTAACAAACTTAAAAACCTTTCTGCTTTTCATAAGAAGAAATTTCAATAGCCACATCTGAATAACTTCAATAGATTATGATACTATTTACGGTGATTTTAATTTTGGGGATTGAAACGAAAGAAGAGTTTTGCTTTTGAACTTTGCTTAAAGCTTGAGAATAACTAATTTTAATTTCTCATAGAAGGAGTATCACCTCGTGACCTTTCTGTAATACGAAGGCTAAAACTCGAACAAGTTACTTATTTCTTAGAAAGTGCGTTAGAAGTCTATGTAAGATCATTCCAAATAAGTATCTTACAATCCAATATATATACATAAAAATAAATTTGACATTGCGATTTTCCGACGGAGGAGTTCACCTATTTTAGTGTGTAAACCTCGAAGAGGCAATATGCAGCTAAAAGAAATACAGATAGCGATTATAACAACGAAGCGCCTGTAGCTCAGTGGATAGAGCGTCTGTTTCCTAAGCAGAAGGTCGTAGGTTCGACCCCTACCTGGCGCGTTGCAAGAATTTTTTTTTTCTCTACTGTAAGGCAACTACAATTTGTTAAACCTTTGGTAAAAATAGCATTGAACTAATTAATCAATGGTCTTTTTTCATTCACAAAATGAATTTTTGTCTTCTTGATCCTAAAACATAGGAAGTAACCAGGGTAAGAACCTTTTGTTTAGAATTGCATGGGATGGTAACAACTGTGTGTTATTTTGTTCAGTTGAGTACAATTTTATTATCAAAACACAAAGAAGAAAACAAAAGAAAAAACAGAATTGACAATATCACAATCAATTAGGTAACAGGCCTAAAACATTTGTGAAAAAAATAAATAAATCAGTTTTTAGGTGCGTGTGAATTACTCTTACTACGACTCATTTTCTCTAACACATTATGTAGCAATGGAACACAAACTTTCTGTGACATATTATCCCCTTTTTGAGCTTTGTAATCCTCTGACTCTGATCTTCTAGCAGAAACATTCTCATTTTTCTCATTATGAACTCTATTTGAAAACTCCAATCTACCTCTGGTTCCCGGTTTAATACCGATGAGTCGGCCTAGAGAAACACTTTGATCCTGGAAGAAAGACATTGTGGACTGAAAACAAATCCCAGAAAGCAACATTAGTATCTTTTGATGCATGTTGTGCATTCACTTTCTTCTAATTCGAACAGTATATGTTTTGATGAATTATACGATTAAAGAAATAATTACCTGAGTGTCAAGGCTGGAGGATGAAAAAGATGAGAAACTAGGTGAAGATACGTATAAACGGTATGCTGCTTCTCCTGCTGCTGCTGCAGCTGTTACAATCTGAGTTCTCTCAGCTACTCTAAGCCTTATGTTCATGTTTTCAAGCCCAAGTGGCCATCCACTAGGTACCTCATGATCCTAAAAATGCAGTATCAATCAATCAATTAACTACGTCTCAGTCTCAAACTAGTTGTGATGTCTATAGATTTATTCGTGTTTATTTCATGATTTTGGAAAGACACAAATCGCTTCAAGTAGGCCTAATCCCCCCCCCCCCCCCCCCCCCCCCCCCCCCCCCCTCCCTCAACAAACAAGAAATTGATCTCGTCTATCCTTTCTTTAATCAAGATCATAGGTGGATTTAGGACAGGTTCTGTAGGTTCAACTATTCTTTACTTTCAACTCAAACTTTGTATTTTCACTGAATCTAATTCTGAATTCGCCTCTACTCAAGATTAGTCACCAAGAACTACTCAATCAAACTTGTCAATACCAAACTAGCAATTTTCATTTGTCCCTTTATCAGCAACAAGCATTTACAAAATGTATACAGGACACCCCCCTCCAAACCCCACCTCATAACTTCCATGAGTAACACAAAACATAACATATTCTACATGTTTGTATTGAATCAGCAAATTAAACCAAAGAATTTTCAGGGCAGAAAATCCATTGTAATATTATAGAAAGCTATCAAGATTGTAAACCAAAGAAATAATACTAATTAATAACTTTAAACACAAACAAACAATTGATTCAGAAAACTATGCAATGAACAAGTCTAGTGCAATTTATATAAATATGTTTACCTGTGTTACAACCATGGTTTGTAGAATTAAGAGGGGTTTATTTATTCTAGAGATATATGAGTATCATTAAAAAGATAGAGCAAAAAGAGATTATTTGGAAGGAGTGAGCACTGAAATCCAAGTTTAAAAGAAAGTTAAAAAGAGAGAGAGGAGATGTCTTTATCACTTTATGGAGTCTTTATTACAATCTTCATATTCTTTCCTAAATCAATTGAGCAGCAGTTGGACAGTCTTTCCATGGCCCCACTCAGGAGTTGAGCTTTTATATCTAAGTTACACGTGGGGTCCCCCCATGTACTGCTCTACAAAATAGTTTTAGATCTGGTTCAAGATCAAGATGACTCGGTCCCGTCTCTGCTTCATATCGAGGATATTATTGAAATTTCAAATATTTTTTTATGTGTTTGTTGATGTGTCTGCTTCATATCAAGAGAATATTATTAAAATTTCAAACATCTTCTTTGACGTGCTTGTCGACGTGTTTGCTTCATGTTGAGGATTTTATTGAAATTTCGAACATCTTTTTTGACGTGTTTGTTGACGTGTCTGCTTCATGTCGAGGATATTATTGAAATTTCAAACATCTTCTTTGATGTGCTTGTCGACGTGTTTGCTTCATGTCGAGGATATTATTGAAATTTCAAACATCTTCTTTGATGTGTTTGTCGACGTGTTTGCTTCATGTCGAGGATATTATTGAAATTTCAAACATCTTCTTTGACGTATTTGTTGACGTGTCTGCATCATGTCGGGGATATTATTGAAATTTCAATCATCTTCTTTGATGTGCTTGTTTGATGTCTGTGCTTAAATGTGCTTTACACATGCTTTTTCGCCGATAGTTTGGTCTCACGTCAATAAAAAAAAAATTGCAAAATTAGCGGAACTCAACTAGACGAAAATGTTGATAACGTTGCGAATGGGAACTACTTATGATTTATTGGACTGGTACTAGCACGTGGCTTTCAGGGGCGGAGCTAGCTAATAGTGAGGGGGTTCATCCAAATCTCTTTCGGTAAAAAATTATACTATTTAGACAAGTTTAAAATTATTTTTTGTGTATATATAACAAACGTTGAACCCCTTTGACTAGTCTTTCATTTATATTTTGCGATTTTGAACTCCTTAATTAAGATGTTGGCTCCATCACCGTTGACTTTGCATCTAGTAGTATGGTAGAAGAGTTCATGAATGGAAACTTAGAACTTAAAAAGGTTGAGAGTAAGGGGGGCCAGTTCAAAGATTTCCCAAAAAACGAAGTGCAAACTTGACGAATTCAACCTTTAAATTAAAACTCATTACTACATCTCTATGAGGAAAATTAATGACTCTTTCTAGACGTACAATACATTTAATTATGGTTATTTGAAGAGTTATTTTAAATCAATTACTCTATATTTTACATCAAACAAGCTAAGATGGTAAAGGAGGTCCTTCTTTCTATTTATAGGTCGATATCATGAGATAAATATTAAATGTGGGTTATTAATTACTTCTTCCGTCTCAAATTACCCGTTCCAAATTTTCTAATTTAATTTTTTTTTTTCATTAATCAAGAAGAGACAATTTTTTTTCCAGGTTTTACCCTTCGCATTAATTACTTTTTCTTCAAATTAAAATGTAAACATCATTTAATAGAGGTATTATGATAAACTACCTATATTATTAATTATTTTTCTTAATCAATGTGTCATCTTAATTTGGGACGGAGGGAGTATCAGAGTAATTAGAAATTTAAATTTTCTTTGTTAAACAAGGTTAAAAGAATGGTCCACCTTGAGAGATGAGTTCAACTAAGTGTCATTTGATTACATTAGCAGCTTATGAAATTATATGTCACTTACTAATTACTACGACAACTTGAAAACTATATATGGTGGTTGAATATAATTATACAATATTGCAGGTTGCTGCTTCATTTTCAGCTTTCATCCCATGCAATAGATTTTTTTTATTTAATTTATATATATATATACCACCATGAACTTGTCCTGGAGTTTCTGATGGTGTGAAACCTAATTCTAAATTTATAATCTCAATCATTTCACCATATCTGTAAGTGTTAGTTCAATGGAAATTAGGAGTTTTACAATAAGTAAGATGTGCTTCTGAAGCACTCAAGATTGTGGTTCGATTTACTGGTTAATGAAATAGATCGTCTCTTCGATTCAACTTTTAGTAAAATCAAATACTAGGTGATTTTTTCTCATTTGACAGACGGGAATTATTACTACAAATATGTGTCGTTGTTGAGGCCAATTACAAGTGACAATAGGTGAAATAGGTGGCTTCAAGACTCACTGTTAACTGTTCTACCGACAATTTCACCACACCAACTGTTAATCCTAACTCACTCACTTCGTCCATAAATATTTATCTATTTATAACTTGACGCATACCTTAAAAAATAATAAATACTTGGAAGAATGATTTTACTATATCATCTTTTAAATATAATAAGCTTTTTATTTTAAAAAATTCAACAAGTGAACAAATAAAGAGGAACAGAGAGAATAATTAATTATTGTCATTTAAGTGTGTGTTAGACTAGGACCCTTACATGTAATAATTACAAGTCTGATGATAAAACTCGATAACTTTAGATCTCATATTTGTATATCAGAGATACAAGGTTTAGAGAACTATGATATAAAATTTATGAACTAAGGGGTAGTTTGACAGAGCGTATAAGATAATACTGAATAGGCTTTATTAGTAATGTTGAGATTAGTAGTGCAGAGATTAGTAATACTGGGAATAGTAATACTGAGATTATTTTTTATGCAGTGTTTGGTTTGATATATTGAAAACAATATGTATTGTTATATTTTAAAAAGAATATTTGTTTGTTTACAAAAATACCCTCAATATATTATAACTTTGTGTATTTTCTTTGCAAAACTTAATTATTCTTTTTTTTTTTAAATAAAAAAAAATGAACAATATAACTAATTATTTACTTTGAAATAATTTTAAGATTTAATCATTCACTTGCAATTTTTTGGGGGGTTATCTTTTCTTTATTTGTTTATCATTTGCTTGTTGTTCCCATTTTGTGGTGTTTTTAAGTTGGAGGGGGTATGTGTAACTTTTGAATGAGACAATAGAATTATTATTAACATAAAGTTGTGTTCGGTAGAGTGTTAAAGTTAAGTAGAAAAATTATTTTTATTTATGAATATCCTATTTACAAAATTAAAGCTAGTATGCAATCATGCAATTTATTTTCGGATTTTCATCAATAATTATTTGTTTAAGTTAATGGAGTAATTTTTTTATGACTAAAATTATTTGGAGGGATATTATTATCTTGATAAATTGAAAAGAAGTAACTCACATTGAATAAATTGAAAAAGATTTAGAAAAAAATTAATGAATTTTGAGGCATTTTTATAAATAATAATAAAATTTGTAAACTAATTTATTTAAATAAATTTATCAGTATAAATATAAAAAATAAAATTAAGAAAATAAAAAAATATTTAAAAGAATTTGAGGGATATTTTTGTCTTTACACATATTAGTCCATGGTATTAAAACTCATGTATTGCTAATACCACCATATGGGATGTATTAGTAATACACCCTATAATATCATATAGGGTGTATAACTAATTCATGGTATTAGTAATACATAGGTCCATAATTCTACCAAACATAGTATTAAGTAATACCACACTTAATACATGGACTATTTTTTCTAATACGCCCTACCAAATGACCCCAAAAGTTTTGGCTCCATCACCAAACTAGAGTATAATCACATTCACGGAGTTTGATATCATGTACTAGCACTTATTATATAAAATATTTTTTCTTGAGTTGAAGGTATATCAAAAATAACTTTTCTATCTCTCAAGTTAGGAGTAAGGTCTTTATACACTTCATTTTCTCCGGACCTCACCTGTAAAATTACACGAGATATATATGTTGTTACTGTTGTTATATACACACTTTTCATACAGTAATGCAAAAATCCAAAGAAATTGTTATTCAATTATGAGATTATTTGATTTTTAAATAACAATAGGGTATATTTATCAAGTAGAAGGAATAATTATTACTATCTTTTGTCTATGATTGATAAAGAAATGGATCTTGGACCTAACTCAATCTCAAAAGCTAGTTCATGAGGAGAGGATTGCCCAAGACCATATAAGAAGATCAGAGACCTTTAACCCATCGATGTGAAAGTCCAACAATGATCAGTAAAATTGACCAAAAAGGGTAAGTGGAAGACTAGAAATTCATTTGAAAAAATTGGTCCCATACTTTGTACTCAAAGTGCATGTCATGGTCATAAAAGAGTCCTCTCCACCCACTTAAATTAATTCTTGGAAAATTGGGAGGAACATGAATTTATGGGGAAAATTGTGGGCTTCCATTATCTATGATTGTGAAAGAATGAAGGTGTAGTAGTCTTCTATGCAATCAGTGGTATTGCATTTGTTGTAGAAACTGCCAACTTCTGAATTGTCCTTTTTATTGAAAGACCATATCATTAATTGACTAGCATAATGTGTGTATTTTTTTTTTCAAATTGTTAACTTGACAACAACATACTAGTCAGTGTAATTCCAGAAGTAAGGTTTAAAAAGGTTGATGTGTATGCGAACCGTATTAATTTGAGGATTACAATATATTAGTAACACTCGAAATATATATCGAAATATACCCATAAGTAACGGTACATTTTATGTTACTTGGTAAAGTTCTTGTATGCAATCAGTAATCGTTGAGTTGAACTAAGGGGTAGTTTGGTAGAGTGCTTGCATTAGTTATACATAAGGTAAAAAGATATACCAAACAAGATACTACTAATACACATTAAACTAATACATGTATTGACATTTCAAGCATTAGTTATACACTCTATTGTGTATTGAGGTATATTACTAATACCTCAAAATCCATGACATTAGTAATGCAATGGATTTAATGCATGCATTAACATGCTTAAAGACTCTATTGCCCCTAAAAAAAAATTCCGCATCCTTTCCAACATATATATTGAGGGTATTATGTAAAAAGAATATTTTTTTTTTAGAAATTATGTAATTCATGTTTTTTTTTTTAATTCATCGAACCAAATACTGCATAAGAGAAAATACAAGCATAACTAACACAAGTATTACTAATACACCATATTTTGCATTATTCTTATACACTCTACCAAACGATCCCTAAAGGTGTTGGATCTGTACCAGTTACATTTATAGGGCCGATAACAATTTTTCGTTGACCTAGTCATAATGTTGGACCAAACAAACTAAATGTTACAATTGAATATCTTAGATCTAGGCCCATATTTAAGTGCGTTATAGCCTATCACATTCTCAATAATTTGGACCTAGGCCCATTTCATAGTCTTTATGACAAAGTTATTTTGGGCCCGTTTGGCTATGCATGATTTGAATGATGAGATGAAGTTAAAAAGTTTTATTTTGGCATAATAAACAGGACATTTAACTCGATATCAAATTATAATTATGACCTTTAACTTTGTCAGTGCACAAGTAGACCCTTTAACTATATAAAAGCTGAATAGAAGAACACTCCAACTCTGCAACTTACATACGTGAAACTCAATCACTCCTACGTGGATTAGTAATCCACTCAAATGCTGCCACCTAATAAAAAATATACATTCTAAGTATGACCTTTAACTTTGTCAGTGCACAAATAGGCCCTTTAGCTATACAAAAGATGAACACAAAAGCACTCAAATTCTAACTCTGACGCTCGTGATTTTGAGTGTATACACTTATTTTGCTAGGTAGGATTGGAATATTTTTTTGTTTAGCTTTAGTAGAGTTAAATGATCTACTTGTACATTGGTAAAGTTAAATGTCATAGTTATAATTTGGTGTCAAGTTAAAGGTTATATTTATGTATTATGCCTTTTATTTTGGCATGCAGTTTGGACTTTTTATGTTTTACGTTTTCTCATAAGTATAAAACCATGTAAGTTGTGAAAACTATCAAATTGCCTCAAATCTTTATACAATCTTACCAAATAAACAAAAGTTTATAATAACTTAAAATGCACTATCACAAAACTATTAGATGTGTTAGTATGAGTTGTGGATCCATTAACAAATTGTACGTCCCAAATTCACTGATTACACCAACATGAGCCAAACCTTGTATCTTTAATTGTGGTTTATAGATTTTTTGTCCATCAAAGAAAGTGACACATTCAAAATAAGGAAAATTATATTATTCGAATTATTAAAATTATTAAGAATTTTAGCAGGGCAGGATGATTCCATTATTTTTTTTAAAAAAGAAAAGATTTGGTTGGTTTATGAAATATTTGTCGTGGTACATTATTGTAACTCGTAAGAAGAAAACAAAATCACAAAGAGAGTAAAATGCAAAATACATGTTAGTTTTATTTTCAGGACCACTATTTCACATGTTCATGGATTATTATTGAATTATAAATGGTTAAACATTAATGCACATGCATTTTCCCTATCCAGAAAATAGCTAAAATGAAATTTGTATAATTTTCAATATTATTTCCAGGCTGATAAATCATTTTCTTTTGACCCACTAATTTTCTACTTCTTCAGTGAAGACGAAAAATAAAACTCTGTTGACAGCAAAATATTCTTTACTATAAAACCCTGAAATTTTGAAGTGTAAAAAAACAGTAAGATAATGTTAAGGACTTTCCTTTCTCTCTTGACCCCTCTTCCCTTACTATTTTGTTTTCATTTTATATCATCCAAAATATTATTGTCTTATGTTATAACTTATGCATACATGTTTTCTTGTGATCAAATTTTCTCATTCTAATTTGAGCAACCACAGATATTCAAGATTAATTATAAGTTTGACTCTCTTAAAACAGCAAATGATATGGATCGGCCTGTGAATATAAATATATGGGAGGAAAAAAATATAGAAGAGAATATTTTATTTTACTTTTTTGTGATTCAAAATTCAATTTCTAGTGGTTCAATGTGACCAATCCCATAAAAACTACAAAATTTCCCCATGAAGATTATATTCTTTTTTTATTATTGCTATATTTTATTTTTTTTTTATAATTTTTTTAAATTTTGTCACCCATTGCCATTACACTTCATACACTGGCACTTCAGTTGTGAAACACTGAAAGATAGGGATGCGTCCAATCATGGGCAAAATTAAAAACAATAATTTGTGAAAAAACAATAAATCGTCAGTGTAAATAATTTTCTACCAGTTGCCAAATGATATCTACCCTTATTAAATCGTGAGATTTGTACTTTTAAAACTACAATAGTAATTAGTACAAAACCGATAAGTGTAACTCTAATTCGAAAAAGGTAATTAATTTAATGCTTCAATATTATCACATGTAGAGCTCTGTTGGAAAAGAAGTAATGCTTAAATTTGTTTTATCAGCGATACCGTCTTATACTTTATCATGTTTTCAATTTCTTGATAATTCGGGTAAGGAGATTACTATTATTTTTTCCAATTTTTGGTGGGAACGAGATGAGAGTAGGAGAAAAATGCATTTTGAAAAATAGGAAAACCTTTGTATTACCAAATCTTATGGGTTATAAGATTTAGAAAGTTATAAATTTTCAACCAGGCTTTTTTGGCAAAACTAGCTTGGAGAATCTTAACGCAAAAAGACTCTCTTAAATTTAGAATTCTTAAAAGTAAATATTTTCAGGATACCTCTTTCTTCAAAGTAACTTCCTCTTCTACTAGCTATTGGATTTGAAAAAGCATCAGAAACCTCTTACAAAAAGGCATTAGATGGAGGGTGGAATTCGAAAATAGTATAAAGGTGTGGAGTGACCCAACTCATGCAGTTTCAAACCTAGGTTCTCTCAATCTCAAATGGATACAGAATTACAAGTGAATGACCTTATTGATCATAGAAATCACACTTGGAAACTTCAAGAACTTCAGAAGAGATTTTCTATAAAGGATATCAATGTCATTTTGTCTATTCCAAACTCTAGTACCGAATCTCCAGAAAGGAAGAAAATCTATGAGGTGAAATGTGGTTATCATTTGGCGAAGAAAATTGATAGAAGTAGCATATCTAATAGCGGTAGACCTTAATCAAGTTACTAGTCTTTTCCTAAGGCGTTTTGAAATTTTTTATGGTCTATGAATGTTAAAAATAAGTATAAACGTTTCATTCACAAATGTATCCTAAATGTGCTTCCTGTTAATGATATTATTTCTAAAAGGTTAAAAATCAATGTGATGTTTGTAAGAGTTATGGTGTAGAATGTAAAACTATTGAACGTATGCTTTTTAGATGTCCGAAGGTTTAGATGATATGGAAAATTTGCCCTATAAAATAGTCAAACATCGAAAATATTACAGACTTTGCTAGATGGTGGAAAGAGCTCTTTGATAATACTAATCAATATCTTGATTCTTTTGAGCTTATTAAATTAAGTGTCTATAATGTGGCAAATTGGAAAGGCAAGAAACGCTAGAAACTTTAATGGTGTAATCTCTGAATCTAATAATATTGTAAATAAGACACTTTTTGATAATTTAGGAATATGAAAGTAATTCACTTGCTATGCCTTCTATCACATTGATTCCTGGTCATGCTACTAATAATACAGTTATTATAGCACAAGATGTTGTGATTATGTTTGCAGATGCTAGTTTGCAAAAGGAGAAGAATATGACAAGCATTGGAATGACAACTATGGATAGCTTTGGAAATTTGCTTCAAGCCCTTGGTACCCCAATTCAATTTGTTGGAAAGACCATCATTGCAGAAGTGTTTGCAATTTGGATTGCATTGGAAAAAGCTCAAGAAAATGAATGGACAAAGGTGCAACTCTTATTAGACGCAAAGAATGTAGTGGATATAATTCTAAAGAAGACTGCAGCTTCATGGGAGATAGATAACATGTGCAAAGATATATGAAAGCTAATGAGGATGTTTGAAGAAGTTTCAGTTACATATATTCCTAGATCTTGAAATATGATAATGCACAATATAACAAAATTTTCTCTTACATTGTTAGACAAGTTAGTGCGAACCTCCACTTTTCCTAGTTAGATTGTAAAAGATGCTTAAATTCGCCTTTACATTAATAAAATAAAGGTATTGATTGAAAAAAAGGTGATAAAGAAGAGTTATCCAGAAAAAAAGGTGATAAAGAAGATATTCATCTGTTTTAAAATAATTCATCCTTATTGACTTGACATTCCTTTTAAAAAAATATTTATTAGAATTTATTTTATTAAATTAATCGTATTAATAATGATTTAAAAATATAAATTTAAGTACATGCACTTTACATAATCGATAGAGATATTGATGTAAGAACATAAAAATTCTCATGATTTTATATATTAGACAGTTAAATTAAAATAAAATATTTTTGATAGTGGGCCAATTCGGAGGGAGTATTTACTAGATAACCTTTGTCAAGTTGGAGTTGGTAGCCATGGATTACATTGGCAGGTAAAAAAGAAGATGGAAGCGATGGTCATTATTAATATTCATTATAATGAAATTGATAATTTATGCATCAACCACACACCACATGCACTTTCACATTTTGGCATTTAATTTCCATACTCCTATATAGCATAATGAGTACTGCCAATGAGTTCTGATATTACCTAGCTTGGACCTAACCCTACTTTTGTAATGAATTTTATTGTATTTTTTCTCTTAGCTTAGTAGCCCGCCCCAAAGTTTAATTACACAAAATCAATAAATATATATAATATACGTTTGAACATATATAACTATCACTAATGTATGTTTTCAATTCATTAAATCAGTTAGCTATGATAAAGTTAGTTAATTTTAATAAGTTGAGATATAAATATTCGATGCTAGTAAGTATTAATTCGAGTTAAGTTGTTTGAACTCTCTAAAATTATTGTCGCACCAGTGTTGAATACTCCAAAAATGCACTACCTTTGAAGGATTCGATACGCACCCAATAATATTTTTAAAGAGCCTGAGCAACATAAAATTGGAGTATTAAACATAATAGCCCTGCCTAATAAGTTACCTTAGCTTCTCTTCACAACCAACTAAATCCCATGCACCTATATTCCAAGCAAACTACAAGTACCTCAAGTTACATTAAATTTGTGCCAATCATCAATAAATGTGGTAGTTATTTATTTTCTCTTCCATGGTTTATGTTGCTCTCATTTCATGCAAATTATATTAAAATTAGAACTTCTTCTTCCTGACCGATACACCTTTGAGAGCCAGACAATACTTTTTGATGTATATTAATCTAAATAATTTTTATACGATCAAGTTAACACATGTTATCTACTTTGTCTTTTGGTAAATAATTTGACATAATATATGTGAGCATTACCCACTGAGTCGGCGCAAAGCTAGAATTTTAAGTTTATAGGTACAAAATTTCAAAATAGGCAATATATATTGAGTTTTGAATAAATTATTTACCTATATTAAGTTGATTTTTAATCAAAAGTACTAAATATAAGCCAAAATCACTGTATTCTGCCGGACCCATGTACGAAACAGTAGCTGATTATCTATATTTATTTTTTACGCAACCTGATAATATAAATTTTTTTTTAACATCCAACTTTTTTCTTTTCCATTTTGAGAAGAAGAAGAAGTTGTTTCACAAATATGTCCCCTTTCTTAAAGCAAAGGGAGTATCAATACTCAATATCTAATTATGACGCATGACTTTAATTGTCACTAGGAATTGAGTATGGAACCAAACCTCATAATGAAATTCCCATCCTATTTTCCATAACTTACAACTTTGCTGCTAAACAAAGTGAGAAATGATAAAATTAAAGCAAACGAAAAGTAAAAGTTAAAACAGAGAATTGAAAAAGAACTCTAAAGGAGAATGACAAGTACTATTATAGTTTCCATATTCAAAGAGATAGTAAAAGAAAGTCAAAAAGTTTGTTTTAAGAAGCTTGAAGAATACATTGATTGAAAGACCAACATCAAAGACTTTATTATTTCTAGTAATAAATTAAACAAACAAATTCAAAGTAAGATTTCTAAGACGACCCGCCATTCACGGCAGGTAGACAAATGTCCATTGAAATAGGTAATGGTTTCTGACTTTTCTTTATCTTTTCATTCTAAGTTTCTATTTTGATAACATAAAATATTTTATTTTTTTTACAGAACAACCGTTCATAATAAGTAAAATTAGTAAACTAAAAAGATAACACATTTAAATACACCGATCGTGATCGTCAGGAGTCAACCTAGAGTTCTAGTTACAGATTAGGCAGAAGTGAAACTAGAATTCTGATTACAGATTAAGTAGAGCTCAATAACTTGGATCAAAACTCCGTATTTATGTTAAAAAATTCACGTATAAATTCAAAATTTTGAATTCGAATCTTTTTATTTTAGGTTTTGTTTCTATATCATTTATTGTAGCATATGAGTCTCGCCATCAGCTGGAATGGCGCCATGCCCCCCCCTATGCAACTTTCGATCACTTACATTACATGTTTGCTATGTGGACAAATCAACCCATTGTTGAGAACGTTGTCTGCAAATGGAGGGTCCCCCCCACAATATTTAATAGTGTCCATCCACCAAACTATGCAACATTGGTACTGATGAATTTAATTCCACTGCTCTATGATCTATTGCCTTATCCATAAAAATAAGCTTTGAAGAATCACATTTTATGATTTTTTTTTAAAAAAGGAAATGAATTTAATGAGTTTTGTCTCATGTTGTACTTAATGAGTTTTTTAATTCTCACGTCGACAGAATTCTAACAAAAAAAACTCCATATTCACGGCTCAAACTAGAGGTCTATAATTAAGAATGAAAAAATACTTATCAATCCATCATAAATGAACTGTACTTCTTCCTTGCGATTGATAGATACGTTTAAGGCGGAACGAGAGGAATGAAAGGGGTTCATTATTAGTAAATCATATTATATATTAAAGTTATAATGCGAGAATTAGAATTAACAGTATACACAAACATGTTTAAAACAATAATATATAATTCATAGCCATACCATTGATACCAAGCAGAGTATAATTTAAATTTTTTTAGGGCTTCTATGCAGAATTTTTGAGTAAATGTTGAAAGTGAAATACTCATGGGAACTGGTGGAGTAAACTGTGGCTGTTAACAAATGTTGATGGAAATGGTCACTATGTTGATACAAGTCTCTGTCTTTTAAAACAAATAGAGAAAGAAAGGAAATGAAAATAAATGAATTTTGCTGACAATACTACGATAAAGGGCAAAATATATAAGGTTCTAAAAAGTGGTGATCATCTTTATTTGAGTAAAAGAGGAAATATTATGAAATAAAAGAAAAAAATAAAATAAAAAGAACATAAAGCAAAACAGAAAATTGACACCACAGAAGAATTTAATACCTGTCTCTATTTTCTCTTCTTTCCTTCTTTCTTTCTTTCTTTCTTTACTCTTTGTTTTTGTTAAATTTTTGGTGATCAGATCTAATTTGCACTCATTTTAATTAATTAATTAAATAACATGTTCAATGTACAAGCACAGTTGCTAATATAATCCTTGCTAACTAAGGCTACAGCGTAACGGAGGATTTCACACAAAATGTTGTAACTGAAATTGAGCCTGAGAATCTCACACTTTAATATAAAATTATTGAAGATCACAGTTAAAATTTCAATTGGAGCAAAAATAGTAGGTGATTTTTTTCCATATATCTCACCGACAAGGCGATTTTGTATTAATGTAAGTATCAAATACTCATAAAATAGTCTTAATACACACAAACTAATTTGGACATTGTTATTAGGTTAAAAAGAAACAAAGAAAACAAGAACAGGTTTCTTCTACAAATAAATTTTCAATCTTGGTAGTTGGTAGGTACTCATAAGTCATATCTATGATGAATTGTTATTATTAATCATCATTAAGCATACTACACGCACTTCGTGGCATGATAATTATTACTATTAATAGAGCTTCATCTTTCACTAGTAGACTTATTATTAACAGTCACTCTGATCCAGTCAATATTATACAGGCGACATAATAATAGGTACAACATTTACTGCAGATACCTAATTACCTGCATAAGCTTGTTGATATTTTATTGTTAATTTCAGTATATTAAAAGTGCAAAACATTACACTAATAGCCACGTACCACTATAATTTCATTATAGTTATACATATATAAAACACCCAAAAAAAATTTCTGTAGTTTAATTAACATTTTCTCTAATAAAATATAACTTAGACAAAGAAAAGTAAAAGGCCAACATCAATCATAATTGGAACACATAATATTTGTTTTGGCTCACTATGGTTATAACTTTTTTTTTTTTCAATTGTTGGAACAATCAAGGCATGTTGTCTTCATGTTGGAACACTTCATTCTCAAAGTCGTTGTTGTACTCATTGTTGCCATAAGTGTTCCTGTTGTTGTACTGGTGGTTCATTGCAGCAAACTCCTTTGCATTTTCATATGGATCCCTAGCATGTTTCTCAGCTTTAATATCATAATAGAATTTTCCTTTTCCCAAGAACCTTGTGTCACTCATTCCCTGTTGTTGGTGCACTTTGTAGTTACCATTGCCATTGTTGTAGCTGTTGTAATTGTTGGAGTAGGTTTGTTCTTGATTGTTGTAGTTGTTGTAATTGTTACCGTAGTTTGTTGGGTTGGTGCTGTAGCTTTTGCCACTCAATCTTGTTTCTGTAAACCCCTGTTGCTGCTCGTTGTTGTTGTTGTTGTAGTATGAGTTGGCAGCATTATCATACTCTTCCTCCTCGTTGATGTCTTCATTGATATCCTCGTTGTTGTTGTTGATATTGTTGTACTGCTGGTTGTTGCTGTAAAAACTGTCACCGCTGTAGAACTGTTGCTGCTGCTGGTTGTCGTAGTGGTTTTTAGTACTGAAATCACTGACACCGTGGTAGTACTGTTGCTGGTTGTTGTTGTTTCTGCTGCGGTAATTGGTGGGAGCACTGTAGAATTGGTTGTTGTTCTTGTTGCTGCTGCGGTAATTGGTGGGAGAACTGTAAAATTGGTCAGTGGTTTGCTTGGTTGCAAACTCATTGTTGTTGTTTTTGTTGTTGTCATTGTCATTGTTGAAGTTGTTTTCGTTAGTGTTGTCCTCAGCAACAGTGATATAAGAAACAGGGTTGTAATTTTTGGGAAGGTACTTGCTGTTAGGAAGATTGTTTACATTGGGAGAATTGGTGTTAGTAGTAGAAGGGGTGGAAACAGAGTCATGACCATATAAGCCATATGCACCATTTTCATTTTCAGGCATGAAATTTGGCTCTTGCTCTTTGTTAGGAACAACTGATTGTGTCTCTTTTTCACCATTGTTGCTAGGGACTTTGTTGAAAAATTGGCCATCCCTTGCATGAATTTGAAGTGAAGATAAGAGAGCAAACAGAAAAATAAGGGAGAAGTTTTTGGCAAAGGAAGCCATTTTGGATAGAGAAAAAAGGAATTAAGTGAGAATTTGAGTTTGTGTAGTTTTGTTCAATGGTTGTGAACTTACAATGGGACTGTCTTTATATAGAGACCCTTTATCCCTATTTTGTGTGTATTTGAATTTTTTTTTTTATAGTTCCAAATTTTAAAAACTTTTTTTTTTTAAAAGAGTGGGGAGTGATTATCTCTCCCTCCAATTTCTTGCTTATTAGGTGCAAATGGGGACAGGAGAAATGGAAGAAAGAAGCTGGTCCCCATGCGTAATTATAGCACTTTAACAAAAGGGTTATTTTGACAGATGGATGTTCCTCATTTGTATCGAATTAATTAACATAATCTACTAATTATTATATCACTTGAAAGATAATTAAGAATAACTATTTTCAGTAAATGTATTGATAATTTAAAATTTAAAGATAACCTGCCATAATATGTTAGTACTATTTTACTAGAAAGTTCTTATGTTTCTAAACGCACATAATTTAAATTCATTTTATTTTTCTTGCTTTAGTTTTTTGTAATTTCCTCTCAAGTGTACATTTTTTTAATAAAAATACTTATCAATGTACAGTTGGATCAAACTTATTTATCAATATGGTATAAATATATAAAATCCATATGCCTATTATGAATATTAATTTACTGGTTATTTATAAACTAGATCGCTTATTCCTTTTTTAATTATATACTGATAGTTGCAGAAAACAACAATAATCTATGAATTTAACTTTGTCCTTAAGATTCAGTCATGCGGCTCAAAAGTGTAATCCTTATGCTTTAGCTAATTAATCGCAATTTGTTTTTAATTTACTTTCCATATATTTTAAACTCAATTAACTTTTGAAGAACACAACAAAATCAGTAATGATTCTAAAGAATATAAAACTTTAAGCTTTTAGGGTTTACGCAACTTTTGATGTATATGGGCAAAGGATCCCGAGGTGGTAGGTTCCAAATGAGTAAAATCCAGGCCAAAATCCAACTAAAATTACTCAAATTGATAATCAAAATAAATGTGTAACATTAATTGATACTACTAATGTTATATTTTTGTGGCCATTTAGCACTATCCTTTCCTCTATTCAATTGTTAAGACTTAAATTAAAAGGTGAAAAGAATTAAGTGAGACAAACATCATTTTCAAAATTCTATCTAAATTACAAACTTTCTTTTATAGTCATTTGATATTCGAAATCCTCTGACCTTATTACTCCTTCTAGTTCAAAATAAGTGAATTTTTGAGCTATCTTTTTAATACTTAAAATAAGTGAATTGTTAATTTTTTAAAAGATATATTGAAAATTTCGTCCAATTTTATGTTCTAATTTATTTTCTTTAATAGGTATGTATTGAGGCAAGAATTCACTTATTTTGAATTCGAGGAAATATTATTAATAAGGAATATTATTAGATTTCAAACTAAATTAGATCTGAACTATAAATGATGTTTCTCCGATCTACCTCTAACCGATAAGTCAAAATTTCGAGTTACATTTGAATATATAAACTATGATCATTTGAGGTTATGAAATTAACAAAAATTCAAAAAGGTAAAAACACCCCCCTCTTGCCAAAAAAGTGGTCATTGAAACAAACAAAAAGAGAAAGACATATATTATAAAGGAGAAGAGGAAAAAGAAAAAAAAAGAGTAAGGAGATTAAAGGGGAAATTAGAATTGGAAGGAGAAGAGAAGCGGGGATTGTGGAGTGGCCATGAATGAAAATAAAAAAGAAAGTATGGAGGGGGACATTGAAAGTTATGGAATTTCATTGGCACCACACAAACACACACACCATGTGCCTATTGTTTAATAGATATCTATGTATGTCAATGTGGGTACCTTTTTTTTACTTCTCCTACTACTCTAATCTCATTTCTTGCATGATTAGCTATGGAAAATACTAATCCACGCGCATATATAAACTAAACACGGAGCAATTTAAATTTTATATGCCGACAGTGAGATACTAATAAGGCTACTTAAACAATAATTTTATGTAATTCTTTATAATTGCTTTAGTTGAAACTATATATGTATGGCCATACATTTTACTTTTATTTATTGGAAAAAAACATCATTTTCACCCCAAACTATACAAGAAAAGTCCAAGTCACACCTAAATTATACTAGTGATCTCTTACACACCTAAACTATAAAAAGGTGGAACCTTTTACCCCTTAAATCTGACGTGAAAAAATCATAATTAATTAAATTAAAAAAGGCGCGTCTACATTAATGCAAAAAAAAATATAAAAAAATAAAATATTGACTCTACCCAACCCCCAGCATCCATCTTCCCCCCACCCCCACCCCCACCCCTAAACTATCATCTTCTTCATCGCTTCCACCTCCAAACCATCATCTTCTTCATCACCCCTCACCCCAAACTCCAACCCCACCCCAACCAACATATCTTCTTCATCACCCCCACCCTAAACTCCAACCCCACCGAATCAATGTCAATTTCACTAATTTTGAAATCTCGAAACAAAATTTGAATTAGTAATTTCGAACTAAGCTTAAACGAGCTTGCCGAAATTCAAATTGAATTTGTAATTTTCATTTCGTCGGTGTTTCGGCGAACTCAAACGGTGACGAATATCCCCATATCCACGAATCCCAAATATGAAGCACCATATCCATTCTCAATTTTTTTAATTCTTCATTTTTTTCTTGCCTTTTTTTGCTCACGCTTTTTTTTTTTTATTTTTCTATTTTGTTTGATCGTTTTTTTCTTTTTTCAGTTTTTTTTTCTCATTTTTCTTAAACTTTATTTTTATTTTTTCTCTCATTTTTATTTTTCTCAAATTTTTAATTCTTCGCTTTTTTCATGATCTTTATTTTTTTCTTTCCATTTTTTCTCAATCTTTTTTTTATTTATCTATTTTGTTTGATCTCTTTTTTCTCAACTTCTATTATATTTTGCTAATAAATAAAAAATTGGATAATCCTCAAAGGGGTCTTACTTTTTTGACATCAAAGCAAATTTAAGAGCATGAATTGTTGTTACGAAGTTCTTTGAAAACTCTAGAGATAAGTCGTGTCTCTAAGTGGAGAGTTGTAGAATATCTAATAAATAAAGGATAATGTGGTAGTGTCAGCTCTTGCCCGTGGGGCATAGTTTATTATTTGAAAGTCCTTGAGCTAAGTCTTGCCTCTAAGGCAAGAGTTGTAGATCATTCCATAAATGAAGACATAACGTGGTAGTGTCAACTCTTGTTCGTGGGGCATAATTTGTAGTTTGAAAGTCTTTGAGCTAAGTCTTGCCTCTAAGGCAAGAGTTGTAGAACATCTCATAAATAAATACATAACGTGATAGTGTCAACTCTTACTCATGGGGCATAGTTTGTAGTTTGAAAGTCTTTGAGCTAAGTCTTGCTTCTAAGCCAATAGTTGTAGAACATCTCATAAATGAAAACATAACGTGGTAGAGTCAACTCTTGACCGTGGAGCATAATTTGTAGTTTGAAAGTCCTTAAGCTAATTAAGTCTTGCCTCTAAGAAAAGTGTTGTAGAACATCTCATAAATGAAAACATAACGTGGTGTCACACCCCCTTTTTACCCAAGAAGATTGATTTTAAACGTTTGAAAGAGTTTTTATTATTAAAGTGACAAAAGATTAAAAATTTATTTCGAAAAAAGACAATTTACATTTTTTATTCAGAGTCGCCACTTGGCATAATCCGGTGTGTCAAGTCACCTTTGGAAAATCCTTTTCAAAACTGTTTTGACTCTTTTAAAACTGGTTTGCGAACAGAGATTCCGGCTAAGGAATTCTGTTGACCGAGGGGAAGGTGTTAGGCACCCCTTGATCCCGTGGTTCGACCACGGTCGCTTGGTGGAGCGTATCGGCCAATTCGACACTAAACATGTATAGACCATATAAACACACAACAATCAAACAAACAAACACAAACCAAAACAAATCCTAAAAATATAATATTTAGTCCAATTATACAGTCCAAAAATAAAAAAATACGAAAAATGTAAATCCTATTCTAAACTAATCCTAGACTAAGCTCCATTGCTTTCCCTAATCGACGTTTTGGGCCTTGATCGCGCATCGTCTTCAAGTACATGATACTTCGTGACATTCCCCGAATAAACCAATACAAAATCCTCGGGGCACTCCCCGACCAAATAAATACAATAGATCCCAATGCATAAATGAAAACCATTCCACAAACATTTCATCATTCAACAATCACAAATCCTAAGCTTTGCCTACCCAACCTACCTTTGACTATTCAACTTTCGACCTAAAATATGCTCTTATCGAGTTCACAAACTTGAAATTTATTCCGAATTAAACAAAAACAACAATGAATCAAAATCGACCAAAAATTCACCCTTTTATCAATTTCTCAATTTCCGCTCCAAAACGATCAATTTTAATTCTCAAACGAGTACCATTTCATCCCGTAATCCATAACCAAAGAAATCAAACAAAGAAACTAAACAACCAACAATTCACATCAACATAGATCAACCAACACGATATTCTATTTAATGTACCGGATATCATCAACAATGAAATAAAAAGAGGTGAAAGAGTAGAATTGGACCTCATTTGAAGCTTTCAAATTCAATATTACTCGAATAAAGAGACGAAGCCCGCAATAGGAGACCTCAAATTGAACCTCGGCAACGACTGCCAACTCGAATTAAAAATCTTCAACTTAAGAACCTAAAATCCCGTTGTAATTCCCCTCAAACCGATTTAGAACTAAAACCCACAAACAAAAAGAAGCAACGAAACCCCAAATCTAACCACACATTCAAATGCCGACCATGATTTTGAATCGATTTTATCGACTGAGATGAGATAAGGTGACGACAGGCTTGTGGGTGGTATTTTCTGATGGTTTGAACGGAGCAATCAGCTGGAATTACTGTTTGTTTCTGTTTTCCAGCGATGGTTTGGCTGGATCAATTCGCGGTATTATTGTCGCCTATTCGGAGATCCAGTGAGCTTCGACGGCGATTCAAACAGTGACGAGAGCTACAGTTCCGGCGAGAATGTCTTCGGAAAATTGAGGATCGATCTGTGTCTTTTTTTTTGTTTCTCCCAATTTTCTCACTGTCTCTCTCTCGATCTTTATCCCTCTCCCGAATTGTGTATGTATCGTGAGTATGTGTATGCATGTTTTCTACGCCAAAGAAGAAGAGAACAAAGATATTCTCCTTTTTCGTATGTTCTCTCAATATTGTTGAAGGAATCGTGATTGTCTATTATGGAGAATAAGATGATGAAAGAATGAGCCTCCCCCTTTTTTCCTTTTAGAATTTTTCTTTTATATTTTTTATTTGGTTTTTTTTTCTTTATTTATTATCCTACGTGGAAGCATATAATTAGTGGCTTGTGGAAATAAGTGTGTGGCATGTGGAAAGATGAGGGTGGCGTGTGAAAAAATGAGTAGGTCGTGTGCCTTTTGCATGTATCCAATGAAAAATGAAAAGTGAGGTGTTGAGGTGGCATAGTGAGGTAGCAAAGATGCTATGTATTTAATTATTTTCAATTTTTTTTAGGGAGAAATTATCAATTAAACAAAAGTATGGTAGGTGAATAAAATAAAAACAAAAATAAAAATTAAAATTAAAAAATAAAATAAAATAAAATAAAAATAATTAAAATATTATTGGAAAAATACAAAATTACGTGTCTACATCATGCCCCCTTTGTATGTAAACACATGGTGTTTTCATACAAAGCAGTAGACAACGAGACAGAATTTTTTCCTGACCTTATTCAAAAGCACGGAGCACGAGGAAGGAGGAAAATCAGGTCTTGACTTAGGACATCCTACCTACCCAAGTTATGAGAGAATCGAGTGACAGTTATCTCAAAGGATTGGAAGGAGATGGACTATGCTGAGTTGGAGAGTCGAGTGAGGTCCCATCGAGGTTCCGGTCTGCGGCTCTGTTATTACATCAAAAATGAAAATTACAAGTTAAAAACATAAATGAAATTATAAAATCCTATCTACGCAGCTTCTGTTGGACTCTTGACTTGAGTTTCATCACCCTATTCTTCAGGCGGGCTCCTGATTTGAAATTTCTTCAACTTGTTGCTTGGTTTTCAATTTCATCACCCTGTTCTCCAGGCGGGCTCCTGACTTGCTATTTTCGATCTGTTGGCTTTCATTTTCTTCACTTTGTTACTTGACTTTCAACTTCTTCACCTTGTTGCTTGACTTTCAATTTCTTCACCTTGCTGATTGACTTTCTATTTATTTGCCCTGTGCTTCGGGCGGACTCCTGAAATCACATCAAAACTAGAAAGAAAATTATCCTAAACAAAATTATTATAAAGAGAAAATCGTTTGCCAAAAAAGTAAAGTTCCAAAACAGATATTAATTTTTTTTTATTTTTTATTACTTGTGGGTGTCGTATTTATGTTATGCCATCTTGTTCCATGCTTTACTATAAATTTGTTTAGTATCCCGTGTCTCGAGTCGGGGGTCTATCGGAAATAGCCTTTCTACTTCTTTAGAGGTAGAGGTATGGACTGCGTACATCTTACCCTCCCCAGACCTCACTATGTGGGAATACACTGGGTTTGTTGTTGTTGTTTTATTTTTTGCCCCAGTTTACCATCAGAAGACTTTTGAGAAAGTCAGATCATACCTACTTACATGTTGCAATAATAAATCAATACTCTGACCAAGAAATGCATCTCTTGATAGTAAAATTGAATGACCAAGACTAGGAAGTGCGTCTCCTAAGAATTAAAGTGAGAAATACTGACTAGAAAGTGCATCTTCTAGGGATAGAAGTTTAAATTAAAAAGTGTGTCACCTGACAAATGAAAACTAACAAGGAAGTGCGTCTCATAAGGATTAAGTGCAATGACTCGACTAGAAAGTGCATTTTCTAGAAATCAAGGAGAATGACTTGACTAAAAGGTACGTCTTATAAGAATAAAAAAAATGACTCGACTAAAAGTAAGTCTTTTAGGGGTCAAGGGGAATGACTCGACTAAAAGGTACCTCTTATAGGAATCAAAGAAAATGACTCGACTAAAAAGTACGTCTTATAGGAATCAAAGGAGATGACTCGACTAAAAGGTACGTTTTATAGGAATAAAAAGAAATGACTTGACTAAAAGGTACGTCTTTTAGGGGTCAAGGGGAATGACTCGACTAGAAGGTACGTATTCTAGGAGTGAAGGGTCAATTTAAGAAGTGCATCACCCAACAAATGAAAACTAAAATCCCTGGAAAGGAAAGTATGTCTCCGAGGGATATAAGATGATGAATTTTTACTATGATTTAATTATCAAAACTTTGCAGCAACATTTCTTCCTGCATTTGTAAAAGTGAGAAATTACGGGCCTTGATGTTTAGGTTTTGAAATCCTTGAGTTGAAGGTGACATGTGTTCTTGTTTCATGCAAAGAAAAGTTGTGAGTTTAAAAACGTGGAGGCAAGTTTGTGGCTTTGGCTTTCGTGGCAAACGCTCTTGCCGTCATCACATTTAACCTTGCTTCCAACCATTACATATATCATTGACTTGATGCATCATTGACCCAAACTCAAATTATTAAGAGTGACTTTGAAACAAATACAGTATCTTTGCTTTGCCATGCTCCTCAGATAAACTCTTTGAACTTTGGTATTTCCATGAGGTCCCAGACTTGTCTGTTGACAGAACTTTCTGTATGCCTTATTTCGGCTCACAATCATATCTCTTTCATGTGTTGGCCTTTTGTCTTGATTTTTGCAATTGAAGAAGATTGTAGCCAGTTTTGAAATCTTTTCTCACTTGTTTTGACACGGACTTGACTCAAAGACAAGAAACAAAAAAAATGATAATTTTTTTTTGGATAGATGACTCAATAAATATAAAATAAAAATAAAGAGAAAGAAAAGACAATGAATGTCTCCTTTTGAAACAAAGAAGCGAAAAATTCATCTAAAAATGACAATCAACACTAATGATTATGCCATCCATTTTGGATTAAGCATCTTGATCTTTTCATCCAAATTTTCTACCCATTGTTGTTGAGTTAATGGCCTTGAAACTGCGTTGTTTCCTTAGGTCAGTTGAATTTAAGACCCCATTCGGCTAGTGGTGCCTTGAAGGGTTTTCGCCAACAAGCTTCTCTCATTTTCTTTTCCTCAGCTCACCATTGACTTATGGTGTTTTTAAGGATTTTCCACTAATGAGACTCTCTTATCTTCGTTTCCCTTAACTCACAGTCGTCTTATGACGCCCGTGAGAGTTTTCACCGATAAGACTCTCTCATTTTTATCTCTCTCAAATTACCATCATCTTACGGTGCCCGTGAGAATTTTCACCAATAAGACTCTCATTTTTATTTCTCTCCTGATTTCTTATGTTGAGGAAGACAAGTAGTTTCCAAATGCATCATCATATCCCTTGCATGCTTAGCCTTAACATCCTCAAAGATTGATCTGAAGGTCTTTCTTTGGTTGAAACTTAATTTTTGGATAGGGTTAGAAAGAAAGGATGGCATGGGGCCCAAACGACACTTGAAGTGGTGTAAGACTTACAACTTTTGGAATCGGCTCAAACAATGAGGATTAACTCATGCCCCAGTTTCTTTTGACTGGGTGACTCTAAATTGTTTATTTGGTTGGACCGAGCCCGGATTAAGGCAGCCTACGTATCTTACTCCCGAGAGAGGAGAATCAGGTCATGCGTAGTTCTGGCGGCTTGTTCTTTTGCTTGATAATGACTCCTTTTTTATTCCATTGACTTTTATTGACTCTTTTCTTTTTGGAATTTTTTTTCAACTCTTTTTTCTTGATACTTTTTTTTTTCTTTTTGGACACATTTTTTCTCTCTTCTCTTCTTTTTTTTGACTCTATTCTTTTGCTCTACACTTTTATTTTGAATTTTATCGACTCTATTTTGATTCCAAAAGAGGGGTATGAAAGAAAATAGAAATAGGCTCAAATGGGGTAAACAAAGAATGACACAATGTTTGGATAACAGAATAAAATGTCTTCGTCATATCAATCCTTGAAAATGCAAGTACATATCATGCAATATGAAAGTAAGAGATGAAAATCAGTTGTGATATTTTTTACAGCACTAATTTTAACTGAAACTGTGCGTCGTTACTTCTTCTGCCAACTCCATCTTTGTTGTACATTCCTCATGCTTTCATGGAGCTAATTTTTCTATTCCTTTTGATGTAGGATCACACATCTACTATTTGACTTAATTGAGACATGTCTTTCAAATGCTGACCAAGTTATTCTCACGATTCTCAAAATAATTGCCTTAATTTTCAAAGAAGGCTTCAACTTGATCACCAAATGCCCCAACACTCTATCTATTTTCTCAGACGCTTTCTTTTTCTAACTTTAACCCTCTGATTCCATGTTTCATGGTTAAATTGGACTTTAAGATCTGGCTAAAAATTCTGCAAGCATGTCATATCACTAGAGTCAACATAAAATGTACTGTATAAAGAAAGCAAACAAACAACACATGTTTAAAATACAAAGAAAAATAGGACACTTCATTTAGTTGAAACAAAAGATAGAAGGATTTGAACATAAACGACAAAAGGACAAAACAAGATAGATCCTAAACTACAACTCTAAAATGATTCAGATAACAGAAAATAAAACAAAACAAACTACCAGACCTCTTCCTAGTAGGGAGAGAGGTGACTTTTCAATTGCTCAGCCTGACAACTTAGCCATTGATTTGCATATCAGCATGACTAGAGCTTCTCTCATTGTCAATGTTCTGCACCATAATTGATCCATCTTGAATTATCTTTTCAATTTCTCTTTTCAAATCTCGACAATCTTCAATACTATGACTCTGAGCATCAGAATGATACGCACATCGTACATTAGGATCAAAATTTCTTGAACTCCGATTAAGAGTGCACCCCAGGAGAGAAGTGATCATGCCCCATTGTACCAATCTCTGAAATAAACTGGCATACGACTCTCCAATTGGTGTGAAGCTATCTCTCGACTTCTGCCTTATTTCATTGTTTGGCTTGGATAGAAAATCTGGCCTAGAAGGGCATTGGTATATTTGTAGAGTAAGAGGATGACTTTGGGGCATTGGGAAGAGGATGACTTTGGGGCATTGGGGTATGCCATTGTAGGTAAGATTGGGGTTGAACATATGGTTGTGCATTAAACAATGGATATGGATGTGGAGGAACAGAGTATAATGGATTTTGAGAGCGATTATGTGAAACTTGGGTATGAACTTAGGTTTGAGCCTGAGAGTGACAACGACAGGGTCTTCTTGATCTTTCCTGATGTCCAACTACAATAGCAGATGCATCTTCCTCATTCTTTTTCTCCCCAACACTTCTTGAACCCTTTTGAATTTCTTGAGTTGTCGCTTTCAATATTGCAAAACTCACAATGCGACCAGTCTTAAATCCCTCTTCTATCATCTCCCCCATTTTAAGGACCTCAATAAATGACTTACCTAATGCAGGTAACAAGTGTTGATAATATGTTTCATCCAGCGCTTGAATAAACACCTTCACTATTTTGCTTTTTTTTTATTGGCGGTTTTACTCTAGCAGCTTGTTCACGCCATCTGATCGCATACTCCCTGAAACTCTCAATATTCTTTTTTTATACTAGTTAGGGATTTTTCGTCAGGGACCAACTCCACATTGTATTAAAATTGTTGCACAAATTCGTTAGCTAGGTCATCCCAACTAATCCACTTGTCAATGTCTTAGTCAACAAACTATTTCAAAGCTAGGCCTGAAAGACTCTCCTCGAAATAAGCCATGAGTAGTTCTTCCTTCCCTCCAGCGCCCCTTAATTGGTTACAATAGCACCTCAAAGGTGTCACTAGGTCCCCATGTCCGTCATACTTCTCAAACTTTTGCATTTCAAAGCCAGGAGGAAGGTTGACACCTGGAAACATGCATAAGTCCTTATATGAGACATTTTTGTAACCCCCAAGTCCTTGCAAGTTCTTCATAGCCAGTTGCAAACTTCTCAATTTTCTGGTTATTTCCTCTTGTTCTTCTGTCATAACAGGCTTCTCAGTGTTAGGAGTAAATTCAGGCGGGTGAGTGTCACTGTAAAGACCAGTCAACTTGAATATAGGCTAGGAAGTGTAATGCTGATCGCCAGTAATATTCAATGCAAACTCTCTTGTAGAGTAGGAGGCACAACTCGTGGATGAACATCAAAAGTAGGAGCTTCAAGTGGGGGGGGAGGGGGGGCACCGTAAAAGCATGAACAACAGGTGGAGTAGAGTATGTGGTAGTGTTGGATTGGGGAGTGAGAAAATGAACATTGGAAGTGGTTGGATATTGTTGCCCCGGAGTCGATCCTGATGCATGTTGTGGAATATCAACCAAAATAGGGAATTGTGCATATGACACTGGAGGCAAACTAGAAAGATATTTCAGATTATCAGCGGGGAATGGAGGAGGCGACAACCCATTAGCCCAAGCTCGATGCATTTCTATCATTTGTTGCCTTAATTTTTGAATCTCTTCATTAGCTCTTATATTCTCATTCCCCGAGCTCCCTATCTGATTAGTGACAACTAACTCGGTATCCTTGTTGGCCATAACTTTCTCTGTGACTTGGAGCAATATGGAGGACCAACCAAAATGCCACAAACCAACCACTTTAAACTAACTGAGCAAGTGATAGCAAATGCGTTAGAATTCAACACTTTTTTTTTCAAAACTTTTTTTTGCTTTTTGAAAAGGTCACCGAACCCAAGAGGGGTGCCTACATATCTCACCCCCAAAAGAGTAGAATCAGGTGTGCGTAGTTCGTGAAGTCTTGCCAAAATGGTCAATCAAACTCTTTTTTTTCTTGAAGCAAAGTGTCAAAAGAATTGACAAAATCTTTTTTGCATTTTTTAGGTTTAAATCTCTATACAAAATGAAACCTATGATTACCAAAGAAAAATCTTTTTTGGGTTTTCAATTTTGAATTTCATATGAAAATGAAACTTGAACCTATTAAAAGAAAATCTTTTTGCAGTTTTCTTTTAAAGATGTATACGAAACACTTACTCTAAATAAAGAATGAAGAAAATCTTTTTGAATTTTTCAAATAAGATCCCCGAACCAACAATAGGTTGCCTACGTAGCTCAATCCCGAGAGAGGAGAATCAGGGGTGCGTAGTTCATCCAGATTGGACAATTAAGGATTATAGAACAAACAAAACCTTGACTTGAGAGACACGATTGCATGATGAAAATAAAATCTTTTTGGGTTTTTAATTTGACACTTCATACAAAATTGACACCAACAACTATGAAAGAGAAAAGAAATCTTTTTGGTATGTTTGTTATATGAGATGTACAAATCTCCTACCATCTTTTTTACATTTTTTCTTTATAAAAGCTTCAATTAAAAAATCTTTTTGAAATTTTCGAATTATAAATGCAGGGTAAAGGAACAAAAGGAAATATTTTTGATGTTTTTGAGAAAATGAGTGCGAAAGGTAAAAAAATCTTTTTGAATTTTTGAATTGTGAAAAACAAAAGCCATAAAAAACTACGAAACTCTTTTTTTTTTTTTGACTCACTGGCTCTTCTATTTTTTTCAACAATTCTTGCCTACGCCCTTTACTTCTAACACATGCTTTCCCCAAATCAATCTATCAAATGACCACGTTACCCTCAAAGATGCAACATTTAGCACGTAGGGATGCTTTAGAGGTGAGTCTCCTACAAAGGGTCAGGTGGGTCTCGCTAGGTCTCAATATGATGCAGATAAGCATGACTTAATGACCGACCTATGCTGGGGTCCACTAACAAGGCTGTTGAGGGATTGTATGGTCGATAGTGGATTGATTTAGCTGTCCACCTACTCCATACAACCCAAAGGCTCCCCCTCCTAAAATAAGGGTGACTCAACTTTAGGTCGTGTACACACGTGTACTATAGACTTGTTGCAGAAAGAAAGACTCGAGTTATACACATGATGCCAGATATAAAGCGGTAATACATAAAGTAAAAACTGTAAACAAAGAGCACGTAGGAACTCAACAATGATAAACAATAACACAAAACAACACAAACAAAATGTCTATACACCTATAGTGCCAAACTAAGCCGATACAAATCCAAAATAAGCTCGAATTCTGAAAATCCCCCAGTAGAGTCGCCAGAGATGTCACACCCCTTTTTTACCTAAAAAGATTGATTTTAAACGTTTGAAAGGGTTTTTATTATTAAAGTGACAAAGGATTAAAAATTTATTTCGAAAAAAGACTATTTATATTTTTTATTCAGAGTCGCCACTTGGCATAATCCGGTGTGTCAAGTCACCTTTGGAAAATCCTTTTCAAAACTGTTTTGACTCTTTTAAAACTGGTTTGCGAACAGAGATTCCGGCTAAGGAATTTTGTTGACCGAGGGGAAGGTGTTAGGCACCCCTTGATCCCGTGGTTCGACCACGGTCGCTTGGTGGAGCGTATCGGCCAATTCGACACTAAACATGTATAGACCATATAAACACACAACAATCAAACAAACAAACACAAACAAAAACAAATCCCAAAAATATAATGTTCAGTCCAATTATACAGTCCAAAAATAGAAAAATACGAAAAATGTAAATCCTATTCTAAACTAATCCTAGACTAAGCTCCATTGCTTTCCCCAATCGACGTTTCGGGCCTTGATCGCGCACCATCTTCAAGTACATGATACTTCGGGGCATTCCCCGGATAATTACAAAATCCTTGGGACATTCCCCGACCAAATAAATACAATAGACCCCAATGCATAAATGAAAACCATTCCACAAACATTTCATCATTCAACAATCACAAATCCTAAGCTTTGCCTACTCAACCTACGTTTGACTATTCAACTTTCGGCCTAAAATATGCTCCTATCGAGTTCACAAACTTGAGATTTATTCCAAATTAAACAGAAACAACAATGAATCAAAATCGACCAAAATTCACCCTTTTATCAATTTCTAAATTTCCGCTCCAAAAAATATCAATTTTAATTCTCAAACGAGATACCATTTCATCCCGTAATCCATAACCAAAAAAACTAAACAACCAACAATTCACATCAACACAGATCAACCAACACGATATTCAATTTAATGCACCGGATATCATCAACAATGAAATAAAAAGAGGTGAAAGAGTAGAATTGGACCTCATTTGAAGCTTTCAAATTCAATATTACTCTAATAAAGAGACGAAGGCCGCAACCGGAGACCTCGAATTGAACCTCGGCAACGACTGCCAACTCGAATTAAAAATCCTCAACTTACGAACCTAAATCCCGCAGTAATTTCCCTCAAACCGATTTAGAACTAAAACTCACAAACAAAAAAAAACAACGACACCCCAAATCTAACCACACATTCAAACAAAGACCATGATTTTGAATCACTTATATCGACTGAGATGAGATAAGGTGACGACAGGCTTGTGGGTGGTGTTTCCCGGTGGTTTGAACGGAGCAATCAGCTGGAATTATTGTTTGTTTCTATTTTCCAGCGATGGTTTGGCTGGAGCTATCCACGGTTTTATTGTCGCCTAGTCGGAGCTCCGGTGAGCTTCGACGACGATTCGAACAGTGACGGGAGCCATAGTTTCGGCGAGAATGTCACCAGAAAATTGAGGATCGATTTGTGTCTTTTTTTTTTGTTTCTCCAATTTTCTCACTGTCTCTCTCTCGATCTCTATCCCTTTCCCGATCTGTGTATGTATCGTGAGTGTGTGTATGCGTGTTTTCTATGCCAAAGAAGAAGAGAACGTAGATATTCTCCTTTTTCATGTGTTCTCTCAATATTGTTGAAGGAATCGTGATTGTCTATTGTGGAGAATATGATGATGAAAAAATGAGCCTCCCCCTTTTCCCCTTTTAGAATTTTCCATTTATATATTTTATTTAGTTTTTCTTTTTCTTTATTTATTATCCTACGTGGAAGCATATAATTGGTGACTTGAGAGAATAAGTGTGTGGCATGTGTAAAAGTTAGTGTGGCATGTGGAAATATGAGGGTGGCGTGTGAAAAAATGAGTAGGTCGTGTGCCTTTTGCATGTATTCAATGAAAAATGAAAAGTGAGATGTTGAGGTGGCATAGTGAGGTGGCAAAGATGCTATGTATTTAATTATTTTCAATTCTTTTTTTTTGGGAGAAACTATCAATTAAAAAAAAGTACGGTAAGGTGAATAAAATAAAAATAAAAATAAAAATTAATAAAATAAAATAAAATAAAAATGATTAAAATATTTTCGGGAAAGGACAAAATTACGTGTCTACACGTGGTAGTGTCAAATCTTGCTCGTGGGGCATAATTTGTAGTTTGAAAGTCCTTGAGCTAAGTCTTGCCTCTAAGACAATAGTTGTAGAACATCTCATAAATGAAAACATAACATGATAGAGTCAACTCTTGCTCATGGGACATAATTTGTAGTTTGAAAGTCCTTAAGCTAATTAAGTCTTGCCTCTAAGACAATAGTTGTAAAAACATGTCATAAATGAAAACATAACGTGGTAAAGTCAACTCTTGCCCGTGAGACATAATTTGTAGTTTGAAAGTCCTTGAGCCAAAACTTACCTCTAAGGCAATAGTTGTAGAACATCTCATAAATGAAAATATAACATGGTAAAGTTAACTATTGCCCGTGGAGCATTATTTGTAGTTTGAAAGTCCTTGAGTCAAGTCTTGCCTCTAAGGCAAGAGTTGTAAAACATTTCATAAATGAAAACATAATGTGGTAGAGTCAACTCTTGCCCGTGGGGCATAACTTATTATTTGAAAGTCCTTGAGTTAAGTCTTGCCTCTAAGGCAATAGTTGTAGAACATCTCATAAATGAAAATCTAACGTGGTAGAGTCAACTCTTGTTCGTGGGGTATAATTTGTTGTTTTGAAAGTCCCTGAGCTAAGTTTTTCCTCCAAGGTAAGAGTTATAAAACATCTCATAAATCAAAATATAATGTGGTAGTGTCGACTTTTGCCCATGAAACATAACTTGTTGCTTGAAAGTCATAAGTCTTGTCTCTACAATGTAGCAGTATCAACTCTTGCCCATGAAACGTAGCTTATTGTTCGAAAGTCGTAAGTCTTGCTTTTATAATGTGATAGTGTCAACTCTTGCTCATGAGATGTAACTTGAATGGAAGAAATTGAAGAAAAGTACAAAAATAATAAAAATTGCGAAAAAAGAAGAAAATGAAGAAAAATATTAAAAAAAACAAAAATCAATGAAAATGTAGAAATTGAGAGAGAATAGGAAAAAAATAAAGGTTGATTAAAAAAAAAGATTAACAAAATAAAAGTCGAGAAAAATTTAAAAAGAAAAAAATCAAAGAAAAATAAAAATAAAAAATTTTAAAATAAAAGTAGACGTTAAAAGGTGTAAAAAAAAGTAAGGGTTGAGAAAAACTAAAAATAATAAGAAAAGAGAGGAAAGAAAAAATAAAAAATATAAAAAATATAAAAGAAAAAAGAAAAAACTTGAGAGGAAAAAGGAAAAAAGTAAGGGTTGAGAAAATAAAAAATAAAAATCAAAGTAAAATTAAAATTAAAAAGAGAAAAAAAATAAAAATTGAAAGATATAAATATGGAGTTGTTATTTATTATCCGATCATTTCTATAACTACTTCATTGATTAGGAGCAATTTTGTCCAAAAGAATATTAGTTTATAGATAAGGCTATTTTAAGAATTTTTTTTTTATTTGGAGCTAAAATTTGAAAGTCACCCCAATTTGGGTCTATTTTTTAGATTCACCCTTATATAAAAGTCTTCAAATAAATAAAAATTCCTCCTATAACTACTTGCATGTTGTAGACTACACAAATTTAAAAACTTCCTCTCTATGTATTAATTTGGTAATTAAATTGAAAAACTCCAACTATGAAAGGCCCCTACCTAGAACAAAAACGTTTGCAGTTTGAAACACCACAAAATAATAAAGAAATTTGGAGGAGTTAAAGATCAATAATTTGAAGACGACGGACTATTCAATTGCTTTGAGTGCAATTAATCACAAATTTAGGTGAGGACAGATTAAACAATAAAAATAGAATTGTTCAACTTTCAAACAGTTACTCCCTCCGTGTAAAATATTTATCAACTTCTAAAGATATCCATCCTAAAATATTTATTAATTTCTAAAATCAAGATAGAATTAATTAAATTTTATTTAATTTTAAAGTAAATAATAAATTAGTAAAAATAAGTTTTACTTGAGATTTTTTAAAAGGCGTGTGAAAAAGAAATGTGACACTAATATAGATAGAGAAGTACAAAGTTGTTCCTTTTTTTTTTTTTTTTTTTTCCTATGAGTTCGATCAGAAAAAGCATATAACCAGCATGAATTGTGGTATAGTGATGAGATCACTCTATTCTTAATCAGAGGTTTCGGGTTCGAGCCCTGAGTTTAGAGACAATCTTGTTGGGAGTGCTACTCCTAGCATGGGCCCTGCAACACGCGGTCTAGGCTAGTCGAGGCTCCAATGCGGGCACCGGACAACGGATTAAAAAAAAGGGCATGTATAATTATATTTTAAGAAAATAAGGGGGATTTCTTATTGGATGAGAAGTACTTGGCAGTTGATCAGTTGGTTGAAATTAATGACACATTTTCCCTTTTCTGGCTCATTTTCTGCTTTTTACTACTATGTCTTTATTGATATTTATTTCTAAATTAATGTATAATGTATTGCTAGGTGCCTCCATTCTTTTTCTGGATTTATGATTAAGGCGACTACTCATACAAATTGTTGGCTTGCGCACTTATAGTAGTGTTAGAAATAAATATTTCTAACAATTTATGAACCTTGTAATAAAAGTTGGATGAAATATGGGAAGAATCATAATCAATGCCTCAAAATAATATCGACCCAAAATTTAAAATTAACTTAAATATTAATCCATTTTTTCAAAGAAAGGACTAATAGAAAGTGTGCAGTTCAACCACCCAAATTAAGACAGATTTATGAATTGTTGTAAGAAGTTCAAAGGAGTTGGTTATATGTGGTTAATGTGGATGCCATGTTGATAGTGTATGAAAAAATTATGAGTGTAAAAGTCTAAGCACGTTGTTATTGATAGTGAAAATTATGTTCTAGAGGATAGACTAATCACCAAATGAATGATTATATTATAGTTGGACCATTTTATAGGATATTTACTGCTCCCAACCAGAATAAGTGTTAGTAATTAACTCTAATCATTACACTTTGTTAAATATACAACAACAAAATATCCATTAAATTCCCACCTAGTGAGGTCTGAGGAGGGTAAAATGCACACAGTTCATATCACTTATCCCAAAAACATAAAGAGGTTGTTTCCAATAGACCCCCGACACTTTATTAAATATATGAAAAAAAATTCATTTAGCATTTAGTATAATATTGCATGATTATTATTCACTTTATTGATTCTTATATACAGAGGCGGAGCTAGCCTTCTTTAGGGGGTTCGGTCGAACCCCATTGACGGAAAAATATACTATTTATACATGATTAAAATTATTTTTTTATGTGGTTATAATAGGTGTTGAACCCCCTTCAACTAAGTTTTCTTTGAATATTGAACCCCTTTAGTGAAAATCCTGGCTCCGCCTCTACTTATATATTGCGCTTGACTGCAAATTACAATTCTAACCATATTATTACGACGATCGACTGGAATAGTTAATTTATATTTCCCCCATTTCTCCTTTAGTTATGTTAGGAACGGCAAAAATAGCCAAAGAACGAGAATTATTATTAAATATTATTCGATGTGTTACGATCTATAAGCCTATAACAACGAAGGAGAAGGGTAAATTTTTTGTAATTAAATAAATTATTAAAAAAATTAAAACTTAGTAAGAATCAGCTAAGTTGAATTATCACCTATTATGTATTTAGCCATCATAATTCAGTTTAGCTCAACGCAGCTAATATTTGGGTAGGATTAATGTCATTTGTTTGCTAAGCTCATCATAATCCGTCCAAATTTAACCAAATTGATATAAAGTGTATAGCATGGTAGGGTTGGACCTTCGTTGCATGCCATGTCCTATAAGTATTAAACTAGACCTACCCATAAATTATGGCTTGATTGACTGTACAATTGTCCACTAGAAATGTGGTGGGTGGGGGTACCACAAATATAAGACCTAGACCTAGCCGCAATTACACATAGAGGCTTTTTTTCCACCCGATTCGATATTTGTATTGGAATCCCGACTAATCTGGATCGCATATTGTAGGACCTATTTTGGGGGTGACGCTCTCAACAGGATTTTCTCCGTACCCAAAACTCGAACCGAAAATCTCTGATTAAAGGTGGAGTAGTCCCACTACTACTACACCACAACTCATGTTGGTAATTATTACACGGAGAGTTGTTTAAACTAACTAACTACTCTTTTTTGAAATTACCACATAAGAGTTGTTTAAACTAATTAACTACTCTTTTTGAAAAAACAAAAGAAATTGAGGGCAGGGGATTATCAAAATTGAACCCTTACTGATAAGTGACAAGGTAAAAGGATTGACAGTTTTAGGAACAGAGGTAGTACTAAAATTTCCCTAACTATTCCTCTTACTTTTATCTTATGAATATATATATATTGTACAATGTATTTTTCTTTTCAAATTTATTAATAGTTGTGAGAAATTGTATAGAGATTTGATTTTTTTTGGGATGTTTTTTGGAAATGGACAGCTTGATTTACTATGCATTCTGATTTGAAGAAGGACCGCATCCCTTAGGAGTTAGGGGTGTTCTAGCAACAAAATTTGATTAAAAGTTCAACACAACTTCAAATTATTTGCGAAGACATGCTAATATCTATTTGTTCTAATAGTAATAATCTTTGATTGAGTACACTAAAGGATACGGAGTGAGTGTACTTTGTGAACAAATGTTTTTCAAAATTCAATAAATTGGTGTATATTCCACAAATATTTTTCAAAATTCAATAAATTGGTGTATATTCTATTTTTTTCATACTCCAGTTATGAGACTATTGGGTGTGTTGTAGTAATAAAATTCATAAACATGATTACTTACGAAGTTGGATTTCAAAATCCATATTCTTTGACTAAGAAAAGGAGGAACAACTAAAATTTTGCCCTAATCAAGCTCCATTCTATTAAATGGACTAATAAGAAGCACATTCACATGATTTGATAGTAGTTAATTAGGGGGTGATTAGGCCACATATCTTGGGATACACAGCAGAAAGGGGACAATTAGTTTTCTTAAACTAAACTTTATTGTCAACCTTTGTTATATATAGTATTTGACACAAACAAAAGAAATAAACAAACTAAAAACAAAACGCCAAACAAAAGTACCCAACACCAACACTTTGACCAATCAACTATCTCTCTTTCCTTTTATCTTGGGTTTAGTAATTAGTTGCGTGATTAGCGGACAGGGAAATTGCTAAGTCCACTAAGTTTTTTTTTTTAATTAGCACCAAGAAATTGGATGAAATTTTATCTTTGCTAAAATTGAAAATGTTAGTATATTTATTTGGACAAAAGATCAGTAGAATTTCTAAAGTCTTACGGTCTTTATATTAGATAATTCAAGAAAAATGAGTCAATCTAGGAGACAATTATGGAGAAATTAGAATGTTTTCATTTTCAAATATTCATTCATATAGTGCCACTTAATTGTTTTACTTGTATGCACAATTAAGTTTATCACTAGTGTTACCATTTTGAATCGTAGGTGTCATTATACACTAACCTATTATCTGATTAGTATCAAATTTTGCAATGTGGCATTTCCAAATCCTTCGTTACTTACCATCCTCTTTCCCTTTCTTTTATTTGTTTTTTCATCCGGTGTTCGGTACCCGCATTGGAGTCTGACTAATCTAGATTCGCCACTTCCCTGCCAAGAATTTTTCCATATCCAGGATCGAATCCTAGACCTCTAGTTAAGGGAGGAGCAGTCTCATCCGCCGCACTACATCCTTTGGTGTTCCATCCTCTTTCCCTTTCACCCTTTTTATGAGTGACATATATGAATTATTTTGTTTATTGGATTTGGCAATTTGAACTTTGGCACCAACACATCACGACCATAGTAACACCTAAAATTCCACCACTAACACACACATTTAATAATTCACACACCCAAAACTTTCCATACTGAAATAAAATTCATATTGACAAAGGAATATAATGGAGGATTCGGTGAGGCTAGTTGCACCATGTCATTTTCACTATTGAAGAGCATGTGCAACTTTGTCTTAATTCAGCAGAAACTCACATGCAGGGTCAACATTAGAGGTTTACAATTCCTTAACTGAAATGGAAAGAAGCATATCCATACAAAATATATATATATATATATATATATATATCAGATAGAAGTTGGATGTTTGTTGGATTTATTGGTTGCCTTCAACTAATGTTCACTTGTGTCTGTCTACTTCAACACTATTAAGCTAGAAACCGTGTCTTGTTTTCTTGATTAATTTGATTGTTATTATTTAAAACTACAACCTGGATGATTAATTGCTTAATGTCTAATCTTTAGTCTTTCCGTCCATCTTTACTCATCCATATTTTAGTTGGTAGACTCCTTAAGAAGCAATAAATAAGAAAGTAATTTTACTAGGAGGCGTGACTAGCTTTGTGGAGTAGTAGTTTGATTATTGCGTTTATTTAGAAGTCAATAAGTTAACGTGCAGTCCATTTTTAGATTCGGATTTTTTAGGAGAGTAAACATGGTTTTTTTTTTTTTTTTTTGCATACTAGTTTCGTCTATTTAAAACTCATGTAATAGAGTACTTTGTAGCTTCAATACAGAGAGAAATTCCACACTTGCGAGTCTCTTCTCTTCATTGTTATTAAGGCAATGACAGTTACCAATTGTACATCTGCAAATTGGTGACTTTGGGAACAAAAGCACCTAAATTATACCAACGCCTTGGAAAGTATATATGATCCTCAGAAATATAGTTGTATGAGTAGGCTACATCTTACTACACCTACTACTGCATAACATAAATTCGCATAAGCAAATGATAAAAGTTACGTGGAAACAGCCTATTGCTAAAAAACAAGATAAGACTGTATACAATAAATCGTCGTATTCGGCCCTTCTCCATACCCTCAGGAGATTTACTGCACCAGACTACACTTTTTAAATGATATTTGAATGTAAACTATGTACAAACGCGTTCTTTCCTCTTGTGTTTAATCTGTTTCAACTCACATACTCAAGGATCTTGGGTCGTTTGGTAAGGTGTATAGGATTATTATGTTATCATATAAAACTTGCAATTAGGTCAATGAACATCTTATTATTCAATTAGAATCAGATACATATATCCACTAGTTTAGATTAAAGAACATAAAACTAGAACAGTCCTATTACAAAAACAAGCTCAAAAATCAAGAATCTAGTTATCTACGCCCTCAATTGGAAAAGGGTTCCACAACAGAAGAGAGAACAACAAGACATTAGGCACTAGAAATGGAATAAAAGGGTTCACATCACTCCTAAAAAGCCTCCTTTTGAACCTTTTCCTCACATACTGTCTCCTCTCTTCATCTCCCCACTGAGCTTCCTCCACTCCCCTGGCCAGTATCAATGGAGGGGGTTGTAGATATGGGCATTTGGACCTCCAAGATGTTTCAGGTGCACCAAGTCTTGAAACCTTTTTGAGGAAAACTGAGAAAGCCCATCTCATATACACAGAAGGGAAAGTGGTTGTGGAATATTTGGTGCACAGAATTGGTGGATAGTCCCAATTGAGGTAACAGGGGACATGGTTAGAAATGAAGATTTGGGATTCAAAAGATGGTTTGGTTGTGGGATCGAGTATGATGTGTGTTAATGCTTGGATTCTCTGATCCCATGTTGTGTCTTCCATTTCTTTGTTATCATTGTTTTCTTGTTGACAGCAGAATGGTTTATCCTTAGCTAAGCTTTGGATGAGAATCAGGCATGTGGATGTGAGGGAACAGCAAGAGTTGCTTTTGGCCTATTTCAGTTTGACCCTCATAGGTTATGAATATTTCAAAGTTGGCCCTCCAGAGTGTTGAATGTATAAAATTTCTCTCAAGACTTAAAATAACTCAAGAGTCGGATATCTATCTAATCATATTAATCAACGACAACAACAAACTCACTATATTCCCACATAGTGAGGTCTGAAGAAGGTAAGATGTATGCAGTCCATACCTCTACCCCGGCTCGAGACATCTAATCATATTAATCAAGGTTTAGATTTGTAATATAAGGAAAATAAAAATAAATACCAATACAAAGTTTCCCTAGAGAGACGACTACAATTTTGTATTAGAAAATCATCGACCATCTTCAACCATTTTTTAAGTTCTTCAAAAATATACTTGCAGTATAGTTTCCCAATCTAACATCGATCCTGAAAGTAATCAGCTCAGGTGTTGGAATGAACCTTTCATTAGCATTAGCATTATCATACTATATTTATATGGAAGATCGAATGAAAAGAGCAATAGAAGATAGCTCTCTTGTGGTTTGGCAGAGCTTGGAGATACATGTGGAACTTTGATAACAAAATCACCAGTTTTACATTCATGAAACCTGGTAGTTAGACCTTAGTTGCTGATAATTAAGCTATGATACTTTCCACATCCATAGATCAACTATTACCAAGAGTAATCACAAGGTGAAATGACTTCTAGAGGTGATTATTTACACAGTTCTACAAGAGAAACAATTTCACGTGCTGATGATTTGTTTCTTTTCATGCATATTCCTTGCTACCATGTGCTAATGATTTGGTAAATCAATAGTTTCTCCACAGGCCATGAACAGGCTGTCGACCTTCAAGGTTGTCTTAGAAGAAAAGGTGACAATAAACACTATTCTCACCTTCATCCTTGGTGCAATACCAGCAATTTCCATCACTTTTTTTAAATCAGTCTACCTGAAGTGTGAGAAGAGAAACGTGAATGCAATATAAATTGGAAACACGATCAGAGCTGAGGCCTGCAAAATTAGATTTCCATAAACGAGGACAGAAGTTAGAGAATTATTTATTGACATGCAGAGTTCAATAAAATTCACATAGTTGGCAGTATCAAGATCCTTACCACTAAGAACACCACTTCTTCATTCGCTAAAGCCCCAGGGAGTTCGTTCCTTTCCATTTCCTGCTTTACAAACCTCTGCAGCTGCATAGTACTTAAGTTGTCAGAAGTTCATATCATTGTTCTGAGGATGTACATCCAACAACAACTAAATAATCAGGGTGAAGTTTCCAGTTACTAACTTGGATATCATATCAATATATGTGATTGTGTTTATGTGTGTGTGTGTGTGGAGAGAGAGGCCCGGGGGGGGCACACATTATAAATCAGTATTTCATTAAATAATAGACCAAGAAGCTAAGGTGTTAACTGTACAAAAGTGGTATCTCCATGTCCACTAAGCTCCAGAAAGTCTATTGTTTCAGACCCTACTTTGAACGTACTCCAGTTACCAACATAAATATCAAACACAAATATTTATCATGATATTGCTCAATCAAGAGGAAGAAAAACTAAGCATTGGACAGATGAAAAAACTGATGTAAAATATCACCTCAGAAAGTTATCAACCAGCAAAGACCACTAATTAATCCCCACACTCCAAATTAAGGAAATTTGAGTACCTTGTAATGGTATTGTTTTGCAGATGAAAAGGCCCCCCGCAAGTGATGCAAAGCTTGAGCCCAGTAGGAATTAGGATCAGCCGCACTGTATGATCCATATGGATGCAGAATTCCCTTCAACGTCTCGAGGTGGTGGCCGAAAAGGTTTTTGATGAACTGGAGATCACAAGAGTGTTAGTTCTCTTCAGAGAAAATGACAAGAGTAATCATGGAAAGCTCCATATACAATGTTCCAAAGCAAGCTAGGAAAATTTTATGACTTCCAATACCTCGACAAATGGACATTTACTGAATGTTAGTTGCCTTTTGACCTTCGGTGCTCTCATCTGACATATAAAGTTCTGATTTAGGTTTGGCTGCAGCTTTATTGTAGTTTTAATAGTAAATTCAAGCCAAGGTTTAAACAAGAAGATACCTCTGTCATTTGAACAGCTTGTTCAAGTTGTCGTATCTGAATCCATTTTTCGGATATAATGTCCGCCATCTGTCAACAAAGTTAAAAGTTCATCAACGAAAGATTGCAGAAATCATAATATGCTCTTTTTTGCCACATCTCGACTAAAAGTAAATGCCTAGCTGGTCATTACCTTCTCATTTCCTAAGAAAAAAAGTAAGCACAAGAAAACCTATTAAGAGGACAAAAGTACACTTATCCTTTTCTACCATTTCTTTTTCTTTGAATGCTATAATTTTCCTATATAATCATATAGTGTATATTGTTGATAGTCACGAGAATGCCAATTGTCCAAAACCAAGAAAACCGTCATCACTCTTGACATCTTGTTATCTTTCCTATTCCTGCTCTGCTCCTATGCATGAAATAAGATCCCGTCCAAGAGCTTTGGTCTAGTGGTAAGAGTGAAAGGCGTGATGTGTTGGTTAGGCAAACATCACAGGTTTAAACCGTGCCCCTGACAGAAATCTAGTACTTATGTGGAGAAGAGAAGAGGGCAGGCCCATTATCCAATGAGTTTTGAACTGAGCTTCATGGGTCTTGGGGTTTATAGGTTATAATAGTAAAAAGAAGACGGTTTTTTCAACTGAAGAGAAATCTTAAGCGTCATGAACCTAGTATACAATAAAGATGTTTCAAAATACTTCTACAAAAATCTCATTCTCATGATGCTGAAAGAATACTCAACATTTAAAAATTTACTTTCTTCCACTTGACCTTCACAAGAGAAATATTAAAGGGGCAGCCCAATGTACTAAGCTCCTGCTATGTGCTGGGTCCAGGGAAGGGCCGAACCACAAGGATCTATTGTACGCACCCTTACCCCACATTTCTGCATAGGAGAAATATTAATAACTGAAACTGTTTACTCATGGCTTTAGCAAACCTACCTTTTCGACTTGAGATGTAAGAATTTCTAATCTTTTCTCCGCATCTTGCGCTTTGAACTCCAATTCATGAATTTCAAAGTTGTTTTTTCTTGCCGCATCCCAAAGCAGTTGTACCTACTCAATTCCTTCATCTTTATAAGATGAGAAGCTGTATGGAGAAAAAAAAACTGTGATAACGTGGCAATCATACCTTTTCTTCTAGAGCATTAATCCTTGATGAGTGATGCTGACAAAAAGAGAAAAAAGATAGCATTTATGAGGAATGGATGTGTATCCTTTTATTTTTTTTGATCAAGTAAAAGTATTTTCATTCATAAACATGACCAAATCGGTCATATACAAAGGTTATACCAAAAGATCAAGACTCTACAATATATGAAGCTCTACAAAATCCACCCAATCCTCTAAGCAAGAAGGAACTTTCTGTTTACACCAAAAGAAAATAAGAGAGCGGAGACTACCCCTCAATTACAAGAAGCTCGACTCTACACTTTCATAAGTTCTATTTCTCTCTCCCTCCAAACTACCCACATTAGCACTATCGGAACCATCTTCCAAGCCCTTCGCCTTCTCCCCCTTCTCCCGTTCTTCCAACTTAGCATCAGATCTTTCATAGTTTCTTGGCACTCCCCAAGGAGTGTGAAACCATCTAAAGATATCCCACCATAATCGCATGGTAAGCCCACAATGTAGAAGGAGTTGATTGTATTTCCATTTTCTCATATTGATACGAGTTTCACTCAGGTTGTATCAATTATAGATGCTCTAATAATATTTAGCACAATTCCCATAAAGGCATGACCATTCACCTACTTAAGGCCAGACAATATTAGGTCACCGAACAAAAGATCAAAACAAGAAATTAGAATCATTAGAACTGAAAAGGCTGTTTTCGGAATCATGTACAATAAATGGTAATGTACTGGGGGTTCACAAACTGATAACCAACAACAAAGTCACAGGGCCTCGATAGTCCCAGAACTTGCCAATTTTAGTAATCAAATTATCAGAATCATACAAGGAAATTAGGGCCATACTGTCTAGGGTTTTGCATAAGCACATTAAAGTATGTCTGGCATTATTTAGTTAATAAAAGGGAGATTACTTTACAGTTAATAGCTATTTCGAGGCGATGGCACTCTTTTGAATGAACATGTTCCCTTATAAATAGAAAAGATTCTGTGATACAAGTACAACCACGAAGATGGACGCATGTGAGAATGTAATGAACCCGGGGCTTGAAGTGTGCGAGTGAAGGACTTAAAACACGCCAAACCGACCCTAATCTCACACTTGGAGTGTAAGGAGGAGCCTTGGAACACAACAAGGCAGCCCCTAAATACACTTGAAGGGAGCCTAGCTCTTAAAAGGGCATTTTGGGCATTTTGTATTTTATTTGTAACCTAGTATAAATAGAACATTGTAGGGCTTTTAGACTTACATTATCATGATGTTGTAAGTCATAAGATACAAGAAACACAAGTCCTCTCTCCTTTGAGGCACCACCTGAAACTAGGGGCCCTTTGGCCGAAACTAGAGTGTGGAATCACTCTTGTTGAACTCTTGGCTTGGAACGTTGGATGCTTAGAGAGGTTGAGGTTTCCCTTGTGTCCACGAAGAGATAGGTATTTGTTGAGTGTAGTGTTAAGGGTCTAAGAGTGGAATAAGCTCTTGGGTTCTTAAGATTATACCATCATTTGTCTATCTATTTATCTTGTATTTTGTAATCATGTACCCGTTTGTGATCTTGTTAATGTAAGCCGTGTGTTGTTGTTCTTCATGTTGTATTGTTCATCTTGTCTTCATATTGAGTTGTTAATCTAGTTTGTGGTAGCTGATTTGGTGTCAAATACACCTTTGTTATTTCGTTTCTTGGTGTTATTGTTGAATACGAGAGTGGTCATCAAATAGGTCCTTGGGTTCTTGAACTTGTGGATTGATTTTGGTGTTTGTTTCATGCTTCCTAGTCTTTCTTGTATCATTCTGCTAACCTAACCACCACATGAAACAAAAGACTTGGCGAAGCAGGTCGAAGCCTGGAGGTATAACTTTTCTTGTGGTATGTCATATCTGGTTCCCATACCAAATTTATTTGAAATATTTAGACCTTAGACCACAAAAGTGCTTGGTCAATCCCTTCCATTACTGTCACATTGTAACAAATTTAGATCCTACTCATAATAACACAAGATCTAAGTCAGACATTAGCAGACATGAGAAACTGGAAACTAGCCAAAAACCAACCTGCAATTTGGATAAAGCAGTTGTAAGATTGTCAATTTCTATACTAATGTCCTCAATTTTCTTCTCAGTTTCTCTAATGTATTGGATTTTAGCATTTAACTTTGTCATTCTTTCATCAAGGATGGATTCTGCAATTAAATGCACCAATGTTAAAGTTTTACAGGACCTTGTAGAATAATAGATAGCAGGTGAAGCCGTAGTATACTTCTCATGAAAAATGCTACTGAATTAATATCTTAGAATTCTGAAAAGCACATAATAAGAATTGGATAGATTCAATCATCACAGAAGCATAAGAAAGAACATGACCCCTGCATTCCTGCTGGAATAGAAATCTGACCTTGCAAATCCAATGCAAATCTAATAGGAAAGGAGAAAGAAAAGAGAGAGTAACATTTTTCAATGCACGTGTTCAACAATGTCACAATAATGCTTCTTAGCATGCCACAAATTTCTAAGGCAACAGGACATAAAATATTGCCCTTGTTCAATTGAGCCGAGGGTCTATCGGAAACAACCTCTCTACCTTCTATGGGTAAGGTCTGCGCACACATTACCCTCCCCAGACCCCACTTGTGGGATTACACTGCATACGTTATTTTTGTTCAATTGAAACATGATTAATATCATGTTTTGACTAATACTAAGTTAATCAAGTTTTATACATGTTACCTTCATGCTGGTGTCTTATGTACTTATGACAAACTTATAATCACCTACTCCAATCATACAAGATAAACCCAGTCCAATCGTTCCCCACTGAACAATGGTTAAGAATAAGGAGGGGATAAAAGAGCCTGAATACGAAATGAAGCACTCACATCAACCAGTTTGCAATGAATTTTTTTCTTTCCCTCATAATCCATCCATGAGTAGCATGAGTGTTTTGCACTATTCCTTCTCCTACCAATAAAAAATACGCATAGTATTCACTTCAATCTAAACACAAATCGAAAAATCAGTAATAGCTAGAGTCAGATTCCACTCTAAAAATACTTTTTTTTTTGCCCTTCTACAGCTGCTCGCAGTTAAAACTGTCCTCTCCAAGTAATCTATTTCACAATATCATATAACACTCCAGTTCCTATACACATGCAATACCACAAAACTTGGTTCAAATCCAAATTCACTTCTCTCATTCTCTCTCAGCTACTAATTACATGGAAATGCAGTTCTTTTGTTCGGGTGTCTTGGTTGTTTGAGTAATTAATTTCATGTAAATGCAATTTTGCTTTGTTATTGTAACTATACTTGTATTGTATCTCTATGCAATTAAATAAACCGCGAGAAACGCAAGCATTAAGTTATGTCAAGTCGATTATCTCAATGGCCAAAGTGATAACTGATGAGGGAATAAGGAAATAACCTAATCGAGCGATTTTGATCTTCGCTTTTTCCAGTTCGTACATCACCGAATTCTCATTCTGCTGACTGGACAACGCCGGAATCTGAGATTCCGCCGGAGGTACGACCGCCGCCGTCGATGCTATGAGAGTAGTAAAAGTGGCGGCAGCCAAAATTAAGAAGATCGCCATTTCCAGTTTCTGTTTTGCAACTGAATGCTGAAAAAGCTGCTGCTTAAATAGGAATGCCGTTTACTCTTTTGTCCCTTCCTACTACGGGTGTTTCGTTCCGCCGTTATTTTTAAAAGGATTGTACCATATCCATTTTTATAAAATCACGGAATAGCTGCTTATTTCGTGATTAATTATTTTGTCTCGACATAACTTTGTTTTATGAATAATGGATATGTTTTTATGAAAAATTTGTTATATAATCTTTTTTTAAAATGAAAATATGATGATTTTAAAGAAGTGTAAAAAAAAAATTGATGATAAAGGATAAAATAGAAATTTTAAAAAGTGAATTAGGATAAGCGGGAATATGATTATTGTTCAAAGTTGAGGGGAGTTTAATTTTTAAGATAAAATTGGGGAGTGAAAATGATTTTGACCCTAAATTTTATTCATATAACAATTTTTTTATAAAAACATAAACATTATCTTTTAGAAAAAAAAAAAGTAAGAGATATATAAGCTAATGATGATCTTTATGAAGTAAATTAGCATAATAAGAAAATTAGTTTTATTAATAATAATCAAAACCATAATATTTATTTTAACAAGTGAAAATAATAAGTACTACTAATTTTATAAACATATTTCAATGCAGAAAATACGAACAATAAATGAAAGAGATAAGCCTCTAGTACCACCCCGAACTATGGTCAAAGTTGTTACGACACACTCCAACTTCACAGGGGTCCTATTATCCCCTGAACTCAAATTTAACGTATTTTTATCATTTTTTATGCTAATGTGGCACCTTTATTACATAAAATGAAGTTCATATCAAAGGTGTCACGCCATCTAAAACGATTGACAAAAGGTATCACGTTAGCTAAAAACATTGACAAAACTACGCTAAAATTTAGTTTAAGAGGTAATAGGACCCTGTGAAGTTGACGTGTGTCGTAGCAAATTTGGTCATAATTCGAGGATACTAGATGTTTTTCTCGAATAAAAATAAGGTCAAATTTTAAAGATTATATTTATTTATATAAATTATAAAATATGTTATACTCTATTAATGACAATCACAATTTATTTACTGATATATACAATAGATAATATCGTTTCTTATCACTTGATCGGTGGTCCTCATGCTAAAAATAAATATTTTAGTTTATCTGCTCAATTTGTGAAATCAAGAGAATTGTATTATATGTTTTTTCTACCCTTAGTGTTAAATAACTATATAAAGTAACAGACAAATTTAAAGTTTCAAATTATCATTAATAAAGTTAATTTAGCAAAATATACTTCTAAGTAAAATTTTCTTAAGGATTGTGTTATATCAACAAAAAGTTAAGTAATACAAAACAAATTTAATAAGAGAGTGATAAAACACGAAAATATACACACATGCATGCACATACATATGTATATATACACACTTAGGGGTAGGTTATTTGGAAATAAGTTATTCCGGAATTAGTTATTATAAAATAAGTTGTACTAACATGTATGTGTGATAACACCGTGGTATAAATGGGGCGACAAATAATTTTGAGACTACCTAATACATCTAATTAAATGCAGAATAAATAATTCTGAACATTATCTCTGAATTATTATAATTATACCTCACATCAAACGACTCTTTAATTCATATAACACTAAAATAACGATCTTAAAAATAATATTGAATTTTGTGATAAATTTATAAAACGTATTAATTTGCATATAAAGTTAATAAACTTAAATAAAATGTAATAAATATCCATGTTAAAAAAATATTCATTACAAGACAAAATGGATATTGCATGAGATAAAGAGGAGTATGATTATTGTTTTAATCAAAGGGGAGGGGGAGTGAAAATCATTTTCACCCTAAAGTTTCTGACAATTAGCTTCGTGTAATTTATTTCCATGTGATATGAGCCATGTTAGAGCAAAATTCTATGTGATTCAAGATCCTATAATTGTGGATTTTGCATGCCACAAGTTGAAATTCAAATAAACTGACTAGCCCTTGCTAGAAAAATTACAATGATACATGATTCACATCAGCATTCCCAAGAGACATACAGATGAACTGCAGATAAGAGCTTCCTTGCAATGTTTCTTGCAGTCATTGCTTCTTCATCGCCAAATTAGGACGCGCGGTTAATAATGTTATACAAACCAATGGTTTGAACCCAAGTTGGCACAACATGAAAGGCGATGCGCAGAGGTAGAGGTGAAGCCGGGATTTGAAGATAACGAGGCACCACTTTGAGGCAGATGCACAGCTATACTGTGTGAAACTCACTCTGTGAACTGCGGTTTGGGCACATTTTGCTTACATCAGGTTACAGGTTCCGCCACATAACCTGGTGGCTGGGTCGCGTGCCAATGCTCAAGGGCCTAAGTGGCAGGCTGAACATGTGACCTGACACGTGTATGTTTGAGGGGTCCTCTTAAAATATGTGATAGCTCAAGGTATATATACATATATATCGAGTCTTTTCCGAAATTAACATGCATGTGCACCCCCAACCCACCACATGGGTCTGCCTCTGGTTTTGCAAATCAAAAGGGGCACTTGCAGGGTTCGATGCCCCAACTCTGCTGTGCATATTCTTCTATTGTTCTATCGCTGCTAAATTTCCCGGAACCTGCAGTAGAGAGTATGCTCATTTGGGTCCACTTTACTTGATCGACAAACGCTCGATCAGCAGCAGCCTGTCAACATATTCTGTCAGTTTCAAAATGAACAATTTTAACAGGAGTATTTGCAATAACATATTGATTTGAAAATATTACCTGAGCCTCTAAATAACGAGCAAAATCATATCCCAGGAGATAAAAGTCTCCACCATCCTCTACAGTGTCGCATAGCGACTTGAAATAGTCTTTGAAGCCAAAGTAACCATCCCGGACCATCCTACACATACAGTACAATGAAATGAGATAAAAACTGAAACTTTTTGTAAGTTATTACTTAAGTCTTAGGAATCTAACACAGTGCATTCCACTAACAATGATCATTCCACAATAAGCTTCATCCTATGACTAATAATCTTGCAGAGTGGGCTGATCAAGGTAATCACACTCTAGTCAGGAAAAATCTCCAAGAACCGGAGGCAAAGCAATGGCTTTAGTGCTCACCTGTTCTCCCAAGTACCAACTCATTAATGTTAATATTAAATTAAGCGAAACTATAAGATGGGATGAGTGATGCCACATCATAAAGACCACTGGTCACAAAATGATACAGCCATCAGCTTCAACAATCACACCAGCGAATGAGACATGACATAGATGATCATGGTAGTGAAAAAACAGAGTAATGTGACTGTCAGAGAGAGAGAGAGAGAGAGAGAGAGAGAGAGAGAAGACCATATCCAATGATTATCTAGACTATGGCCACATTCCCGTGGGACCCAACAGAAACAGAAAAACTGCAAACAGCAGATTTTGCATTGTGGACAATCAATGTGTCTACAGAGAACAGACCATAAAGGTTAAGGAAAAGATTGCTCAAACTACAGCACATACCTTACAACTCGTGCAAATTGAAGTGAACCTTTGAGGGTGGTTCCTTTTTCTCGCAATGCTGGAACCTCATCCACCTTTGCACCAAAAAGAAACTGGAGAAGAAGAGGCAAAAGAAAAGAACAAAATAAAGATATCAAACAAGGAAATGAAGTCCATTAAGGGGATCATATCCTAAAACACTTGTTCCTTCTGTTCCTTTAAAAAAACAAATATTTATCTAACATATTATCTCTATACATGGAGTCTTAGTGCAGTTGCTTGAGGTAGATTTTATCCTTCTAACCACACAGTGAGCAAGTGAGGACATGACCCTTGATAGGAAGGGGTGGAGGATGCGGATTAGGGTAGAAAGGTAGTAGGTAGGACCGTAGGAATACGTTCATAATAGTAGGGAAGAGAGCACTGTTTGTATTTGTGCCTGTAGTGTCTTGTAGCCTGTTGTTCGTGGTGTTCTGGTGATGCCTATGATTTCGTATAGCTAGTATATAATATTACTTTGTGGGTGTTTTGTAACCTTTACTATCTAACGGTGTGATATCCCTTTTTGTTGTTTACTTTTTTGTTTGTTATATTTGTTATCTATCCTGAGCTGGGGGCCTATCGGAAACAACCTCTCTACTTCCTCCGAGGTAGTGATATGGACTGCGTACACTTTACCCTCCCCAGACTCTACTTTGTGGGATTACACTGGGTATGTTGTTGTTGTAACCACACAGTGAACAAGTGCAGTTATCATCAACAGGTGAAATGGAGTCTATATAAGCATCCTAATACTGCTTACCATGTTTGCTGCCCCTATCTCTTCAGCAATTTCAACTGCTGAGCCATCTGCAGTTGCTAATAATAAACAACCGTTCATCAAAAATTTCATGCATCCGGTTCCAGATGCCTCATGTCCAGCAGTACTGCACCATAATACATGATTTCTATGCGTTGTTAACACATACATGAAAAAATCCTGGTACATCAAGTTTTGAGGGAACTGTGCATACTGGAGTTACAGATTACCAGTTAAAGAAAGCAATAACTTTCATAATGAAACAAGGATGCAGTCAATGCGAAGTTTGACCATCCAAAGAGGAAACATATTCCGTATACTGTAGTTATCGGTACCAGTTAAAGCAAGCAGTGACTTTGGTAATGAAACAAAGATTTAGTCAATGGGAAGTGTGACCATCAAGAGAGGGAATATGTAATTTTATCCTACTTAGAACAGAAACAAAAGATGTTATCAGGTAAGACAGTGTGTTTGCACGTGTTAAAAGTTAAAAAATGGAAGGAAATGCACAGGCTAGACACTGACCTTAGGTGCTGTGAAAGATCACTCCCTGGAATTACAAGTTCGGCAACAGAGACATTATAATCAGGGATGAAAACCTGAAACGACAGAAGACGAGTTCATTTCTATTAAGTCCTAGCTATCTATAATGACAGCAGAAAAATAGAAGCACAGAAATTCTGACTACTGCGTTATACCTACGGTCCAGGAACAGTGCACATGAGCAGTCAATGGGGGATGGGGAAATGAAACCAAGTATGAAATATAAAGTAAAGCCTGAGTATCTTTTAGATCAATGACATGACGAAGGGATGTGAAGTCTTGTGAAACCCAACAATTTCAAAATTCTGCAGCCAAATAGTAGAAGTGTTTTCCATAACTTCCCTCAAAAATTTCCAATTAGGGCTAACTCTAAAATGAACACATCATTTCAGGAGAAAGGTTCATGGGACAGATTGTTAGGGCCTAAGAAAGTAATGCTTAGAACCTGCTTGCTATTTTCTTCCCTTCCGTTTTCTTTTATAATTTCCTTTCATCATCCCATGTTGTATTTTCAAAAGAAGATGAAGTTTCTGAATGGACATTCTCAACTTTCAAAGAGCAAAGCATGAACAATGGTTTCGTATAAACATGATGAGACCATACTAATTGAGTTCAACAGATAAATCAAATCATGGTCCTACCACTTTCAGGAGATCCCCAACATCAGGGTCGTTGTTAACTTTATCTGCCACCGCATGACAAAGTTTGATTATCTTCTTTGCAACTTCATAACCAGGGGCAGCTTTCCCACCAATAATACATACACGAGGTACAACTCTTCGCTTGTCACTTTCATCCATATTCTTCAGAAAATAATGACAGTATGATGTATCAGGGAGATGATTTGTTGAATACGGTTCAGTAGAAACTTTTTTGAGTAATAGTATAGTTCAACCGAAATTGTGAAGGAAAATATGAAACTTATGGAGCTTCTTCTAGAAGTTAGATGATACTTAATAGGCATATCCATATTCTGAATAAACAAGTTAAGTTAGATTTTTTATGTGTTTAAGCAAAAGTGATTTTGGAGCATCCATGATATTCTACTGAAGAAATGACGGAAAAAAAGAAAGAGAAATAATATCAGGACATTGGACAAAGACAGAGATTCAAAAGGCAAGAAGAAGAAATTTTTTAGCTAAAACAGGTGTTTCTATTAGTCTTGAATCTTGATACTTTTCGAAGCTGGTGGTGAAATCATGTGTTCTCTATTTTCGAAAATGACTTGGTTTCTAATCTGGTTCAACAACAACTGAACTTAGTTTCTGTGGACTTGTATTTGGCCTTGCACATAAGCATATAAGTCCATGAAAAATTCCCATGGCTTGATTCAATATATCTGAACCAGCGTTCGCAAAAATAAGTGTCTTTAGGATCAAGATTCAGAGTTTGAACTCCAAAAAGAAAAGAAAATGTCAGTGATACCTATCTAGGTAGAAAGTGTTTTTCCTGGCACCTTTTAAGACACTTCATATTACCAAAGCTGGCCTGTCTGAGACGCCTTCTGAGCAGGGTGATATTTGAACTACAAACTGGTTTAGAAAGTACATTTGTATGTGGTTATCTCCACTGGACAGTCAGGTTTGGCTCAGGAATATTATTCTAAGAAGAAGAAAGGAGAAATAGAAGATACCTTAATGCAGTCATATCTGTGGATGATACCTAATATGTTGAGCAGTTGTCTTTTGTATGCATGTATTCGTTTTATCTGCACATCGAACATTGCATCCAAACTGACCTGTAATATAGGGTATATAGCTTGGTCAGGCAACAACAGACATGCGGGTTGTCTTGCAAAGAAGGAAGTGAAATGGATATGCTCAGAAACCTTCACACTGGTAAGTGTTTCAATGTACTCAGCAAGCCTCATTTTGTTAACTCTCTTCATCTGCAAGTCAGAAGTCCAAAGGTATTGGAGACTGCAAAACAATAAGCAACTACTCTTTTCAGATTGAGGTTGCAGAGAAAAATATCATACATTCTTCCATTCAGTGTGTAAATCAGGATCTTTTGCATATTCTCTTAAACCTGCTATGAGGTCAATATTTCGGATCCATGCTTCTGTCCCAAGCCACTTTGAAATGATCGAACACAAGCTAGGATTGCTCACCACTATCCAACGGCGCTGACATATAACAAATTAAAATTGTGAAGAACGTAGCAAAATGCTTCAAATTTAATTCATATAATCATTTTTACATGCCCATGATGAACTCCAATGAAAGATCTCCCACCCCCAAATAAAATTTGTTAATGATGACAGAAGGAAGAGACAGAATATTTTAGATTAGATATGAACCTTGTTATTATGCAAGTACACACTGCCGACTCAAGGCAGTAATGGAAAATCAGAAGCTTTCTAACATAAAGAATGCCAGAATTTTTGGAGAATATCTGTCAAGTCTAAACCTGAAGCAGAAATCTTGAAACTGATAAGAGTCAATAAACAAGCAGTCAATTATGCACCTGGGTTACTCCATTAGTCTTGCACTGAAATTTCTGAGGCCACAGCTCATAAAAGTCCTGCAAGACACAGCAATTACAAAATGATCTCTTTCAGAAACATCGTTTTCACTAGCTATTTCTTGGGTCGTGAGCAAAAACTAATATGAATAACAGACTTACAAAATAAGTCCTCCGGAGTTGTTTGATTTCATTAAAATGAGACATTATATAAACTCTATATTATTAATCATACATTCGGTCGCCAGTTTATGTTCTGTATATAGAATCCCGCATACTTATGTTGCAATTATGTATCATTTTGTACGAACTATAATGTGGAAAAAAACAAGCTGCATAGCATCAACTTGTTAAAAATACCTTTTAAGTCTCTTTAGATAATGAAAACAAAATCATGATAGTGTTAATCTAAGAATTAATAATACCCACTACAACTTGTACATCTTAGTAATTATAAAACCAATTTCGTCAAAAGTAAATATAAAATCATTTTTGGCATTTGTGCTACAAAAGTTCAGTCTTCAGTTCACCTCCATCTTCAAAACCTTTAGAAACATTCTTTTCATTTTCCCAAAAGAAAAAAAAAAGGAAAAAGAATCTTGCATAATTGTTTACTGTGACATTCTTAGTTAAGCCAAACTTATATCCAATCAAAGTTCTGAAAGATGACAAAGAAGTGATGTCTGCGTGAGGTGTCATTGGAAACGATTGTTTATCCAGTTTTAAACCAAAAATGGTTTAAGTTATACATCATATCTTCCTTATCAAAACAAAAAAAAAAAAGGTTATACATCATATATCTAACTTTTATTACATTGAATTTCCTCATGTTACCTTCTCAAAAAAAAAAATTATTGAATTTCCTCCAAAAAGGTTATCCAGATCAAGAAAAATTCAATACATTGAACAAATTGCCAACAACAAATGAATATGCTTCAAAAGTCAAATGTTTGTTATTCACTATATTATATCTCTGTATAACTAGTCCATCAACCAAACTCACCATGTAGCATAATTGGTCATATAGCACGGAGGGAAGAAATTAATAGGACACGCTTGTTAAATTCAAGCTGATTAGTTAATTCCTTATTAGACAATTGTGCTCTCTTCAATCTCGCAAATAAACTGAGTAAATAAGAACAAGAAGAAATCCCAAGGGGTTAAATATTTCTTTTGACATTATAAAGAATCTATACAGTGAATTGGATAGAAATTTTGGCAAATCACTCTCTGAAATAGTCCCTAGAGAGAGTGACATTTATTTAGTGAAGGTAAATGGACATATTTATTGCAGGATTTAAATCAAGTTCTCATGAAATATTGGGCAAAAGAGAAGAATTAAAAAAAGTGCAGAATCAAAATTACCTTAAACACTCGTGTTTTAAGTGTCTCTAGATGCACTCTGGAAACACCATTCACAGTGTGGCAACATGCAAGTGATAGGTTTGCCATCCGAATACTCTGTCCAGGGGAGCAAAGTCAAAATTGGCAATTGCAGAAAAACAAGGAACTGATACTCGGCCTGGTTTTGACTAGTGAAAATGGCATAATGCAAATGCAACATGGATTGTCAGACGAATGTGCGCCATATAAAATCAAGCTGACAGTGAGAAGTAACAAGCATGAACATCATAAACTTTCTTTTATTTCCATCAAATAACCTTTTTCCTATCTGGCCTCTATTCCTCTCTCACCCCTCTCCCACCTGCCCACCCTCTCGCTTCTTTGTTAAGTTTCATAAACAATGAGTTATGTAACTCAAGCATCCAGAATTCCAAGAAAACTACTGATCCTAGTGTGTGGATGTGGAAATTTGCAGTATTAGTATATCATTGGTACATAATATGGAGCGACATTGTTGACAAGGATTTTATGAGCTGGCCAGACAAAGACGGATTGAAGTTATATAACTGACCCCAACTGATTGAGTAGTTGTTGTTGGTATAATTGTACGTTTTTGGGCCACCTACATGTCACTGCTACAGGTTGGTCCAGCTGAAAAACGTCAGATTTATTTTTATTTTTTAAAATCTTGGTGGGAATATACTGGGTATGCTGTTGCTGTTTAATTAGCAGGAAAACATCAAATTTGATATACCACCGAAAGCATTAATTAAAACAGAAGCGGAATCAAAATGTTGTCTTCTATACCTTCACAGCACCTTCCTCAACAATTGACATTCGGGAAAGTCTATCATAGTCCTGACCAAAACTCTTTTTTAACTCTTCCATGAGACGATGGTTTATCTCATATATAATCTGGAACAAAATGTGAATCACTAAATCAGATGACGAGATTTTTAACAAAATAAGTTGAAGACAATCACTCCCTAATTGGCAAACACATAAAACAAGCTAGCGTTGGTGTAAAAAGGATGACACTCTTTATAGCTGAAAGAAAACCAATTCAAGCACAAACGAAACACTACTATGAGATAATTTAAAATCTTCTGTAAGAAACATACCTCTAAATGCCGAGGAAGAACACTACCCAAAAGATCCACGGGGATTTTCTCCAGCCCTTCAGGTTGTACTGCATGAATGGTGACTGAGAAAATACTGCAAGCAATGCCCCATGCTTTACTCCAGTCCAAGTTTTCTTCATCAACAAGCACTCTCATTACCTCAGCAATGGAAATTGATGGATGTGTATCATTTATCTGAAGAGCAACCTGAAAAGAAAACCTCAAAAAGAATAAATTAGCAAAGCAACAATTTGGCTCTGAAAAAAAGGCCTACTTTTTCCTTTTCCTTTTGAGATCCTAAATTCCTGTATGAATGCAATAAATAATGACATCTTCAAAATACATTTGGTGTAGGACAAGCTAAGATTAAGTGAGGTCCACGTAGAAATTCTTTTATGACATTTCATCAGTAAGAGTACCTCAAAACAAGCTAGTCCAGATGCCTAGAGTCTTTAAGTTCAATTGAAAGGAGAATTAACTTAAATAGTGCAAAATAGAACCAAATATATTAAAACTAAATAGAGAGATTACAATAGGCACTTGACCACTATCTTTTGCACTGTATAGACTTTGTTTTGGATTCAAATGTGAAACATGCAACTATTTAGGAATCATGTCGTGATAATTGAGGCTTATACTTCATGCAATGCCTTTTCATCTTAAAAAAAACAAAACCAAGTGAATTGACAAACTTAGCTAAGTCTATGCCTTCAGGCCAAAATTGTCGGTAGTGTAATGAAGAAACAAGTATTTGTTTATACATGATAAGCAAACTATAAGCGCATGGTTTTTGTGCATCCTGTAGCAAGGTCCACTGACTTGAGCCCATTGTTTTATGGATGGCATGACTTTACAAGCTTATAAGGAACTCCAGACATTACAGGCCCCAAAAATGTCAGGTAAATACCTTATCTGGAAACTCATCAAAGTTGCTATGTAAATCCTTAAACCTCCTTATTATGTCTTGTAGTGATGCTGAAACGAAGAAATATTGTTGCTTCAACCGCAGCTCCTTACCCTGAAGAAAGAACATCAAAGAAATTAAGGAATATATTGCTCAAAATGGTTGGAGAATACATAAGAAACCCATATGAAGAGTACATTCTCAAGCTTCAAGTTGCACCCAAGGGTGTGAACCTAGTGGTCAATGAAGTGGATTGAAAAACCATGAAGCCTCAGGGTTCAAATTCCAGAGCTGGAAAAAATACTTGGGGTTTTCTTCTCACTTATTCAAGCCTTGGTGGACAGAGACCCAGAGTTACCACTTACCGGTACCCCTGCTAGTAAGAGGTAGCAGGTACCCTGGAGAGCTAGTTGAGGAGCTCATAGGCGGGCTCAGACACCACCATTATAACAAAAAAAAAAGTTTCTCAAGCTTCAAGTTTCAATATAAGCTCCCATATGGTGATTTGGAATTTGAAATTTGCAATTCATGTTCCCATTTCCAAGTTCAGCTTTCTTAATTTTGTTAAATTTCAGCAATGTGGTTCTTTCACTCCATGCTTTTTGTATTTACAATGGCATCTTCTTTATTGGCATTTCATTATGATCTTACAGCATTCGACCTCAGTGTTAGACATAAAATTTTGTAATGTTATTAGAAAATATACCAAATATCAAGTGATATAGTATGAAATGTCTTCAACGTAATGTAGCATTAATTTCTTATATTATTTATACTGAAATTGTGTGTTACTCCACCTGTCCCAATTTATATGACTCACTTTCCTTTTTAGTCAGTCCCAAAAAGAATGACACATTTCTACCTTTAGTAATATTTTTAGCTTTAAAATGTCTATTTTACCCTTGATGAAATAATTTATAGCCACACAAATATCTATGACTTATTTTAGACCACAAGTTTCAAAAGTCTCTATTTTTTTCTTTCTTAAACTCCGCGCCGAGTCAAATTACCTCACATAAATTGGGACGGAGGGAGTGTATGTTATTGGAGAGATAGTAATTGGGTGGTACTGAAAAGAATTTTACCATACTAGTCAATCAAAGACCAACATATGACTTTACAAATTGCTAACATGATGTATGTTATTGCTGTTAGATATATCTTCAAAATAAGATTATGTAACTTTGCTTTAAATCCAACATAGAATGGGGCAGGTTCATAACCCAGAGGCTAGCCTCCCAAGGAAAAGAAACTCTACATTTTATCAACTTCCTCAAGACATAATATGGAATGAATATACCTGGTAAGAACGGTCATCAGGGTACAACACATTACTTATAGTTTCAGCCTTCTGTCTGTTAACAATAGCATTAATATAGTCCCCGGTGGTGTAGGACTCCTGCAAGTGATGAAATGGGGACCACGTAGAAGTTAAGAGGTAGAGAGATGTCAAACAACATAATAAGAATTATTCTCAAGAAACTAACTCTGATTTGTGCAACGATAGGTAAGTTCACATTTGACGAAAAAAGAAAATGACTAATACAGAAGATAAGTCCCTCAAAAGTATATAGATGCCTCCTCTACAGCATCCCCACTGGACATCGTCAGAAACATTACTATACAACATGGTAAAAAATTACCATATCATATTGATCACTAGGTTTAGCAGCCCACAATCGAAGGTTGATGGCATTTCGCGTGCCATAACCAGGTATTGGGTTATCATAAGCCACTGCTTCAACCTACAAGCAATAGATACAGAGAATATCAAGGAATAATATTTCTCACTTAGCAATTTGACATGACAATTAAGTCTAAATTTCTCAACAAAAGAAAAACTTACAAAATACAGAAGCACTTACTGATTCTCCAGGTATCCAAATTTTACATTTCTTTCCATTTAAAACTTCCTCCTCAATAGTCCCATAGAACTAGCATAAAAAGCACATTGCGAGTCAGCAACAAGTATAAGTATCAATTAAAAAGATTGAAGAAGATAATATCAAATACCCCCACCTGCACCTGGCCAAGACCTAAAACAAGAAGATAAAAACATGTTTCATTTAGATAAATTACTGAAAGAGATGGAAAAGTGAATACTTCCGAACCTTCACTGGATATGATACATGAACACGCTCTATCTCCCAGGGATTCCCAAAATTCAACCAAAAATCGGGTTGTTCGTGTTGAAAACCATCCACTATGATCTGACGAAATAATCCATATTGATAGCGTAATCCATAACTGAAGATCAAGAGATGTAGGTTCCCAACTCAATTGACCTTTTTAAGAAAACTTCAAGATGATAAAGGATAAATCCTAGAAGAAAAGCTAGACACCATTAGGTTCAGATCCTAGAATTCCAATTTTAGATTGGGAACTCCATAAAAGAAGCCCACCAAATTCTGGAGGGTCCCTAATAGATAATTTGGTTTCGGAAAAATACAAAAACTCTACTTATAAAAGGAAAAGAAAACAAAAGAACTATACGAACACTCTGATCTTATCATCACAAGGGTGGCTATTATCTAATATGAAAATGCAGCCATGAAACAGGATGTTGTTAGAAAAAAGGCAGAGATCCAGTTATTCTGACTGTTTTTATTATTTAGTGTGTTTGGGAAAAGCGAGGAGATTCAAAAGCCAAGTCCATGATGAAGCAAACAACATAAGAACCAAACTGATGTTTAGACAACGAGAAAAAGGAGCCTGGACCATACCCCCAAGCTGGATAATCCAATGTCGCTAGCGAATCCATTTGGCAAGCTGCAAGGCGAGCAAGGCCACCATTACCAAGGGCAGCATCTCCTTCCTTGAAATGAATGAACGTTAGAAACAAAATCATCACAGATAATTTATTTAGGGGAGCAATGGAACAGCCAAATGTGAGTAAGATGAAGATTGAGAAGAATTTGCTATCAATTGTAAATAAAGTTTCTTCAAAATTAGATTGATTAGCAGAATAATTTACACCGCCTATGGATGTAGGGTAAACTGTAAAATAATTGTACAAAGCAAGGCCAATCAATAAATTTGTGCTGTGGATTTGAAATTATTGCATTTTCATATACAAGATTTATCCTATATGTCCTCTAAATGTTACTCAGAAATTTTCTAGTTTAACTTAATTCATAAATTAGTTCATATAATCCAAAGTAACCGCTAAACATACTCATTACTTATTAGTTTGTGACATGTTACAGGCTCAAAAAATTGCTAGAGAATCAGAGATAGCGGATCGAGATTTCACCAACCTGCTCTGCCAAGACTTCAAAGTCAAATCCAAGCTGAGTTAAGGCATCAGCATATTGGTCCTGAATGCCAAGGTTTATGACACTGTTAGTCAGAGACCGACCTGACAGATCAAGTAAAGACAAAAACTTAATAAGACGAAAGATTCCAAAAAGAAAACTAAGAATGATTGCATAGAAAAGGCCTAACTTTGCCACAATTAAATGCAACAAAAGAAAATGACGTTCTGAGCATGTGAATGTCAAGTACCCATAAGAAATTCAAGGGAGAGGAAGTAAATTCGCTTAGGATCTTTCTTCTTAAAGTGCAGGTGAGTATCATGCCATCGCTCAATAAGCCGATCCCTGACACTATGTGCTAATGCCTGCATTGTCCATAACTTCATCGTTAACAGCTACTAAGTGGTAATATGAAAGGCATAATACACAACCAAATATTCAAACTTGGCCCTCAGCTGGCAAGTAAGCACTCTAACTTGCCAGCTAAGCACTCTAACTCCGAGAACGCACATCCAGACACCTCAACTTGGTCTCAACTAACAACACTAAACACCCAACTCGTCCTTACTGTCTAGTGGACACCGGTTACTGACGTGGCATTCTGGAGGTCTCTAGATGATCATTTTGTAAGTTGATTGCTCAACTGACACGATGGAGACGAGTTGAGGTGTCGGAATGTGCATATTCAACTTGTTTAGCTGTCAGGTGAGGCCAAATTTGAGTGCGGGACATACCTGGTAAGCTTCAAAATCATCAAAATTAAATCTTGATCTAGCAACAGTGAACTCAACATGATCAAGAATATCTTTCTGTAAACTAATCGAATCGTTCTTCAAGAACCCATCCATCAACCTAAACATCTTCTCCGCTTTCGCCTTCCTATCCCCAAATTCCATCATCAGCCCACCTTTCCTCACAATCACGCCTCTCCCACTAACCGCCTGCGAAACTCCTTCACCACCACCACCATCATCCCCATCAATTGCTTCCAACAACGCCTTCTGTATCCTCTCCAAATGCTCCACTTTCTCAATCTTCTTACCATTAGAATCACTAACAAAAAACTTCTTCAGAAAGAACTCTCCTTCAAATTCAACTATAGCCTTCTCAATTGTAAGCCCGAGAACTTTGAACACCCGGGTAATAATTTGAAGAAGCCCAATTCGGTTCTTGGCCCGAATAACGAAAAGGGTCGTGTCTAAACCGTCGTCGTTTTGTACATTGATGGTAGAACTAGAACCAGAAGCTGTTTCGGTAACGGCTTGGTCAGAAGTAGTGGAAGAACAGACTAGTAGTTGTAAATGACGGAAGTTATTGGAGGAGAGCGAAGTACTGGAAAATGGACGGTTGAGATTGAAGATTGATGGAAATGGGAGGTTGTTTAGAGGTGATCGGACGGCTAGGAGAGGAACTGAGATGGCAGCCATTGCTCAAAAGTTGAAGGACTACTGAAACTCAAGTGGAGTCGTCCTATTAGTGAAGTGAAGTAGTACAACACGGGAAAAGGTTGACACCTTTTACTCAAATATCATACACTACAAAGGTAATAAATAAATAATGTATTATATCTTAAGAAAAGTATTAAAAAGCGGCACTAAAGCTACCGCTATGCATGATGTTTTGGAGTGTATTGTATATAGATTTACCTTACATTTCTGCCAGAGATTGTTTCCAGTACTAAAGCTATACGCAGCACTAAAGCTACCGCCATGCGTGGCAGGTCAGGGTTCATTCTAACCCTCTTCGGTAGAAAATTATATTATATATATATGGTTAAAAATATTTTTTATGTATATATATTAGATGTTGAATCCCCTATTTTTTTATATCTATATATTAGATGTTGAACCCCCTTTGATTAGTTTTTATATTCACTTATGAACCCCTTAGCGAAAATTCTGACTCTGCCACTGATGCGTGGTGTTCGGGAGTGTATCGTACGCAGCCTTACCTTACATTTTTGCAAGAGGCTGTTTCCAAGGCTTGAACCCGCGACCTCTTAGTCACATGGCAGCAACTTTACCAGTTACTCCAACGCTCCATTGTCTTAAGAAAAGTATTAAGCGAATAAGAGTAAAATTGATTATTAAAAAATAAACTATTTGTTAATTTTTTAAAGCTAGATAAGTATTATTGAACATATATATTTTCTTAGTGCAGTGAATAAGTAGTGTATCATTCATTTTTATTTATTCAACTAGAAGTGCAAGGCCCGTGTCAGCTACAAATTTAATCATAACTGAACATCTGGATTCTGAATCTAGTACATGACGCATGAATTGAGCTATACTCACAAATACTAGTATACTCTATCTTGGAATAGTAACATATCTGAGATTTTTGGGTAGCATGATTAAATAAAGAGACGAGAAAACAAGTCATGCGAATCTGACTGCTAAACTGATTTGCTGGCCACATAAACTGAACTATACTGGAAACTTATACTCAATCTGGAGTATCTCTTCAATACTCTCTCTAAAGAAGTTCTAGCCTTAATAGGGAGCCACGAATCTTGGGTATGGATTACACGAGACATCCAATTGAGGAAATCACAAAATTTACTCTACTCTGCAGTCTGGAATATAGACATATAACTCATAAATCAGGATGGAATTGCCAGACCTTTGGCAATACAACTTCTTACTTTCAAGCTTAGCACAGTTCTCGAATATCCCTTAACTATACTATTCCCTATAAATATCATATCCATTCAATTCAGCTTAAAATTCTCATATGAGCATTGACAAATTTTTCTACTAATGTCTAAAATTGCTTAATCCTTACACCGCGATCAAGCCTAACTCTAAGTCATAAAAATACAACATGCTACACCACGCTATTATTCTAAACCATAGGATGTCACCTTCTATACCTCTTTTAAAGATCACATCCTAAGCATAACTTGACTTACCACTTCAATGACTACTCTGAACTCTTAATATGAAGTCGCTAATGCATATTGTGACCTTCCACTACAATACCAAAACGTCATTCAAGCCTATTTTATAACCACATGTTAACTTCAAGGCAACCACCCATAAATACATACTTCACATAGTTTCTAAACTATTATCAATATAACTCCCTAAGACATACACACACAAACTTTTCCACTAACCATCACATGTATCAAAAACTTGGCCCCAAATCTTAATTCATACTTATGGCCTTATCTAAACAAGCATACTATGATCTTTCATCAACAAGAACATTTACATCATCACCACTATCATTGCATAGGGAGGGTCACTAAAAGGTTAAGACATAAGACCCTGAAGCATGAAGAGATTTTTATACGGGACTGAGCACACTATAAAGAGTGAGTACATGCGTCATGAGTTGCATGACCTCAACTAGAGTTCATAACATAAGGATTGTGATTCCGACTACTTCAATGAACTAGAGCTCATTATCTTGGAACTGGAAGAGTACGTGACTCTCTATCATATACAAGAATTATGAACTACGATCACGGAACTAGATCGTAATGCATGAGTAAGCATCTGAATAACTAAGAAAAAAAATACTGAGGTAGGAATGGGTTGAGATTCACCCTCACTTTCTGATGTTCTAAATCATACTGCATCACTACTAGAATTTGAGTGCCTTACTTGGTCATTCGTTCTATCATCTCCCCCTTAGCTTTGAGTCATCATCTAGAGTTTAGGAGATCCCTTACCAGATTCTAACTGAACTACACTTACTGCACTCTAGGGTCTGAAAGAAAAAAAATGACAATACATGCATATCGTAGACTTAACCCGAATGACTACCTTCTGGGATACACTCTATCTTTCCATAGCCACCAATAGTCATAGTATAATGCTTGCACACTTATTTCTATCGGTTCAACCTTCAAAACTCGAACTTAGATTCTAACACTTAACATGGCTATTTAGATCACCATATACCATCTAACTAGTCTTTTTCCACTTAACAATTCAATGGTACCACTAGCCACACAAATTATGTAATAGTCTTAGAAAAATATGCCGCAACCTCATATTACCTTGGAATACTTCTACACCATACCTACAACATTATACTTCATTACGAATCAATTTAAACTTAAGCTATTTCATACACCGTTCAAGCCTATTAGATCACCTTCATATAACTAACATCATTGATCAGGAAATCATCACATCCACCTTTATGAACTTCAACTGTTCAAACTTAATATCTAGTGCTAAAAATGATTTTACAACCCAACCTTACGCATGATTCTCACTTGGAAACCATGAAATAAACATCAAGAAACACTGGCACACTAGAACTTCATAACAACAATGATCGACCTTGACCTTACGGTCTTCCTTATCATAACTCATTACCACGTACTATTTCAACACATCAAGCCTACTAATATTTATTCCCACAAACATACATCATTAATCTCATGCCACTATTCTTACATCCACATCCTACATTAGATTCAATCCAATAGTCTAGCATCAATCATCTACCACCAATGATGAGGGCAACATAATATACTAATCCATCAAATTGGAACATTCTATCCCAAATACTTCAAAATCTGCTACATACCTTCTCATAAGTAGTACTAGTTTACAACTACCAACAAAAGAAGGTCAAGGGGGTAAGGTCACATAATAGACATGATCAACCTTAATCTTATATTATAATTCCATACAATCTTTTCTACTTATACGGATTTCTGACCTTATACTTACTCACTCAATCATACCTTTAGACTACCTTCAATTTCCAGTAACCATGAGTCTATAATTATAACTTAATGGCTAATACAACCATTTTCATACTTCAAGCAACCGACAAATCACCCTGACTAACAACCCCTTCTCTACCTTCTACTAAACTAACACACAAGGATGAATCACCTCTTTACCAACTCAATCTCATGCAAACAGACTCAGCTATACATATATTAAACCAACACAAGAACAAAAAGTTGGACAACAAGTTTCTAGTGAATCAAAATAGGCCTCACACGGCTTCACTAGACTTAAATTTTTTTTTTTCAAAAACACCATGATAACAAGATTACATATTACAAGGGATAGAAAATGGACACATAATATTTAATGGTCTAAGAATATACATATTATTCTGTATAAATAAAAATCTGAGTAAAACACTTCCTCCATGGACTACCATACCATCCACACACGCTGCTAGCTACCACATTGGTTTATCACTATAAAGGGGTAAATCACCCTCAAATATCGGTTATTCAACTAAAACATTTATTTACACAAAAGTCAGACTTCTAACTTTGTGACTTCACATCACCGGTTTCTTGGTCTAATCTCACTACCAATAGGTCATGACACCGACACTTTAACTCATACTACTATTCGGGTGGAAATACAGTTCCAATAATTCTGCTACACATCATTTCCTTAAGCATGACATCTACCATATAAATTTTTGAAAAGGACTGAATACTCTTAATACTGTAGGCTGAAAAGCACGATTTCATCAAAATCAAGGTTTACACTAGAACCAACACATTCTGAAGCACTAACGAACTCTTATCAAGTCCTTGCAAAAATCTTATATAATTCGATTAGAACGAACCATACCATTTAGACTCTAAACTTCTGTACTTGAATCGCCCCAGTAATGTGACGGGTCTGAGAACATCAGAGTAAGGAAAAAATTTGGGATGATTGTTACTTTCGTATGGGCGACACCATAGCACGAATTTGAGTATGAAAGAGGAACACTCTGACTCTATTGCACGAACTAGAACATAAAGAAAAAGAGAAATTCCTAAACTCCTAGTAGCCTTCTGCTTATAAGTGTGGCACGCTACACACCCATAAACAAAACTCTACTCGATGCAATTTTGTAGACACCCTGGGACTATGAAACGTGCTTTGATACCAAGTTTGTTACGACCCTAACCAGGGTCCTGGCCATGACGAGCATTCTGAAGCATCAAGGCCCAAAACACCCCTATCTATCTGATAATCATGCAGATAATTCATGAAAAAAGAAATGCGGAAGATACATAATATACGGAAACATGGTTAAGAATCATATGAAAATGAAAATGAGGAATAATGTCCCACAAGCTAAATCTACATCTCTAAAACCGTCTACGAAATGTCTACTACATGACTGAAATAATGTCTATTTGAAAACTGGGACAAGGCCCCCAGCAGACCTAAAACTAATAAATGATAAATGAAATAGCAGACGTCAGGCCTTCCAAAATATAGAAGGCTCACCACTTGATTCTGCGATCCATCGGAAGAAATTTATTGGTTATCTGGACCACTAGACTGTGCCTCCGAACCTGGGAGGGAAAGGGGTCAATACAAAAGTACTGATACGCAGAGAAATCAAAACAGAAGTATAATATTTTTTACATAATATCGGTGAGAGCCATTATAAAGAAGTTTCATATCAAATCATTTGAAAACACATGGGCATAATGTAATTATTTTCAATAACAATGAAATACAGCTGACCTAGGTGGAATACCCTACATAGTTTACACCAACTGTCAAACCCCGGTTGCCATCGAGATTAGAGTATATGTGAGGGGAAGACATACAAGATCACACAGCATGATGTCTCGACCCAATGGTAGTGCCCAAGATCACTTATCTCGGGCTCCTACCTATAATCTCAATTTGGGAATGACGTAAAGTCAAGTACTTAAGATCACTTAGCTTGGTACCAAATTCCTGTGTCGGCAAACACGGTTTCCAGCGATGAGCCCTTCCACTCAAACGCCTTCTTCGGGCATCCACTTATCTCATGTAAAATCAATGCATTCAAATTTCATCTAATTCAATCACATATTATTTTTCTGTAGGGTATCATCATACCCGAATTGCAATCCATTAATATCACATCATTCTTCTCATTCAACCATTGTATTCAACATGAATAACCTTCTCGTGTTCAAGTCAAAATCATATCAATTCTCAAAACATTTCATGGTATGCTCTTTAAGATGTTTTCAAACAATTTACATCATATGAACATTTAAAACAAATTCACATCAAGAGAGGAAATTTCATATCATTCATGCTCTCAAGTTAACATCTTTTCAAAATACATGCATATACATATTTCATATAGCAAATCACTTTGGGAGTAGGCCTAAGGGCCAAATCAATATCATAAAATGTTTAAAACATAATCATATTCGTAATTTCAAAACCCCATTTGAAAACATGAATTTTTAAATCCCATGAGATTTTTGAAATAATCCCACGTACCTCTATACGCAAATATGATAGGTTCTTCTTGAAGCCTACGTTGCGGAGATTTCAAATCTTCAATTTGTTTTGAAAACCCATGGTTGAATCTTGAACTACTTGGTTTTTATTTTGAAACCCTAGAGAGAGTTCTTGAATAATTTTGATGAATGAAGGTGTATTTTGGGGTTTTTGGGAACTGAATTTCGTGTTTAGGGCTAAGTAAGGGTGGAAAAGGACCATTTTGCCCCAAAAACGGAGTGTTTAAGTCACCTGAAACCTTTACATAGGCGCTGCCTATGCTATCGCCTATGTTTACATAGGCGCCTCCTATGCTATCGCCTATGTTTACATAGGCGCCGCCTACTACTTTGAAAGGCCATAACTTTTTGCTCGGATGCTGGATTTTAGCAAAATTGGTATCGTTGGAAAACTAACTTGAAGACCTATCATTTGACACATAGTAGGCTCTCTAATTTGACATATACAAAGATTTATGGTCGATGGAAGCTGACACAAATTACAAGGTCCACTAAAGATTAACCGATCGAAATAGTTTCAACTCGTCCTTGAGTTGAAGGACCACTATGGTCTAAATTCAAGCTTGAATGGATTCACATACTACGCAAATAATTAACATGCCATATTAGCATAGGATTTGTGGCTTTGGAATTATCAACGAATCAAAATTATAGTTTTTATTCTAGCCCAAAATGCGGGGTGTTACAGATTTATTTTGTTCTTATTCTTGGTAAAAATGGTGAAATTGCTATTTTTTGTTGAACAAAATTGTGCTACTATTTTTTGTTTTCTACGACAGATTACCCATCTGGTGCAACATATTAACCATCTGATGCAACAAATTTATTATATGATGCAACAGATCAACCATCTGATGCACCAGAGAAACCATCAGATTATAATTTTGATGCAACAGATTAATAATCTACTGCAATAACTTTACCATATATTGCAATAGATTAAGCATCGAAGAAAAAATTTGATGCAACTAATTAACCATCTGGTGCAATGAAAGAACCATCAGATTAATGATCTAATGCAATAGATGAACCTGGATAAAATCCTATCAACTCTTCCTACAGGAAATGTCCAAGACTTGATTTTTCCAACTGATCATTCATTTGCCGCGATAGACGACCCTATGTTGGAAGAAATCTAAACAATATTGACCATTGATAACTATTCCAACAGATCACTCATGTGTTGCAATAGATGTGTAAACTGTTGCACAAACCATTTATCTTTATCAACAGATGAGTGATATATTTTGTATTATCATGACATATTATTTAAATATTCCAACAGATCACTCATATGTTGTAACAGATGATTCACAATAGTTGTGTGATCTGTTAAATAGACTATTCATCTATCTTAAAAGATGAGTAATATATTTTGTATTGTTGAAATAGATTACTCATCTGCTGCAACAGTTTGGTTATATCCTACAATAGATATACTACCTAATGCAAAAGATCGGTGATCTGTTGCAACTGTTATTTTATTGCTTTGCTTGTTTGATTTACTATTATCCTTTTTAATGATGCATTAATCAACAATAATATATTATTTTATGTTCCTGCTAATTTTAGATAATATGATTCCCAAAAGAACAGAAACCGAATCAAGTCCAAGTAAAGGAACAAGTGAAGCAGCTAGGCTACATCCACCACTCTATGAGCTTGTTTTACAAGCGTTATCTCAATCGGGAGCAGAATATGATGAACATGGAGAGTAGGGATATTTCAAAAAAGATGATGCAGATGCTAATAGCCCTTCTACCAAATAGCTGGTCAAAGCCTTCAACATTGATCGTTATCCTATGAGAATGCAGTGTGATGGTGCCGCAGATTTAACGGGTGATTTCGTGGTTAAGTCAGCCATGAGAAAATCTTTCGATGCCTTCAGAAAAATACTTCAAGAACAAAAATTGGATTCTTATTTCAGGGACAGCTGCTTTGGGAAATATCTTGATTTGCCGGAGGACAACAATGCTCGATTCTAAATGAAAATAGTTTATGAACTTCTCAAGCATAGGTTTATGTATGAAAACAAAGATAAGATGGATGAGGTGTGGATAAATTACTGTGGCATACCTGTTTATTTTGGTTGGAAGGAGTTTGCCATAGTTACTGTACTCAAATATTATCCTCCTTCTCAAATTATACCTATTCTAACCCCAAAAAAGCACCCCGCACACCCAAAAAAGGCAAAGACAAGTCATGTGATTGTGATGAACTGATGTCCATTGTTGGTCCAAGCTTCAAAAACAAAAATTTAATAGAAGCTTTGAAAGGTAAAGGACTTTCAAAGAAGCACAAGCAGTCATTGTGCTTGATTTGGTTTGTACATAATATTCTTTGGGCGAGAGACGTTAAAAACAACATAAGACTCGCTTTAATAAAGCTCTCCGAGGATCTTAATGCATTTAACAGCTATCCTTGGGGGTATGAAAGCTTCAAAATAATTGTCAAATATTTGTTGACTCCCTTAGCGCCAAAGACAGTCAACTTATATGGCTTGCCATGGGCTTTCATGGTAAATGTTTCTTTCTTCTATTATGATATCATTTATTTTTTTCTCTCAATAATGGTTTTGATTTATTGGCATTATTTTATAGGCTTGGGCGTTTGAAGCCATTCCTTATTTGAGACAACAAGTGAACTACCAGGAAGGAGTTTTCTGTCCAAGAATCTTGAGATGGTTGTCGGCCAAAACTGATAAAAATGCAAAATTTCTTGATCTCTTCAACCCCCCAAAGGATGCAGTAAGTATAATTATAATTAATTTTTTCTTTTAATTAATGATTTTTTTTGAATGATCTTATCATCATTCTAATATATGTAATAATTTATGTTAGATGTGCATCCATCGCTAGTTTCGACCTATCGAGAGTTGAAGATGTCATTTTTTCTTACTTTACGGTCTGTGCAAACTTTATCGGACCCTAAGGTCATCGACAGAATAAAAATAGAATTGTTTAGAGCAACAACCATTACAAGAAAAATAATTTTGGAGGGTGGGATTATTGTTGTGATGGTCTTAGTGGTGATGGAGCTGTTGGTGGTGGTAGTGGTGCTGCTGTTGGTGCTAATGATGCTCCTCTTATAGTATTTAAAGCAAACCATTATGAGTATGATCATACTGGTTATACAGATTTTGCCTTTCCTAGCGAGTGTTCTGCATGCAAATGTCAAGACTGCAGGGCGAAACATGATGTAGTGATTAATGATATTAATGCATTAACTTCTTTTGTTAAGGAATTGACATCTAAGAGAGGTATTATTCCATCAAAGAGGATTTTATTTCCATTCGCTCCATTAGAGATTAGGGCTAAGAGGAGAAGAAGAGTGATTTTTAAGGCATTATCAAACATCCAAAAAAGCGAAATTGCAACTCCTCTGTCTGTGTGTTGCACTGAGCAACGTATAATGTCCAAAGGAGAGCAACACGAGCTGAAGAAGGTGAATATATTATATGTCTTCCAACTGACAAAACAAACAGACATATATCTGTTTCAACAGATGACACATCTGCTAAAAATTATCAAATAGATATATACACCTGTTGCAACAGTTGACTAACCAGTTGCACCAGATAAACATGTCTCATCAGTATTAGAAAATCAAATAGCTCTTCGTACCGCTTTTATTTATACCAACAGATGATTCATATATTGCAACAGATGGTTCATCCATTGAAAATTATCACACAGGGTCTTCCTCATGTAGAAATTTGTCCTAATAGTTGATTCATTATTGCAACAGAAATATAATCTGTTTGGGATAATTTAGAATGGGAGGAAGACCTGTTTGATTTGCTAGAAGAGATAAGTTATCCCTTTTTATTTTGTTGTATCTCCGTGATTAGCATTGACCAATTCTGTCTTTCTATGTAGATGTAGAAAAAGCTACTGCTGAACAACATTAACAATATGCTACTCTTTTTATGGAAATACAAAGAACAGAAAGTGCAGAAATTGTACGTAAGGGACAATAAAGATCCACGACGAGCAAATCCGAATTTCATAGCTCCGGATGAAGAACAACTTGTCCATACTGAGTAGATCTTTATAGGTTGAGTTTGTCAACGAAATCCTTGACAGTATACTTAAATCGTTGTTGATGTATTTGTTGAGATCTGTACCCATAACAATTTTTTTACATTTTATTTATTTGTTGACTTATTTCAGCTAATTTATGAAGGCTTCGATTTAGTTTATTTTGTCTATGAATTTTATTTATTCCTTAGATTTGAACTTATTAATTGAAAAGGAATACTAGATTTAAATATTGTAACAGATAATGTATCTGTTGCAACAGACGACACATCTATTGGAAAATTCAAACAGATTTAGACGTATGCTGCAACAGGTAGGTGATCTGTTAGAATTTATCAAACAGGTCTTCCCACTGATGCAACAAATGGACTTTAGATAAAAATATCAAGATAATGCAATAGATGACACATCTATTGGGAAAAAAAGAACAGATTTAGACATACGTTGCAATAGATGGACTTTATCTGTTGCAACAGATGACACATCTATTAGAATAATCGAACAGATTTATACATATGTTGCAACAGGTAGGTTATCTGTTGGAATTTATCAAACAAGTCTTCCCACAATTCCAACAGATGAACTTTAGACAAAAACATCGAGATAATGCAACAGATGTGAGATGACCAACCTATTGCATCAGATAAACTATATGTCAGAACAGGTAGGATAACTGTTACAATGGATGGAGAATCTATTGCATTATAAAAATTCAACTTTTGTTGGACATAAAAAATTGCCACTACGTTTAAAAAGGTTAAAGTGAATTGAAATAAAAAAGGCGCAACCCATCGATGGTGTTCAGTTCAAACACCTAAAATAAAATAGGCATCAAGTAGACATGTTCATTTTAAAGATGTAAAATAAAATAGGCATCAAATGTGTTAGTGTCAGTCCTGACACATTTTGCTGACTTGCCGTCACTTGGCCCCAACTGTCATTTTTTCCCCCCATTATCTTATATATTCACCTTCCTCCTAAAATTTAACCCTAAATTTCCAAATCTTCTTCTTCATCGTCATCTTCTTTTATCTATCCAAATTCTTCAAATTATTTCTTTCATTTTTTCCAACTGACCTTGACAATGTCGAGCGCATCTTTCACTATTTTTTGTGATAAAGATTTTTGATATTGTAAGTGCGGTCATGAAGCTCTGTTAAAGACTTCTTGGAATCAAAAAAATTAGGGTCGTAGGTTTTTACTTGTAAGATTTCAAAGGTAATATTTTTTTTATTTAATTAATTGATTAATTATTGACTTGTAATTATTTTGTAATTGTGTTCTCTTTTTTATAGAAATTGGGTAGATGCGATTACTTTTATTAATATGAAGAACGACACCCTTCATAAGAAAATCGTGTAATCTGGGGTTTGTTGAACAAAGTCAAGGCTTCTGAAGAGAAACAAAATCGAGCAAGAAGATACTACATTGTTGCCGTTATTGCTACTGGTTTGGTATTGTTGGGCACATGGATATTGAAGCCTAATTGCTAAAATTTTCATGGTGGTGTGTGTATTTGCTACTGGTTTATTGTCGACGAGCACATAGATATTCAAGCATAACTGTTGGAAAACATCAAAAAGATTTAGGTATATGTTGTAAAATTTAGGTCATCTGTGGAAATTATCAAACAGGTCTTCCCACTGTTGCAACAGATTAGACTTAAATTATTAGATTATTCATAGAAATTATCAAACAGGTCTTCCCACTGTTGCAACGTATTTGACTTAGATTATTAGATTATTCAAACAAGTCTTCCCACTGTTGTAACAGATTGACAATCTAATCTATTGCATTATAAAAAACTTAACTTTCATCAGAAAAAAATTATTGTCACTACATGTACATATAATAAAGTGAAGGACGACTTGAAATTAAAAATTTCTATTTCACAGGCTCTTCTATATACACAGGCTTCAAGCGTCCAGTTAGTACCCCATAAGCCCAGACCTCTTGCAGGTTTGCCACAGCGTTGTCGCACAAAAGAGTCATTGGCTCGGATATTTCTGTGCCGGTCAGCAAACATTCAATGTGTGCAAGAGCGTACGAGCCTCTCACTTTAGCGGCATCATCTTTTGGAATGATCATTCCCCTGTTTTGACATTCAAAATCCTATGATTTCTTCATCAACACTTCCTTTGGCAAATGATTCATCAGTTTACTCTCCCTCAACAAGATGGGCAATAGCACCATCAGTGGCTCCACAAGGAGAAAAAGATCAAAATTGTCGACGAAAGGTATGTTGGAGTCATAAAGATTGATCTTTCCCTCCTCAAGTAGTATCTCAACATCCCGATAATGCATGCCGTTCACGCTAATGACTGCAAGAATCCTTTTTGCCTCGGTCCAGCTCTTGCTGTGTGGATTTGGCCTGTCCCCTCTAACATATCTTAACATTTCTTCTTCATCCAAGACCAACGTAAAAACTAGAAAATCAAGTCCCACGCCAAGGGCTGATGCCTCTCCATTGAGTTGATCGTACTTATCCTTGAGCTTCTTGCAGAAGTTGAGGTCCATTATCCTATCAGCAGCGTCATAAGCTTCCCGATACGTTAATTGCCTTTTCCTCATGAGGCAGAGAATTATGTCAACATGTTGTGAGATAAGAAGTCAATTTTTAAATAGGTTAGCAATTGTAAAGATGCAATGGATAGTCTATCTGTTGCATAGGGTTCTCTGAATCAATAATCCAATACAACTTATGCAACAGATGGATAATAAGTTGCAACAAAACCACAACTAGTTGCACCAGTATACCTAGTTGTTGCAATAGATGTAAAATCTGTTGCATAGCTTCTTCTTCATAGGGTAGATTAGAAGGGCTAGGTTAGGAAAAGTAAACTTGTCTTATCCTCGTATGACATACGTATATCAGTCATAGTCTGGAAGTCTTGGGGGGAAAGGGAGGCCTGGGGTAATCTAGTGTGCCTGGCTTGGCATTCTTGGCCTATCGCAGATCCCTTTTCTCTTCGGCGCCAAGTCCCGCATATATGTCCACCTTATTGACTGGCCCCAGAACTTCAACAACTTTTGGAGAGGGAGGAATTTCAATTTGTTTTGATTTTCGAGAGGAGAGAACGTCTCTAATTGCTCTTTTCTTTCTCCTAACCAACGCTGTAGGAGTGTGTGGCTCCCTCACCTTTTTGGATGGTATGACACATCTCTTGGATGAATTCCTCGATAGCTTTAGAGGTGGCCTCTACTTTTTCAAAGAGTTTATCATGTCTGTCCTTGCATTCATTGCATTCGCAACAAGAACAAGAGGGTGAAGAGGGACCTGTGTAAAGGCGAAAAGGGGTGTTCTCAAACATATTTATTCTTTCTTGAGCATCAACATGCTCATCATCACGAGTGGTAGCAGCATCAGCATGCCTGCCACCAATACCAACAACTCTACCAGAAGAAGCACCCGGATCTGCCTTAGTAAAAGGTTGGTCATGAAGAGCCTTAACATTAGGCAGACCTTGCCTAACTGCTCTTCTTATGGCTGTTGCTCCAGCCAATTCCTTCTTTATTAACTCCATCGTTAGGTCTGCAATAGTATCAACATGACCTAGAGTAATATAAGAAGTCATCACCGACTCCTCCTCAGTAGGCACGATCCATGGATGCACAACCTATAAAAAAGAAAAAAAAGACAGATGCATTTAAATCATATAATATAATAATTTTCATAGTTGGGCTACACTTTCAAAAGAAAAGACCCATCTATTACATAGTTTGCAGTATATAGTTAAAATTCATTTGAGTCTGGTTCAGAGAAATAGAGCAATACATGGATAATCTGATGCAAAATATCAATCATCTATTGCAACAGCTACACAAGATGGGTAATCTGTTATGCAACAGATGATCTGTAAGTCACAACAGATGAATGATATGTTATTAGATTAAACATCTGTTGTATAATCTGTAGTAGATAGTTAATCTTTTAGGAGCCGGGTTCAGAGAATCAAAGCCACAGATGGGTAATCTGATGCAAGATATACCCCATTGCAATAGATGTCCGATCTGGTACATCAAATATAACATCTCATACACCAGATATAACATCTGTTCAATATCTTTCTTATCTTTGAGTAGAATTATTTTACTTGAAGAAGACGTACTGCATCATTCGGAGAGTTAAAGAGATCAGTCTCCTTAATATTGGTGTTGCTCTTTCCAACCAACCACCTAAACATCCTTGGATGAGAAATTTCATTCGGGTAATCCATTAACTGCTTTCGGAGGGGAGGAATGGCTTCAAATGCCCAAGCCTAAAAAGTGTAAACAGGAAGCAAGCAAAAAAAATCATAATAACTATATTCAATATAAATTAATGAATGAGTAAAATTAGTGATTAATTTTACCATGAAAGCCCAAGAAAAACCGTATAATGTGGTCGTCCCTGAGGATAGCTTTGTCAGTAAATATTGGACAGTCAAGTAGAAGCTGTCATATCCCCAGAGATAATTGTTGAATTTATCAAAATCCTCAGCACGAGCCAACAAATCATCTTCTATAACCTTGTTGACGTCTCTTGCCAATATAACCGAATGGGTAAACCAAACTAAGCACAATTGCTCCCTGTACTGCTCTGGTATGGTTTTATTCTCGAGATCTATCAACAAATCTGATGCTTTGTAGCCACGTCGAGCAATGTCAAACAACCCATCTATTTTTATCTTGCATTTTCTTTCCTTGGATCTTTTGTAGGGTGGTGGTCCTTCTGGACGATGGCATCTCAGGACCGTCACTATGGCAAACTCATGCAAGCTAAAACAAACAGGCATGCCACAGTAGTTGATCAAGATTTTATCCATCTTCTTTTTGCCCCCCTCCTTTAGATCTTTATCATCCCTCGTATACTTGATCCTACGCTTAAGAAGACCATATATCATCATCATAGGGAAATGGATATGGGAAGAGGGGTCCTCAGGTAGCTCAAGAAAGCATCCAAAGCAGATTTTCTGAAAAAGTTCGCTTATGTTTTCGTTCTTCATAATTTTCATAAAAGTTCAAAAATTTTCCCCATCTGACATTTAAGTACAAGTTGACCAGTTAGTTGTTTTCCGTCTGGGTCATTTATTGGCATCGCAACTTGAAACCTGTCAATACTAAAAGTTTTGACTGGATCATGCTGGGATGTCGATATTAACTCACACCCCTTCGGTGATCCATTATCATCATATTGATGATCATCCTTTTTCTCTTTCTGACTCTCCGATTCCTCCTCTTTCTCACTTTCATTTTATTTATCACCATCTATGGACCCTTGTCTACCTCCTTCAATGTTGTTTTCACATCTCTCCTCAGCTTCACTTTTCCCTGACTGAGATTGTTCAGGAAGCTCCTCCGAAACCCTCTATACTATAGCCTTTTTTTTCAGTGGTCAGACGCTGATCCACTTTCACTTTCTTTTCTTTTGGGAGACATGTTATACCTACAGAAAAAGAAAAACAAAAATTACATTACAGTTTATGTATGCATAGATTTTAAAAAATACATTACAAACACCACGAATACCGACACACCAACAGCCACCACCACAAACACCACCAACCAATGCCAACAAACAAACAAACAGCACGAATACCAATACCACCAAAAACACCACCAACCAATGCCACCACCGGTGCCACCAGGACGACCACAAACACCACCACCTCCACCATCACCACCAACACCATCCAAATATACCACGATAGTCAACGGAACAGTGTGATGGAAACTAGGGATTTCTCAAGTTCTTCCTACAATTTTACCATCGAAACTCAAAATTGTAAATCCATTCTCGAAGATAATACAACTAAAAGTTTATTTTTCATCATTAACTTAAAAGCCCTTATTTTTTAAAAAAAAATATAAAGCTCTTCTTGAACTCTGATTCCTACGAAGACAAAGAAAACGACTGATACAAGTAAGAATGATGTCAAAAATAACACCTATGTGATCGAAAATGAGAATAAAAGCAATCTGTTGTGGAGGGTTGAGCAAATTTATTGAGTAGTTATTGTCTGTACTGTATTGTTGAGTGAGAATGGGAGAGAAAGAGCCAGACCTCGAGATTTGAAATGATGAAACATTTTGTATGGGTTGATTTGTACTTTGGAAAAAAATGACAAGTAGTTTTGAAAAATGTTAAAATCTATGCATAATTTTTAACCCTTTTATAAAAACAATTGAAGTTGTAGTTGACAGAGTACTCTAGGAGGTGACCCTGTGAAAACTCACCCCTGGTCCTAGATTAATCAATTTAGGAGTCTAACATATGAACTCAATTAAAATTATAAAAAATAAATGTTCAACATGTTGCGTCAGATTTATCATCTGTTATAAATTATCAATCATATTAGGTAACAACGGATTACAAATCTGATGTAAATTATCAAACAGATTAAGTCATCTGTTGCGACAGATTACCCATCTGTTGTAAATTATCAAATAGATAGTCATATGTCGCAACAGATTATCCATATGTTGTAAACTACCAAATAGGCGCTGCCATCTGTTGTGGCTGACCCTATGAGAACTCACCCCTAGTCCTAGATTAATCGATTGTATACCCTATGAGAACTCACCCCTAGTCCCAGACTATTCAATCAAGATATTAGTACCCTAGTCCTAGATCAATCAATTAAGGTATTAGTCTAATATATGAGGTAGTAAGAATCGGTTTGGCTCAGAGTGATCGATCGCCGACTCTGGTCGGGAGGAACGCAGTACCATTTCATTATGCAATTGACAAAAGACTCAATTGAAGTTGTAGTTAACCCTATGAGAACTCACATTCAATTAAGGTATTAGTCTAACATATGAACTCAATTAAATTATATATAAACAAATGTTTGACCTGTTGCAATAGATGTCTTTTCTATTGGATCAAATAGATTATGTAATCTGTTGCAACAAATTACACATATGTTGTAAACTATCATACAGATTAAGCTATTTGTTGTGATAGATCACGAATCTGTTGTAAACTATTAAACAGATTAAGTCATCTATTGCAATAGATTACCCATCTATTGTAAATTATCAAATGGATTGAGTCATATATTGTAATAGATTACCCATCTGTTGTAAATTATCAAATAGGTGCTGTCATCTATTGTAGTTGACATTATAAGAACTCACCCTAGTCTTAGATCAATCAATTAAGGTATTAGTCTAATATATGAGGTAGTAAGAATCGGTTTGGCTCAGAGTGATCGATCGCCGACTCTGGTCGGGAGGAACGCAATACCGTTTTATCATGCAATTGATAAAAAACTCAATTGAAGTTGTAGTTGACCCTATGAGAACTCACATTCAATTAAGGTATTAGTCTAACATATGAAATTAATTGAATTATATATAAACAAATGTTCAACCTGTTGCAACAGATGTCTTTTCTGTTAGATCAAATAGATTATGTAATCTGTTGCAATATAGTACACATCTGTTGTAAACTATCATACAGATTAAGCCATTTGTTGCGACAGATCACGAATCTGTTGTAAACTATCAAACAGATTAAGTCATCCATTGCAACAGATTACCCATCTGTTGTAAATTATTAAATGGATTGAGTCATATATTGCAATAGATTACCCATATATTATAAATTATCAAATAAGCATTGTCATCTATTGTAGTTGACATTATGAGAACTCACCCCTAGTCCTAGATCAATCAATTAAGGTATTAGTCTAACATATGAGGTAGTAAGAATTGGTTCGGCTCAGAGTGATCGATCCCCGACTCTGGTTGAGAGGAACGCAGTACCGTCTCATTATGCAATTGACAAAAGACTCAATTGAAGTTGTAGTTGAACCTATGAGAACTCATATTCAATTAAGGTATTATTCTAACATATGAACTCAATTAAATTATATATAAAGAAATGTTCAACTTATTGCAACAGATGTCTTTTCTGTTGGATCAAATAGATTATGTAATATGTTGCAACATATTACACATCTGTTATAAACTATCATACATATTAAGCCATCTGTTACAACAGATCATGAATCTGTTGTAAACTATCAAATAGATTAAGTCATCTATTGTAATAGATTACCCATCTGTTGTAAATTATTAAATGGATTGAGTCATATGTTGTAATAGATTACCCATCTATTATAAATTATCAAATAGGCATTGTCATCTATTATAGTTGACATTATGAGAACTCACCTCTAGTCCTAGATCAATCAATTAAGGTATTAGTCTAATATATGAGGTAGTAAGAATCGGTTCAGCTCAGAGTGATCGATCGCCGACTCTGGTCGGAAGGAACGCAGTACCGTCTCATCATGCAATTGACAAAAGACTTAATTGAAGTTGTAGTTGACCCTATATTCAATTAGGGTATTAGTACCCTAGTCCTAGATTCATCAATTAAGGTATTAGTCTAACATATGAGGTAGTAAGAATCGGTTTGACTCAAAGTTATCGATCGACGACTCTAGTTGGGAGGAACGCAGTACCGTCTCATCATGAAATTGCCAAAAAACTCAATTGAAGTTGTATTTGACCTTATGAGAACTCAGCCCTAGTACCAGATGATTCAATCAAGGTATTAGTACCCTAGTCCTAGATCAATCAATTAAGGTATTAGTCTAACATATAAGGTAGTAAGAATCGGCTCAGCTCAGAGTGATCGATCGACGACTCTGATCGGAGGAACGCAATACCATCTTATCATGAAATTGCCAAAAGACTCAATTAAAGTTGTATTTGACCCTATGAGTACTCACATTCAATTAAGGTTTTAGTCTAATATATGAACATAATTGAAATTATATATAAACAAATGTTCAACCAGTTGCAACATATGTCTTTTCTGTTGGATCAAATCAAACAGATTAGGCAATATATTGCAACATATTACGCATCTGTTGTAAACTATCAAACGAATTACATCATTTGTTGTGACAGATCACGAATCTATTGTAAACTATCAAACAGATTAAGTCATCTGTTGCAACAGACGATACATATGTTGAAACAGGTAGGTGATCTGTTGGAATTTATCAAACAGGTCTTCCCACTGTTACAACAAATGGACTTTAGATAAAAACATCGAGATAATGCAACAGATGTGAGATGACCAACCTATTGCAACAGATAAACTATATGTCAGAACAGGTAGGATAACTGTTACAATAGATAGAGAATCTGTTGCATTATAAAAATTCAACTTTTGTTGGACATAAAAAATTGTCACTACGTTTAAAAAGGTTAAAGTGAATTGAAATAAAAAAGGCGCAACACATCGATGGTGTTCAGTTCAAACACCTAAAATAAAATAGGCATCAAGTAGACACGTTCATTTTAAAGACGTAAAATAAAATAGGCATCAAATGTGTTAGTGTCAGTTCTGACACATTTCGCTGACTTGCCGTCACTTGGCCCCCAACGGTCATTTTTTCCCCCCATTGTCTTATATATTTATATTCCTCCTAAAATTTAACCCTAAATTCCCAAATCTTCTTCTTCATCATCATCTTCTTTTATCTATACAAATTCTTCAAATTATTTCTTTCATTTTTTCCAACTGACCTTGACAATGTCGAGCGCATCTTCCACTATTTTTTGTGATAAAGATTTTTGATATTGTAAGTGCGGTCATGAAGCTCTGTTATAGACTTCTTGGACTCAACAAAATCTGGATCATAGATTTTTTACTTGTAAGATTTCAAAGGTAACATTTTTTTTATTTAATTAGTTGATAATTATTGACTTGTAATTATTTTGTATTTGTATTCTTTTTTTTATAGAAATTGGGTAGATGTGATTACTTTGATTGGTATGAAGAACGACACCCTTCACAAGCAAATTGTGTAATTTGGGGTTTGTTGAACAAAGTCAAGGCTTCTGAAGAGAAACAAAATCGAGCAAGAAAATACTATATTGTTGCCGTTATTGCTACTGGTTTGGTGTTGTTGGGTACATAGTTATTCAAGCCTAATTGCTGAAATTTTCATGGTAGTGTGTGTATTTGCTATTGGTTTGGTGTTGTCGAGCACACGGATATTCAAGCGTAACTGTTGAAAAATATCAAAAGGATTTATGCATATGTTGTAAAATTTAGGTCATCTGTTGGAAATTATCAAACAGGTCTTTCCACTATTGCAACAAATTAGACTTAGATTATTAGATTATTCATAGAAATAACATCGGCGTAATGCAACAGATAAACTATCTGCCAGAAGGGATTAAATATATTTTGCAACAGATTGGCAATCTAATCTATTGCAATGTAAAAAAACTCAAATTTCATCAGAAAAATTATTGCCGCTCCATGTACATGTAATAAAGTGAAGGGTGACTTGAAATTAAAAATTTCTATTTCACAGGCTCTTCTATATACACAGACTCTTCTATATACACAGGCCTCATGCATCCAGTTAGTACCCCATAAGCCCAGACCTCTTGCAGGTTTGCCACGGCATTGTCACACAGAAAAGTCATTTGCTCGGCCATTTTTGTGCCTATCAGCAAACATTCTATGTGTGCAAGAGCGTGCGAGCCTCTCGCTTTAGTGGCATTATCTTTTGAAAGGATCATTCCCCTGTTTCGACCTTCAAAATCCCATGATTTCTTCATCAACACTTCCTTTGGCAAATGATTCATCAGTTTACTCTTCCATAACAAGATGGACAACAACACCATCAGTGGCTCCACGAGTAAAAAAAGATCGAAATCGTCAATGGGAGGTACGTTAGAGTCATAAACATTGATCTTTCCCTCCTCGAGTAGTATCTCAACAGCCTCCTTTTTTCCTCGGTCCAGCTCTTGCCGTGTGGATTTGGCATGTCCTCTCTAACATATTTTATCATTTCTTCTTCATCCAAGACCAACATAGGAACTAGGAAATCAAGTCCCACGCCAATGGCTGACGCCTCTCCATTGAGTTGATCGTAGCTATCCTTGAGCTTCTTACAGAAGTTGAGGTCCATTATCCTATCGGCAACGTCATAAGCTTCCTGATACGTTAATTATCTTTTCCTCATAAGGCATAGAATTATGTAAACATGCTGTGAGATAAGAAGTCAATTTTTAAATAGGTTAGTAATTGTAAAGATGTAACGGATGGTCCATCTGTTGCATAGGGTTCTCTGACTCAATAATCCAACGCAACTTATGCAACAGATGGATAATAAGTTGTAACAGAACCACTACCAGTTGTAACAGTATACCCAGCTATTGCAACAGATGTGAAATCTGTTGCGTGGCTTCTTCTTCATGGGGTAGATTAGAAGGGCTAGGTTAGGAAAAGTAAACTTTCCTTGTCGTCGTACAGCATACGCATATCAGTCATAGTCTGAAAGTCTTGGGGGGAAAAGGGAGGCCTGGGGTAATCTAGTGCGCCTGGCTTGGCATTCTTGGCCTGTCGCAGATCCCTCTTCTCTTCGGCGCCAAGTTCTGCATATATGTCCACCTTCTTGACTAGCCCCTGAACTTTAACAACTTTTGGAGAAGGAGTAATTGCAATTATTTTTATTTCCGAGTGGAGAGTACATCTCTAATTGCTCTTTTCTATCTCCTAACCAACACTATAGGAGTGTGTGGCTCCCTCACCTTCTTGGATGATATAGCACACCTCTTGGATTTGAATTCCTCGATAGCTTTAGAGATATCCTCTACTTTTTCAAAGAGTTTATCCTATCTGTCCTTACACTCATCACATTCGCAATGAGAACACGAGGGTCAAGAAGGGTGAGAGGGACCTGTGTAAGGGCAAAAAGTGATGTTTTCAAATACATTTATTCTTTCTTGAGCATCAATATACTCATCATCACGAGTGGTAGCAGTATCAGCATGCCTGCCACCAACACTAACAACTCCACCAGAAGAAGCACCCAGATCTGCCTTAGTAAAAGGTTGGTCATAAAAAGCCTTAACATTAGGCTGACCTTGCCTAACTGCTCTTCTTATGGCTATTTCTCCAGCCAATTCCTTCTTTATTAACTCCACCGTTGGGTCTGCTATAGTATCAACATGACCTAGAGTAATATAAAAAGTCATCACCGACTCCTCCTCAGTAGGCACAATCCATGGATGCACAACCTACAAACAAGAAAAAAAGACAGATGCATTTAAATCATATAATATAATAATTTTCACAGTTGGGCTATGTTTTAAAAAAAAGACCCATCTGTTGCATAGTTTGCAGTATATGGTTAAAATTCGTTTGAGTCTGGTTTAGAGAAACAGAGAAACACATGGATAATCTAATTCACAATATCAATTATCTGCTGTAACAGTTGCACAAGATGGGTAATCTGTTATGCAACAGATGATCTATACGTCACAACAGATAAACAATATGTTATCAGATTAAGCATCTGTTGCATAATTTACAAGAGATGGTTAATCTTTTAGGAGTCAAGTTCAGAGAACCAAAGCAACATATGGGTAATCTGATGCAAGATATACCCTGTCGCAACAGATGTCCCATCTGGTGCATCAGATATAACATCTGTTGCACCAGATATAATATCTGTTAAATATCTTTCTTATCTTTGAGTAGAATTATTTTTCTTGAAGAAGGCATACTGCATCATCCAAAGGGTTAAAGAGATCAGCCTCCTTAATATTGGTGTTGCTCTTTGCAGCCAACCACCTAAATATCCTTGGATGAGAAACCTCATCCAGGTAATCCATTAACTGCTTTCGGAGGGAGGAATGACTTCAAATGCCCAAGCCTAAAAAATATAAACAGGAAGCAAGCAAAAAAAAACATAATAACTATATTCAATATAAATTAATAGATGAGTAAAATTAGTGATTAATTTTACCATGAAAGCCCAAGGATAGCCGTATAATTTGGTCGTCCCTAAGGATAGCTTTATTAGTAAATATTGGATAGTCAAGTAGAAGCTGTCATATCCCCAGGGATAATTGTTGAATTTATCAAAATCCTCAGCACACGCTAACAAATTATCTTCTATGACCCTGTTGACGTCTCTTACCAATAAAACCAAATGGGCAAACCAAACTAAGCACAATTGCTCCTTGTACTGCTCTGGTATGGTTTTATCCTCGAGATCTGTCAACAAATCAATGCTTTGTAGCCACGTCGAGCAATGTCAAACAACCCATCTATTTTTTCCTTCTATTTTCTTGCCTTGGGGATCTTTTGTGGGGTGGTGGTCCTTCTGGATGATGGCATCTCAAGGCTGTCACTATGGCAAACTCTTGAAAGCCAAAACAAACAGGCATGCCACAGTAGTTGATCCAGATTTTATCCATCTTCTTTTTGCCCCCTCCTACGGATCTTTATCATCCCCCGCGTACTTGATCCTGCGCTTGAGAAGACCATATACCATCATCATAGGGAAACAGATACGGGCAGAGGGGTCCTCAGGCAGCTCGATAAGGCATCCAAAGTAGCTCTTCTTAAAAAGTCCGCCTATGTTTTCGTTCTTCATAATTTTCATAAAATTTTTAAAAAATTTCCCCATCTGACATTTAAGTACAATTTGCCCAGTTAGTTGTTTTCCTTCTGGGTCATTTATCGGCATCGCAACTTGAAACCTGTCAATACTAAAAGTTTTGACAGGATCATGCTGGGATGTCGATATTAACTCACGCCCCATCGGTGATCCATTATCATCATGTTGATGATCATCCTCTTTCTCTTTCCGACTCTCCAATTCCTCCTCTTTCTCACTTTTATTTTATTCATCACCATCTACGAACCCTTGTCTACCTCCCTCAACGTTGTTTTCACATCTCTCCTCAGCTTTATTTTTTCCTAACTGAGATTGTTCAGGAAGCTCCTCCAAATCCCTCTGTATTGTAGCCTTTTTTTTGTGTGGTCAGACGTTGATCCACTTTCACTTTCTTTTATTTTAGGAGATATGTTTTACCTATAGACAAAGAAAAACAAAAATTACATTACAATTAATGTATGTATATATTTTAAAAAATACATTACAAACACCACGAATACCGATACACCAACAGCCATCACCACAAACACTACCAACCAATGCTAACAAACAAACAAATACCACGAATACTGACACCACCGACAACCATGACAAACACCACCAGCCAATGCCACTACCAGTGCCACCACGACGACTACAAACACCAACACCACCAATACCACAAACACCATCCAACAATACCACGACAGTCAACGAAACACTATGATGAAAACTAGGGATTTCTCGAGTTCTTCTTATGATTTTACGATCAAAACTCAAAATTGTAAACCCATTCTCGATTATTTTTCATCATTAACTTAAAATCTCTTATTTTTTAGAAAAAAACAAAGCAAATATAGAGTTTTTCTCGAACTCTGTTGCCTACGAAGACAAAGAAAACGACCGATACAAGCAAGAATGAAGTTGAAAATAACACCTATGTGGTCAAAAATTAGAAGAAAAGCGATCTGTTATAGAGGGTTGAGCAAATTTGTTGAGTAGTTGTTGTCTGTACTGTATTGTTAAGTGAGAATGGGAGACAAAGAGTGAGACCTCGAGATTTGAAATGATAAAACGTTTTGTATGGGTTGATTTGTATTTTGGAAAAGAATGACAAGTAGTTTTAAAAATGTTAATTTGGTCCGTATTGATCTTAATTATTTTTAAAATCATAGAATATATGTGTAATTTTTTACCCTTTCATCATGAAATTTCCAAAGGGGTAATTTAATTGAAATTGTATAAAAATAATTGAAGTTGTAGTTCACCGAGTACTCTAGGTGACCCGAGACCCCAGGTGACCCTATGAAAACTTACCCCTGGTCCTAGATTAATCAATTTAGGTACTATTAGTCTAACATATGAACTCAATTGAAGTTGTAAAAAACAAATGTTCAACATGTTGCGTCAGATTTCTCATCTGTTGTAAGTTATCAATCAGATTAGGTAATAACAGATTACGAATTTGTTGTAAATTATCAATCAGATTAAGTCATCTGCTGCGACAGATTACCCATCTGTTTTAAATTATCAAATGGATTATCATATGTCACAACAGATTACCCATATGTTGTAAATTATCAAATAGACACTGCCATTTGTTGTGGCTGACCCTATGAGAACTCACCCCTAGTCCTAGATTAATCGATAGTTTACCCTATGAGAACTCACCCCTAGTCCTAGATTATTCAATTAAGGTATTAGTACCCTAGACCTAGATTAATAAATTAAGGTTTTAGTCTAACATATGATGTAGTAAGAATCGGTTTGGCTCAGAGTGATCGATCGACGACTATGGTCGGGAGGAATGCAATACCGTCTTATTATACAATTGCCAAAAGACTCAATTGAAGTTGTAGTTGACCCTATGAGAACTCACCCCTAGTCCTATAATATTCAATTAAGGTATTAGTCTAACATATGAGGTAGTAAGAATCGGTTTAGCTCAGAGTGATCGACCGCGGACTCTGGTCGGGAGAAACGCAGTACCATCTCATCATGTAATTTTCAAAAGACTAAATTGAAGTTGTAGTTGATCCTATAATAAATCACATTCAATTAAGGTATTAGTCTAACATATGAACTCAATTGAATTATATAAAAACAAATGTTCAACCTATTGCAATAGATGTCTTTTCTGTTGGATCAAATCAAACAGATTGTGTAATCTGTTGCAATATATTATGCATCTGTTGTTAAATATCAAATAGATTACATTATTTGTTGCGACAGATCATGAATCTGTTATAAATTATCAAATAGTTTAAGTCATCTATTGGGACAGATTATCCATCTGTTGTAAATTATCAAATAGGCACTGTCATCTATTATAGTTGACATTATGAGAACTCACCCCTAGTCCTAGATTAATCAATTAAGGCATTAGTTGAATATATGAGGTAGTAAGAATCGGTTCGGCTCAGAGTGATCAATCGATGACTCTTGTCAGGAGGAACGCAGTCCCGTCTCATCATGCATTTGCTAAAAGACTTAATTAAAGTTATAGTTGACCCTATGAGAACTCACCCCTAGTCCCAGATTATTCAATTAAGGTATTAGTTAAACATACGAGGTAGTAAGAATTGGTTCGTCTTAGAGTGATCGATTGATGACTCTTGTAGGGGGAATGCAGTACCATCTCATCATGCAATTGCCAAAAGACTCAATTGAAGTTATAGTTGACCCTTTGAGCTCATTAATCCATCCATAGTTCTACCTAGATCAATGTAGGTACTATTATTAATCTTAACATTAAGTTAATGAGAACTCATTTCAACTCAGAGTGATCGATCGATGACTCGGGTCGAGATGAATGCAATACTAACACCATGCAAATGCAATGACTCATTTGGAATTGTAGTTGACCCTGTGAGCTCATTCATTCATCCTTCGTTCCACCTAGATTGATGTAGGTACTATTATTAATCTTAACATTAAGTCAATAAGGAGCTCATTCTTTCCTCCCTAGTTCCTCCTAAATCAATTGCAATAAAATCTGTTGCAATATACAACTGAGCTGTTGGAGAATTTCAAATAGATAACAATATCTGTTGCAACATATGACATTTCTGATTTAATTATCAAATAAACATTTGCATCTGTTATGACGGATGACTGAGCTATTGAAAATTTTTAAACAGATATTGATATCTGTTGTAACAGATGATGTTTCTGATTTAGTTATCAAATAGACATTTCCATCTGTTATCATAGATGACTGAGCTGTTGGGATTTTTCAAGCAGATATTAAAATCTATTGCAACAGACGACATATTATTTGAAAATATTTTTTTTCTTTTAATTTTAAATCAAACTACTGTTCGAGTAGATAAAGTAGTAGTACTACTAAAGGCGGTAAAAAATGCTTCTTGGATAACTCCAAAATCTCATTGAGTAGTCTTGTCCTGTCTTTTCAATGTCACCCATTTTTTTTCCTCGCGCCCCTTAAATTATTAGTAAATATTAATTAATGAATATTGAAATCCCTAATACTTCTTCCGTTTCATATTGACTTCGCACACCCATTAAGAAATTAATTAGGGGTTTATTTTACTACCAAATTAGCCTTATTAATTATGCTTTGAAAAGATAAATTTGAATAAATACACTTTGTTTGGTCATTTAATATTAAGGGTAGTACATCTAGAAATTAGAATTATCTCATCTCTCCTCTCCTCTCCTTCAGCCCTAAATCTCTCATCTTTTTTCTTTCTATCCCTTTTAGGGTTATCACAGCCTTTTTTTTCTCCTCTTTCTCATAAATATTCGTTCAGATCTAAACCGATCGATATCCATATCTTAGATTCCTCGACTAAAATTGTTGTTTTGACCCCCTTTTGACATTAAGGTATGATATGATTCACTATTGCTCTTTCATTCTCGTCTTCTTCTTGCAAGTTATTTACATCTTTTTTTATCTAATTACCATTTTTTCATATCATATTTATTTAAAAATTTTGAAGGAACTTTTAATTGTTGAATAAACGAACCAAGAATCTTTATTACAAGATGTGAAAAAAAGTTATTAGTTGGGAGAAGTTTAAAAGCCTTGTTGGAAGTATCATTTTTTACGTATTTTGTTTGTTTCTTTGTTGTTGATGCTGTTATTGATGTTGTTGGTGGGGTTGGTATTGTTGGAGTTTGTGATGTGGTGTTGTTGATAGTGGCGGATCCAGGTTTTTTAGACAGTGGGTGTTTTTTAGCTTAAAAATAGTGGAGTCCAAACGATCAACACAAGGAGTAAGGGAGAAAAAAACAAAAGAAAATATAAAGTGAATAAGGAGAGAAGAGTTGGTTACCAAAATTAAAAAAATATGTGCTGAGTGGGAATTGAAATCAAGACCAAAAGAAATAAATAGCCTTAAGCACCCATAAACAACAACTAGGCTAACCAAACAACTCTTACTATGGGTGCTCACTGATTAGATTATATACAACTTTTCTTAATTTCCATATACATATATAAAGTTCGATACGAGTTCAGTCTGTGCTCGCGCACCCGAAGGACTCCATGTGGGTCCGTCCCGGGTTGTTGATGGTGTTGGAACATAGGATGTATGCTTCTTTGTTGTTGATGATGTTGTTGGAAAAAATGTTGTTATTTTCATTGCTGTTGATATTTTTTATTTGTTGTTTGTAGTTTATGTTGTTGTTGATGTTGCAACAGACGGAGAAACTGTTGGAACAAATCAAACCACCAGCAAGGCTGCTATGTATTCCAACAGACTTTATATCTGTTGCATCAGACTCCATATCTAACGCAATAGACTCCACATCTGACACAACAGACTCCTCATATGATGCAACAGACTCTACATCTGTTGCAACAGAAGGATAATTTTCTTTCCGTTACATAAATTTTTTCCTTCTTTTTTATAAATATAAAAGGAACTGAAAGTTGATCAACTTTTGCCTGACCATCACAAGAGGCTGCAGTAAAGATAGGTTCAGAGAAATAAGCTGCATGCAGATGAAACCACTTCATATGTGGGAGGTATGTATTACTGATATTGTTATCGTAGAAACACAAATAGAGTACACTAATTTTGTGAATGCTTTTTTGACCGATTAGTCATAGATCATTCAAACAAGATATTTGTAATTTTACAGTTAAGTTTGGTAGGTACGAACTGATAGGGCTGATGGACCATGAATATGGTTCTGATACCTTGTTAAGATTTAATGTCGGATGTTGCTCATGTTTATTTATCATGCCGTCTACAGACTTTCGTTGTGGCAAGCATTTCTGGCGACGGTGTAGACTTTTGCATGACGAATATGTTGTCCTCTATATGGTAGAAGAATGATCAATCGTGCCCCTCCTTACTTATCTTGGCATGTAAATGTGAAGAGTTCAAGGCAAAATATGATGGTGTGATTAATACAGTTAATGCATTAACTACTGATGTAAAGGAATTGATATCTAACAATAGTGTCATTCGATCAAAGAGGATTTTAGTTTCATTCACTCCATTAGAGATTAAGGCTAATAGGAGAAAGAAAGCAATTTCCAAGGCATTATTAAGTATCCGGAAAAAAATATTCGGATCTGACAAAGGTGAGAAGATAAAAAAGGGGAAGGGAATATGAAGGAAAAACTGAATGCTAGATTTAGTTCATCTTGTTTCATTATGTAGAGATACCCCATCTAATTTTGAGTGCTTTTTCTTTTCAGAATGGTGAGGAAGGCAGAATCTCTCCATCATTAGTTAATACCGGAAACAAGACATCTGATGTTATTGAACCACCAAACTGCCCTGTGAAGTTTGATAATCCAGAAGATATCTTTGCTCGAGTTAGTCAACAGATTAAACAATCTCAATCACTTGGTTTTTCTGCTGATCAATCTTGTCCGTTGAAGACAAGATATCAACAGAATTGCTTAACACAGCGAAAGCTGATATCGATAGATTACTGATTATGTCTTCTCAAGACTTGTTTCTACTAAAAAATTGTTCTGGATTGAGTGTTGCACTATCCATAGATGCTGCAGCACAGGATTTATCAGCCGAGAGAGTATTTTCCTTGGAAAAACTCAAAGTGAACCTTCCATACTTCTCCTTGACCTTGCGAAGAGCTAAGAAGGACCAAGAAGAGTATTATAAGAAAGCTGCCAAAAAAGAAAGTGAGTGGTCCTCGTTGACAAACTCACAAAAGATAAAGAGCTCTATACTGAGCTTAACGATCACAATGACAAAATGATTGGACTGAAAGTGGTGGTGAATTGACCACTTTAAGTTTGGTCAAAAGATGCAAAGAAAAAGAGAGAAAAATTGAGTTTGGCCAAGAAGTGTTTAGAAAAATTGATTGCTCTTGATGAAATTGAATAAATAGATGACTAGCAAGTGAAACAGATGCCACAACTGATGGAAAAGAAAACTGATATATCCATCTGTTGCAACAGATTTTCCATATGTTGTAAGTTATCTGAAAGGTGGAATATATTTTGCAACAGATTACCAATCTCTCTTTCCGAAATACAAGAAAAAGATAAAATATTGTATTTAGATCTGTTTTTTTCAATTTACATATTCGAAAAGACACCAGTTTTATTTAATTAAGGGATATGAGCAGTCGTGGCTTTTTGTTTGACTAAGTTCAGTCCCTTCCAATTCAATCATTTTATAAATAGGTCCCTCCGGCCTTCTCTCACTCCTCACTCACTCGTTCATTCTACTATACTTACAAATAATACTAATATGGCTGATCCAAATTCATACAAGAAGGTTCATATCGAGTCCTTGCAGGAACTTCAAAGGCAGTTTGATGAACTCTAGAGGGATTTGGCCGACTTCGAAGCAAGGCTGGGGAGGGCCCAGTTGCTGCCGGATGAAAATTATCAGTTTGACAATAATAATAATAATAATAATAATAATAATAATAATAATAATAATAATAATAATAATAACTAGGTTATGTTTTTTCTTTCTTTTAGCGTATGTATTTTCCTTTTTTATATCCGATCTACCTATAAGGGATTCAAAAAAATCCATATATATGTATATGTTTGGTTTGGTTTGGTCGACTTTGAATTTTTAATTCTTATTCAAAATTTAATCATCATTCTATTTATTCCCTATTCTCAACAGGTTGGCGGTTGGAGTTAGGGATTGAGCACTTTTGGCAACAGATGGTGGCGAAAGTCATGATGAGAAATTCTCCTAAAAATAGTTCGCTAATAAATAATAAGGAACTAAATGATATTATAATCGTAAAAGAAAGATTATTTAATTTTAAAAAGTCACAATATTGGATTAATTTAATTAAGATATATGATGATATGATTTTTAATAAAAAAGTTAATAAATAGTCGTGACTGTGACTTTTGTCTAAGCACATTCAACAAACAAAAACCAAAAACGCTTCTGATGCATCAAATTCCTCATCTGTTGCGACTGATGAATCAGTTAGAAGAAATCAAAAAAGTTCCTTAAACAGATGGTCATTTTATAGCAACAGATGGTATATCTGTTGAAACAGATGGGTTATCTGATGCAATAGATATACAATCTATTGCCATAACTCAATTAATAAAAATGGTTATTAAAGAAACGGAACAGTTATTGAAAACAAGGTGTATTCGATTTTTAAATTGAGAAAAAAGGTTATTTAAATTTAATAAGTTGAAAAGTCATGACTTGTCACAATAATAAAAAAACTCACCACCAGCTTGATTTAATTAATTCATTTATTTTCACAGAAAAAAATAAGGAAATAAATGATAAACACAATTTAAACCCTAAAAAACTCACCAAAAATATTCTTGTTTTTAAATCTTCTTTATTAATTTATATAATTAAAAAGTCAAAAAATTTGGATGTCATGAAGATAATTTTTTTAAAAAAAAAATATATATTATATGTTGCAACATATATATTATCTGATGCAACAGGTTAACTATTTGTTGTAACGGATGATATATCTGTTGTAACAGATGATTTATCTAACGCAACAGATATATAATCTGTTGTCCAACTCAGTGTAAAAAAACGGTTGCTGGAAAGAACTAATTATTTTAATAATTATAATGCTGAAAAGTCATGACATAATCAGAATATTGCTTAATTTAATTAAATCATAACTTTTTACAGTAATCAAGAATGTCATTAATAAATGGAGGTGAACAGTTGTTCCTTTAAATCTACTTTATTAGTTTATATAATTAAAAAATCAAAAAATTTGGATGTCATGAAGATAATTTATTTTTTAAAATATATATATATATTATATGTTGCAACAGATATATTATCTGATACAATAGGTTATCTATTTGTTGCAAATGATGATATATCTGTTGTAATAGATGATTTATCTTATGCAAAAGATATATTATCTGTTGTCCAACTCAGTGTAAAAAAATAATTCCTGAAAAGAACTAATTATTAATAATAATAAAGCGAAAAAGTCATGATTTATCACAATATTGATTAATTTAATTAAGTCATAACTTTTTACAGTAATCAAAAATGACATTCATAAATGGAGGTGAACAGTTGTGCCTTTAAATCTGCTTTATTAATTTATATAATTAAAAAGTCAGAAAATTTGGATGTCATGAAGATAATTTATTTTTTAAAAAAAATATATATATATTATATGTTGCAACAGATATATTATCTTATGCAATAGGTTATCTATTTATTGCAACGGATGATATATCTGTTGTAACAGTTGATTTTTCTAATGCAACAGATTATAATCTATTGTCCAACTCAGTGTAACTAAAAAACGATTCCTGTAAAGAACTAATTATTTTAATAATAATAAATCTGAAAAGTCATGACTTATCACAATATTGTTTAATTTAATTCAGTCATAACTTCTTACAGTGATCAAGAATGTCATTAATAAATGGAGGTGAACAGTTGTGCCTTTAAATCTGCTTTCTTGATTTATATAATTAAAAAGTCAAAAAATTTGAATGTCATGAAGATAATTTATTTTTTTAAAAAAACATATATTATATGTTGCAACAGATATATTATCTGATGCAACAGGTTATCTATTTGTTGCAAATGATGATATATATGTTGTAACAGATGATTTATCTTATGCAACAGATGTATTATCTATTGTTCAACTCAGTGTAAAAAAAATAGTTCCTGAAAAGAACTAATTATTAATAATAATAAAGCTGAAAAGTCATGACTTATCATAATATTGATTAATTTAATTAAGTTATAACTTTTTACAGTAATCAAGAATGTCATTAATAAATGGAGGTGAACAGTTTTGATTTTTTGCCTAACTCATTCAAGTTCAATCCTCTATAAATAGGTTCCTCCTTACCCAGTCGTTCAATCTACTACACACTATTTATTCTTTGCTCTTGTTACACCTTCAACTACTTTCTCTTCAAGGACTTGATAGCTTTTTCCTGTCTCTGGTAAGTTATTTTCTTAATTTTTGTGTAAATATTCATTGTATATTACATTACATTACATTCTAATTCTTTCTTTTCTTACTTTTGTTTTTACGTGTGTTTTGTCAACTTATGTGTTTTCTAGATATGACTGATCCTGTGTGGAATGTCGCTATTTGATGAGACGCCATGCGGGAACTGCAAAAGGAGGTTCATGACCAGCATTGGGAGTTGGTCGCAGTCAGAGTAAGGATGTTGCGGGAGATCCGCAGACTAAGGAGGGCGCTGCTGCTGCCCGTTGAAGATTGGCTGGCTGGCCATACAAATAATAATGATGTTAATAATGATGAAAATAATAATTAAGCTTTTTTTCCTTTTATCTATGTATTTTTGTTGTTTGTTTTATAAAAAATTATGTTTGATGCACTTGACTTTTTATTTCTTATTTAATTTTCGTGTTGTCTATTTTTATTTCTTAACGAATGACATGTCTACAATTAAGGAATAATTTGATTCCAGTATCAATAGCAAGAACATATGAGTTATCTGTTAGGTTTTATGTGTGACAGGAGTTGTATTTTGTAGTTCGAAACATAGTAGTAATATGATGAAACAGATTATTTATCTGTTGAAATAGATTACTAATCTGGTGCAGTAGAATACCCATCTATTCGATTCATATTACGGGCACCTAGAACCCTTAAACATGATTCAACATGAGTCTACTATTACAACAGAACATTTATCTGGTGACGCAGATAATGGATCTGTTTAAACAGATTGCTCTTGTATTGCATTCATGTTCGCGTGCAAACTATTGTTGAAAAAACAACACACTAGCAGTTACCAAGATTCAACTAAAAAGCATAATCTGCCTTACCAAAGTCTCCTCTCAAGTAAATTTCAAAGTTGAAAGTGATTTACGAAACAAAATTTGACATAAGAATTTGGTCAAAGAGCAGTAGTTGGGGTAACAACAACAACAACAATGGTTAACCAAAAGAATATGAAGATGATAACGAAGTATAAGAAGATGAACAAAGCAGCAGCCAAAATGAACAACAAATATCGTGAAGAGAGAGAAAATAACAACGAATGAAGAGAGATAAAAAGGCGTCTTTTTCCCTTCGTTCCCCGTTATGTATTAACTAACATTTGAATCAAAGTGTAAATTTAAAAACTTGTGGGTTATTTTGAAAATTTTCAAACTTTCTTAAACAATAATTAAGTAATTGTCACCTCTACTCAATTATTAAGACTTGTGTCACCTACACCTCATTTTAAAACTCTTTTGTCACCTGTGGCCCAAACCCCCAAGTAACATGGTGGAATATAACATTTCCATGTACATGTATGAAATAGATAAAATATTACAAAAAGACTTTCAGATACATCTTGGTAATAGCCAGTGTAATACCAAAAAATACACCATATTATTGATAATATTTATGAATTTTAAAACTTATCATAAGCACATGAAATCATCAGTTCCTGTTACCAGGAGACAGGAGCTATCTTGGTAATCAAACTTTTTACCATTTCAAAAATCACAAGGAAAAGCTTTGGAGTACCTTCAAGAAGAAAGAAAATACCAACAATAAAAAAATTGAGAGAAAAGCAAAACACAAATATCTAGCCAAAAATAACAAAATACAAAAAACCAAATGAGACAGACTCGTATTTATCGTCATAATTGGGCAGAATTACCAGATGTTGAAGAAAGTATATAGAGGTACAAGTATTTACAAGAATTATAAGTCAATGTTGATTAAATCTCTTTGTTATTGTGTTGCCTTGTTTCACTCGATAGTTGACGAAGCACAAGGAGCAGAATCATCTGAAAATACAAAAAACAGCAGCCTTCAAACAAGTAAAGTCAGACTATGGCTTCAAGTATTTGTCTTTACATTCTTTACTCTTGGTGGACAAGCAGCTGGCAATCTGTTGGGCACGGTATACTATAAACAAGGTGGACAAAGCAGATGGATTGCTACATCGGCACAAACTGCTGGCTTTCCAATTCTCCTGCCTTTTTTTTGCTATCCTTCACCCAAAAATCACGATGATCAACAACTTAGCATTGATCACCAGTCTTCTGTACTTGTTCGCGCTTCGGTTTAAATCTTCCTTGGCTTATTTCAAGTAGCAAACTCTATGTTGTTTACAATTAGTGTACAGTACATTCCGGTCTCTACCTACTCTCTGGTTTTCAATTCTCAATTGGTGTTCACCGCCCTCACTTCATTCTTCCTCAACGGACAAAAAATGACAGAAATTATACTTGAACTCCATCTTGCTTTTCTCTTTCTCATCCTCAGTCATTATTTTCCAAGATGAGATGAGTGATAGCGGAGAAATATATTAGAAATCTCTGTTTATAGGATTTGCTGCTACAAATCTAGAGTCTCTAGGTTACACTTTGCAGTTCTTGCTAACAAAATCGGCGTTCCAGAAGGTCTTCAAAAGTGGCACATTAAAAGTTGTCATGAAAGTATCTTTTTTTATCGGTATGTTAGTGACAATTGCTTCTAGTATAGGGCTTTTTGCAAGTGGCGAATAGAATGATTTGGAAAAGGAAATGAGAGAGTTCAGATCAGGGAAATTGTCATATGTTATGAACTTGGTTTGGATTGCCATTTCTTGGCAGTTATATGTTGTTGGTTCAGTTGGATTGACAGTTAAGTTATACATTAACTAAAACCAGCAACACAAGCAAATCGTCAGCAATAATAAGTGAAAGAACATTCTCACCAGCTAATAGCAAGGTATCAGTACTATACCTCTTTCTGTGCAAATCCATAACGCTCGTCAAGATTAGCACGATAGCTTGGAAATGGGACTTTTCTTGTAATAAGTGTCTTTCCTCTGTTATAAGAATGGTTTTCTTCCAGAAAATACAAAAGGCATGGATAGAATAATTTGATAAACACTTTGCGTTACTATGATCACCATAAAGTAGTGGTTTTCAATGGTGAAGCCACAAGGAAAGCAAATTTATTTTCTAAATAAGAGGGTGGAGCTGATTTATCTACCAGGTTTACTTTCTTCTTTCGTCATTTTAAATATAGAGAAAAAAGATGTGTCATGTAACATACATGTAAATTACTGCAATTACCATAAAACAACCATAACATTACTGGTACGTTCCCACAACTGAGGTCTGGGGAGGGCAGTGTTTGTAGACCTTACACAACCCTAGATAAAGGAAACACATGAAACCAAGCTGAGTATCCTGGACACTATTAGTCAAGAAAGAATTAGAGAGCTTAGCAACGACAACATGCTTCACTCTTCCCCTGTCAATTCACTTGATCAACATCCTTTGCAGCACAAATACAGACCTATATCCCTATAAAATCAAATCCCAACAACTTAAATCAAATGTAGGAAAACCCTTACAAGGATATCATATATGCAGATTAAGAAGAAAAAAGAGTAGACTTGAGTCAAACTGAGATTGTATCTGAGAGCAACTTAAGAAAACAAGTATTCACAGGCTACATACTTCCCAGAATAATTAATAGAAACCAACAGAAATGCTTCTTGAGTCAAACTGAGATTGTATCTCAGAGGAACTTAAGAAATCAAGTATTCACAGGCTACATACTTCCCAGAATAATTAATAGAAACCAACATAAATGCTTCATGATTATTATTGAAAATCAATGTGACGCAAACCTGATCAACGCGTATCTGCCAAAAACCAGATTACTGCTTTATATCCAGCTTACCAAGTCAGTTAGCCGGTAATCTTTCAGTTGCAATGTTAGGAGAGAAATAAATATTTCAATCATGATCAGTAATCAGTCAGCAAGTAGTAATAGAAAAGTAATCAAAAAAATAATAACATTATTACAACATGGATTATATATAATCAGAAGAATTAAAATAATGTTAACATTAAACTATTCAACTTATCCATGGATGGAAGAAGGAATAATAGTTTTGTCTTTAAAGGGATATCGCCAATTCTAGAAAACCAGGGTCATACAACAAAAAGATAGCATTATACCTTTGATTCAAATCAATGCCCCCACTCCCTTTTTTCCCCATTTGATAGGATCTTTGAGAGCCGGTGGAGAACGGTTTGAGCCTCGGTGGATAATGAACCTTTCCATTTACCATTAAGGTGGCCTTACTTTATAACCTTAGCCTCCCTTTCCTTATAGTTTCCTAGTTCGACTAAGTGTAACACCCCGACATCTTCTTAGCTAAATTCTGTCCATGGAAAGTCTAAGCATTAGCTTCTAGAATGATCTAAATTATTTTTCATATGTAATTTCCTAGATTTCAACCTTTCATTAAGTAGATGACTGAATTATCTTTCCAACGATATAAGATTCGTCAAAAATGGACCCTCGGTGAAGAAGTTATGAATAATTTAAAGTTCCAGTCGTAAACATCGTCATTTTGGGGTCTAGCGCATCACGTAGAGGGTCAAATTGACAATCGTCAAATTCCAGTGGGGCTCCGTGATGGTGGCGCATCGCGGAGGCACCCAATTTCCCACTCGTCGAATTCCAGTGGACCACCCCGATTGTGGCGCGCCGCGGTGGTACCCAAAATCGGGTTTTTAAGTTCAAATTTCCAGTCCTATTCAGGAGTCATTAAGGTTAAATTTGACTTTTCCCTAGCCTTTAAAACCGTCCAAACAAAGGATTAGGGTATGTTTGAGCAACTTAACCCTATTTTCATTAAAATCATCAAGAATCCTCTTTAGGGTTTCAAATAAGAACTTCAAGAAACCCAAGATTCAACCGTGGATTTTCAAAATCGATTGAAGATTCAAAATCCCCAGATCATAGGCTTCAAGAAGCACCCGCTAATTTCGTAAATAGAGGTACGTGGGGTTGTCCTAAATTTCATGGGCATGTTTTCAAAAAGGAATTTATGCAAGACTTTAAATTTATACAAGTATATATATATGTTCTTACAAATGGGGGTTTTCAATTGATACAAATAACATGTTTTGATATATGATTTTGAAAGAATTATTGAGATATCATGGGGTTGTTT
>NC_061112.1:127925924-127954825 GCF_002878395.1 Capsicum annuum | reverse complement strand
GTATGTGGGGTTGTCCTAAATTTCATGGGCATGTTTTCAAAAAGGAATTTATGCAAGACTTTAAATTTATACAAGTATATATATATGTTCTTACAAATGGGGGTTTTCAATTGATACAAATAACATGTTTTGATATATGATTTTGAAAGAATTATTGAGATATCATGGGGTTGTTTGTTTGAATGTATTTAAATGGTTGAATTGTGAACATGTGACCTGAAATTTCAAAAGGGTGCGATGTACATGAGCTATGAATTTTCTAAATGACCTGAAATTTCAAAAGGGTGCGATGTACATGAGCTATGAATTTTCTAAATTCCCCATGTAATGTTTATACCCCATATTATACTAGTGTTAAACCACTGAGAACATGAGTTTTGCAATTGATATGACACTACTCATAAATGATTAAACTTCTTGAATAATTGCATGTTGAGAACCATGGTGTATGTGTTTTAATGGTGTGAAAGTCATACATATGTGCATATGGTAAATGGTATGAGAAGTTGGAAACTGTGTTTGCCGACTCTAGAACTTGGTACCCTACTGTGTAATGTTGTTTACCTGACATTATGTCATCCTAAATTAGGACTATGGTTAGGAGCCCTGCTTTGTGATCTTGTGCACTACCATACTTGATTGGGTTGAGACACCCTGCTGTGTGATCTTGTGTGTCTTTCCCTCACTTATACTCTAATCTCGACGGCAATCGAGATTTGACAGTTGGTGAAAATATGAAATTGTAGGGTGTACCACATAGCTCAGATGTGTTGCATTGTTGTTGAAAAATCAGTATACTATGCCCATTTATTTTTGAAATCATTTTGCAATAATGTGTTTTATAACAGCTCTTATTTAGTTTATATAAAAATCTCTACTATGTTTTGGATTACTCTACGTACCAGTACTTTGTATTGACCCCCTTCCCTCCCAGGTTCGGAGGCACAGTCTAGGGATCCAGAAAATTAGTAGATTCTTTAGATAGTTTTTTAGAGACAAGTGGTGAGCCTTCTATATTTCGGAAGGCCTGATGTCTGGCAATTTATTTATCATTTAATAGTTTTGGGTCTACTGGGGGCCTTGTCCCAGTTTTCAAATAGTTGTTTGTTTTAGTCATGTAGTAGAGATTTCGCAGACAGTTTTCAGATGTCGATAGATGTTGTGGGACATGATTTCCCATTATTGATTTCATTGGACTCGTGACCATGATTTCGTAGTATTGTGAATCTTCCACATTTAATTTATCATATGAATTATGTACATAATTACCAGATAGATAGGGGTGTTTCGGGCCTTCATGGTTTGGAATGCTCATTACGGTCGGGCCCCCAGTTTGGGTCATGACAAATTTGGTATCAAAGCACGGTTCATGGTCCCAGGGTATCTGCAAAATCGCGTCGGGTAGAGTCTTATTTATGGGTATGTAGAACGCCACACTTATAAGCAGGAAGCTACTTGGCGTTTAGGAAATATTTCCCTTCTTTGTGATTTAGTTCGTGCTTCAGAGTCAAATCTATTCCTAATCAGTAATCTTCTGTCTTAAAGAAATAACAGCCATGCCTCCTCGTCGCAATACTAATCAGAGTGCTCAGAATGATGAAGTCCGTCCCACTCATGGGATGAGGACACATAACAGAGCTCCCACCCCAGACCCTGTATCTACTTTGGGAGTCCCTCCAATCCCAAACAGTCCACCTCGGGCTCCACAAACCAATGTTAACCGTCCCCTGACTGCACAGAGGGATATTTCAAATGCCGAATTCAGACAGTCTATTCATATGCTGGCACAGTTAGGGGATAATCAATCTCAATGATCAGAAGATGCTGGGTCTGCATCAGTGAAATCGGAGGCTACTAGGGTGGGACAGTTTATGAGAATAAACCCACCCAAGTTTACTGGCACTAAGGTAGAAGAAGATCCACAAGAATTCGTAGATGAAATGGAGAAAATTTTCAAAGTGATGCATATGGATCAGATTGAAGGTGTTGAGTTGGCAGCCTACCAGCTGAAGGATATGGCAAACCAATGGTACAATGAGTGGGAGGATGCAAAGGGTGACGGTGCTGAGCCCACAGTTTGGGATGTGTTTGTAGAAGCTTTCCTTGATAGGTTCTTTCCTCTGGAGCTGAGGGAAGCTAAAGCAGAGGAGTTCATGAACCTCAAGCAGGGTAAGATGAGTGTGCAGGAGTACACTTTAAAATTTAATCAGCTGGCCCGTTATTCTCCAGAGATGACGAGCAGTATGAGATCCCGAATTAGAAAGTTTACTTTCGGCCTTTTAGATAATCTGGTGCTTGAGTGTCAGGTAGCTATGATAAACAAGGAGTTGGACTTTGATAGGCTGACAGTTCACAGGCAATAGGTAGAGGAGAAGATAAAGAAGATTTCTGAATCTAGGGAGAAGGAAAGACAGTCAAAAAGAGCCAGATCTGCCAACCAGGGACACAGTCAACCTCAAAGCGGTAAGTGGGGAAATAAATAGCAGAAGAATAAGAATTGGGGTAATGCACAGTCTGCTACCAGCGCCCCAGCGCCTAGACCACCGACAAACAGACAATCTCAGAGTTTTTAGACTCACCATAGATTTAGATCCCCAGTTACTCAGTCGTAGGGCAGTGTGGCCTAGCAGCGTCGTACTTATACGTGGTGTGAGACTTGTGGAAAGAATCACCCAAGGAAGTGTTATTTCGAGGGGAGAAATTTTTATTCTTATGGGAAGGTGGGTCACCTTCAGAGAGATTACCCTTCTGCTGGAGGAAATGCAGGGGGAAGGAGGGGGCTAAGTCCCAAGCCGCCTTCACGGCTCCTCCTCCTAAGGGTGCCCCTTCAGCTATCAGGAGCGGTCACAACCGGTTATATGCTTTGACCAACTTCCAGGAGGCGGAAGTTTCCCCAGACGTTGTCACCGGTACGTTACAAATCTTTTCCCATGATGTTTATGTGTCACTTGACCCCGAGTCTACCCTATCCTATGTGACCCCTTATATGGCTGTTGGTTTTGGGTTTGAGCCCGATATGATTTCTAAACCTTTCTTTGTTTCCACTCCTGTGGGTGATTTTGTTATAGCTAGAAGGGTGCATAAAAATTCTGTAGTATCTATTCTTAGATGGGATACTGTGGCAGACCTCATAGAACTCAATATGGTTGCTTTTGATGCTATCTTAGGGATGGATTGGCTCCATTCGTGCTATGCCACGTTAAATTATAGGACTCGAAGAGTCACTTTTTCTTTCCCAAATGAGCCAGTGATAGAATGGAAGGGACATTCTTTACCACCTAAAGGGCACTTTATATCCTATCTCAGGGCCCGGAGACTTATTTCTAAAGGTTGTTTGTATCACCTTATCTGGGTTAAAGACTCTAATGCAGAGGGTCTTCCTCTTCAGTCTGTCCCTGTAGTAAATAAATTTCTAGAAGTCTTTCCAGATGATCTCCCAGGAATACCACCTGATAGGGAGATAGAGTTTGGTATTGATGTGTTGCCAGATACCCGCCCTATCTCTATTCAGACATATAGAATGGCTCCTACAAAACTAAAAGAGTTGAAGGAACAGCTAGCAGATCTTCTAGATGAAGGTTTTATATGCCCCATTGTGTCACCTTGGGGTGCGCCTGTACTCTTCATGCGAAAGAAAGATGGTTCCCTTCGTATGTGCATAGACTATCGTCAGCTGAATAAGGTCACGATTAAAAATAAGTATCCTCTTCCTAGGATTGATGATCTTTTTTACCAGCTTCAGGGTGCTAGATGTTTTTCAAAGATAGACCTTTGTTCGGGATACCATCAGTTGAAGGTTAGAGGGTCAGATATTCCTAAAATAACTTTCCAAACCAGATACAGTCATTTTGAATTCTTAGTCATATCCTTCGGATTGACTAATGCCCCTGCAGCTTTCATGGACCTAATGAATAGGGTTTTTCATCAGTTCCTGGATCTGTTTGTGATAGCATTCATTGACGACATCTTGATTTATTCCAAAAATGAGGAGGATCATGCCACACACCTCTGAATTATTCTTCAGACTCTTAAAAATCATAGCTTGTATGCGAAATTCTCCAAGTGTGAATTCTGGATTAATGCCATTGTGTTCTTGGGTTATATCGGGTCTAGTAACGGTATTAGAGTGGATCCCCAAAAAGTTAAAGCAGTAAGAAAATGGCCCAGACCCGCGACTCCAATCGACATTCGGAGCTTCTTAGGTTTGGCGGGTTATTACAGAAGGTTCGTAGAGAGTGTTTCCTCCATAGCTGCTCTGCTCACTAAATTGACTCAGAAAAAAGGTAAAGTTTGTGTGGTCTAACTTGTGTGAAAATAGTTTTGAGAAGTTGAAGGACAAACTGACTATTGCTCCTATATTGACTCTTCTCGAGAGGGTAGATGGTTTTGCGGTATACTGTGATGCGTCCCGTGTGGGACTTGGTTGTGTTATGATGCAGCATGGTAAGGTGGTAGCTTATGTGTCCAGGTATTTAAAGGTGCATGAGCGAAACTACCCCACTAATGACTTGGAGTTAGCAGTCGTGGTGTTTGTACTTAGAATTTAGAGGCATTATCTCTATGGAGTGCATGTTAATATTTATACTGACCACAAAAGTTTACAGTATGTTTTCTCGCATAAAGAATTGAACCTCAGGCAGAGGCGTTGGATGGAGCTTCTGAAAGACTATGATATGAGCCTGCATTACCATCCGGACAAGGCAAACGTTGTAATCGATGCTCTCAACAGGTTGTCTATGGCAGCCTTTCTCATGTTGAAGAGGGGAGGAGAAAGATGGTGAAAGACATTCACCGCCTTACAAATATAAGAGTACGACTCTTAGATTGCAAAGATGGAGGGGTGGTTATTCATGAGATAGCTAAATCCTCCCTTTGTGCTGAAGTCAAAGAAAGGTAGGCCGAAGATCCCATCTTGATGCAGATTAAGAGAGATGTGGGTCAACAAAAATTAATGTCGTTTGAGATTGGTGGTGATAGTATTATGAGATATCAGGGTAGATTGTGTGTGCCTGATGTAGATGGGTTGCGGGAAAGAATCCTTAGCGAGGCTCACACGTCGAGGTATATTGTTCACCCAGGCTCTACAAAAATGTATCATGATTTGAAAATCCTTTATTGGTGGAATAATATGAAGCATGATGTGGCTAAGTATGTTGCCAACTGTTTGAATTGTCAGTAACTCAAGGTGGAACACATGAGGCCAGGTGGTACTTCTCAAGAGATAGCATTGCCTTTATGGAAGTGGGAGATGATCAATATGGACTTCATTACAGGACTTTCGAAGTCCCGAAACCAGTATGATTCTATATGGGTAATTGTAGATAGGCTGACCAAGTCAGCGCACTTTCTGCCTATCAGGACTAACTATTCGGGAGAGGATTATGCTAAGCTGTTCATCGCAGAAATAGTTCATTTTCATGGGGCACCTGTGTCTATCATATCCGATCGAGGTACGTAGTTTTCTTCTCAGTTTTGAAAATCTTTTCAAAAAGGCTTAGGTACCCAAGTGAACCTAAGTACAATATTCCACCCTCAGACTGATGGGCAAGCTGAGCGCACCATTCAAACCCTTAAGGATATGTTGAGGGCCTGTGTAATTGATTTTAAAGGTAGTTGGGTGGAGCACTTGCCATTGATAGAGTTCGCGTATAATAACAGTTTCCATTCTAGTATTAAGACGGCGCCATATCAAGAATTGTATGAGAGAAGATGTAGATCACCAATAAGGTGCTATGAAGTGGGTGAGATGCAGATGTTTGGACCTGATCTTGTTCATCAAGCGATGGAAGATGTGAAGCTTATTAGAGAACGACTTAAAACAGCTAAGGGTTGTCAGAAATCCTACGCTGATGTTTAGAGGAAAGAGTTAGAGTTTGAGATTGGAGATTGGGTATTTCTTAAGGTTTCTCCCATGAAGGGAGTTATGCAATTCGGGAAGAAAGGGAAGCTGAGTCCTCACTATATAGGACTATTTTGATGAAAAAAATTTACTTTTAAAAGAGTCGCCACTTAATTTTGAAAAAAAATTAAAAAACCTTTAGAGAGGTACTTAAAACGATTTGAAACAAAAAAATTATTTTAAGTTAGAGATTCTAAGTAAGTGGTTCCTATTAACATTTTAGGAAAGTGTTAGGCACCTAAAACTTCCACTAACTTGCGGTTATCCGGACTGTTGAAAAATCGTCTTTGATTAACCTTAAAAAAAGTTGATTTTTGAAAAGAAAAGCGATTTTAGAAATATTTTGGTGTTTATGCAAAACCAATTTTTAGCGACTTAGTTTGGGATTTTAACTAAGTTCGCAAGAAAACACATAAAATAAATTAGCAAAAGTAAAAGGGAAAGGGTAGAAGCAGAAGGACTTGAGCCATTAGGCCCAAATCGAAAACCCTGTCCTAATCTAGATATTGGTCTTTCAGCCCGTCTTCTACCTGTCCTAATTCTATGTTTTCGAGCCTTTAGCTCGAGTCTCGCTTCACCTGTATTAAGTACAACTTTGGCTTCGAGGCCCAAATGAATAAATAAGGAAATAAATAAATAAATGAAGACGACAATAAGTAAATAAACCAAAATAATAAATGAGACTTTGGGGTCTCGTAGCCGCTTCAAGAATGGGACTTTAACCCGTTTTCCTTTCGACTCCTTGCAACTTCGTATGCCATGCAATGGATTCTTGGATTTTTCTTTTGGGCTTGATTCAATGAGACGGGCCTCAATAGCCCATTAAGGAAATGCAAGAAACAAGCCCGTTTGGACTCCGAGGTGTATTCATGCAAAGAAAGGAAAAGACAAAAGAGCGAATTAATGTATATTCTCATAAATTCTGCACTTGTAAATGAATTATGCGATGAAGAAGACAACATTTTAAACAAAAGAACACACCAATTCACTTACTACATATAGACACATGAAACCATAAAATTTATACGAACTCTAGGAATATGAAACACATGGCTTGCAAGGTTGAAGAAGAACTTTCATCGACTAATGATTTCCAAACAATCAATAGGATAAGTTAAAATAGGAAATTCTCATAATTGCAAGCAAACAACGTTAACAGATTGTGTATTAAGGTTATAGAAAACTTTGGTGACTCAAAAATATAAACTAAAAGACTTAAGAAAGAACTTGTAACTTTCAACGGAATAAAGAAACTTGTAAAATATTTCTTTACCCTGGTTTGACATCTTTTGTCAATAGGAGCATTAAGAATGAGAAAGGCCATGACCAACTGATAAGGAACCAAAACAAACATAAAAAAAAGGACAGTTAATCAGACCATAGTGTTCAAGCACACGTCTGCAATGAGTTTATAACTAGCAACGAGAAGAGAAAGAAAAGCCTAGTGTCGCAGCAATTTCGTTAGTAAAGTTTGGAACATAAGTCACAAAACTAAAGCGTTAAACTTGTTATTAGGCCGAGAAATACTAAATCAAAGGGAAGTTGTACATGAATTCTACATCAAACAAGGATAGCACTGAAATGGGGATCAAAATTAATAATGAAAAGTATGAAATCGCGACGTGAAATAGGCCGGGTAAAAGAAAAAAGAATCTTCACGATATGTTAAACAAGTTTTGGTAGTTAATAATTAATATTATCGTGACACAATACTCACTAAGTCGCACCACGATTCGTTTTATCATAAAGGAACCTGACTATTTCGAGGACCTAATGGCCCATTTTTTTTGACAATAGGTATTAGCATGTCCTTCGTCAACTTAAATGGAAGACACTTTCCTCAAGACATTTACACCCGTTTAGGCCGTATGACAGTAGAGAAACCCAAAAGAAAAACGTAGCACAAACTTGAAACCACAAAATTCAATTCTAATGCGAAATCAGCGAAAAGGTGTGAACTTTAACCCTTTTTTAGAATAGGATATTAGCAGCAATCCTTAGGCTAGAAGCTCATCATTCAAGCAATACAGCATACACGTAGCCGAATTCAAGGAAATTTTCATCAAAAGAAAGAAAAAGAAACATTGTATGAACAAAAAAGCAAATGCTCCCAGATGAATCATAACAAAATCAGAAGTTCTGAAAATCAATATGTCCTAAATTCGGAAACGACAACGAAGTTTGAAAGCTCACAGTTTATATAAAACCTGGAGCTTTCATAGCCTCCCAGTGAGCTACACCCAGTACTCAAGACTATAAAACTACAACTACGAACAGGGCAACAAGGGGATGAAAATTATTAAGCGATAATCACAACATGATCTTCAACTACCTCAAACCACAGAAAGTCCACAAAATGATTCATTAAGACGACAATTAATCAGTAACGCCAAGAATAGATGACCAATCACAAAATCGAGACAAAGACGATGATGGCACATATCAGACAATCAAGGTAGAAATTAATCCTAATGTAGCAATACAAACAGCATCATCTTTTGCAAAAAGAGCAACCTATGATCTTTAAAAATTTCTACAGCAAAAAATTCCTAGCGCATTACTGTTAAAGTATTAATAACCAAAGAACGACTAATATGGAGAAATGAGATGAACGAGAAAGTGACAATAAAACTAGAAGGGAGAGATATGTTTACCTCTTTCGGGGCAGCAAACGGGACGATGAGCTATCAGTAAAATCATCACTACCGGAATCTCGAGACGTCGACCATCAATAGAGCGCCCCTTTGCTTTTCCTCTTAGAGATTTCGAAACTAGCTTGGAGAGAAGAGAGAAGAGACCCCCAAAACTTCTATGAAAGAACCCTAACCCCCAGACTTTCTAACCCCCTTTCCTCAGCTCTCTGTGAGCTTTTTTACAGAAGGGGTTGAGGGCATTCCAGGGATTTTTGAAAATAGCCCATTTGAAATTCGAAACCCTCCCTCCAGTTCTATTTTGCCCTCAATTCATACCTCTTCTGGAATTGATGTACCACTAGGGTTTGGGGAAAATGGATTCTTTCCCAAAACCAATGGAAATCAGCCAAATAATGTACGAAAACATACGAGTACCCCAAAATTTGCAGAATTTATCTGTTAAAGGGTTACTTACACATCTTCTAGAGGATTCTCGGAACCCCCATGGTACGAAACCACATGCTACTCACGTGGGGAGTACGATCGGAGTAGGGGAGAGGAGAAACAGGGTATTTTGTCGGGTCGAAGCTGATTGGAATTGGGTTGGAGCTGAAGTTGTTCGTGGGTTCCTAGTGATTATCGATGGTGTTGCTGTTTTAGAGGAGAAGAGGGATCTTAGGTGGGCCGGTTCAGCCGGTATGGATTGGCCTTGGGATGGTTAGTTATTAATTTGGGCTGCTAACATTAGGGAATTGGGCCTGGGGTAGTGCTGATTAAGTTGGGTGTTAAATGGAGCTAGGGTTGGATGGTTGTTGGAGTGGGCTTGGGTATGGAGTGGGCTGATGATTAAGCTTGAATTGAATTATTTGGTTTCTAATTGGGTAATTTTTTGGGTATCATTTAAAAAATTCCCCTAAAATAAATTTGGGGTTATTCAAAAAGATAATTTCGATTTTAATTGAGCCTACCCTATTTGAATTTCGACCAAATTGAAAGTTAATTAGCCAAGTACATCGCAATTGTGGCCACCTTAACTTCACTTATGATCAAATTTCACAGGATGGTCAAATTAGATTGAAATTTGACACAAATCAATACTTCTTTCAATCCCGAGCTTCTTGATTCAATAAAATTGAATAAATATTTCTCCAAATATATTATTGTTTCAGAATAAATCATATTTAAATCAAGACTTCAACTGTTTGAACTTATTTTCAAAATAATCCTTGATTAAAATCCGATATTCTGTAAAATGATTATTTAAGTGATAAAACTATATAATTTCGTATAATGGAATACAATAATGTGTAATTGTCACTCAAAATGACAAACTTGCCCAGGTGAATATTCTTTTGAAAAATTTCTATTTAGATGAAATAAATATTTTGATTTTATTGAAAACGAAGAAGCTCGAAACTAAACTTGGTTAGGGAAGGCAAAAATTAGGTGTCAACAAGGACCATATCAGATTTTGAGAAGAATAGGTGGTGTTGCGTACCATCCGGTATTTCACATATCCATGTTGAAGAAGTGCATTGGAGACCATTCTTTGGTGTTGCCTGTAGAAAAGATCAAGGTGACAGCCTCCTTATCATATGAAGAGGAACCTATTGCAATCCTAGATCGTCAAGTCCGGAAGTTGAGAAGTAAAGAAATAGTTTCAATGAAGGTGTTATGGAGAAATCAAAAGGTTGAGGAATCCACTTGGGAATCAGAAGACGACATGAAAACAAAATACCCACACCTTTTTGACCTAGTAGATGGCGGAGTTGAAGATACAACCCTTACATAAATCTTTCTATGCTTTAGTATGCTTGGAATCGTGCTTTTCTGTGTTCCACATCATCATTTGGGGATGAATGATCTCAAGGGGGGGATATTGTGACACCCTGACTTCTTCTTAGCTAAATTCCGTCCATGAAAAGTCTAAGCATTAGCTTCTAGAATGATCTAAATTATTTTTCATATGTAATTTCCTAGATTTCAACCTTTCATTACGTAGATGATTGAATTAGCTTTCCAACGATATAAGATTCATCCAAAATGGACCCTCGGTGAAGAAGTTATGAATAATTTAAAGTTCCAGTCGTAAACATCGTCATTTTGGGGTCTAGCGCGTCGCGAAGAGGGTCAAAATGACAATCGTCAAATTCCAGTGGGGCTCCACGATGGTGGCACCTCGCGGAGGCACCTAATTTCCTACTCGTCGAATTCCAGTGGACCACCGCGATTGTGGCGCGTCGAGGTGGTACCCGAAATCGGGTTTTTAAGTTCAAATTTTCAGTCTCGTTCATGAGTCATTAAGGGTAAATTTGACTTCTCCCTAGCATTTAAAACCGTCCAAACAAATGATTTAGGGTATGTTTGAGCAATTTAACCCTATTTTCATTAAAGTCATCAAGAATCCTCTCTAGGGTTTCAAACAAGAACTTCAAGAAACCCAAGATTCAACCGTGGATTTTCAAAATCGATTGAAGATTTGAAATCCCCAGATCATAGTCTTCAAGAAGCACCCACTAATTTCATAAATAGAGGTACGTGGGGTTGTCCTAAATTTCATGGGCATGTTTTCAAAAAGGAATTTACGCAAGACTTTAAATTTACACAAGTATATATATATATATATATGTTCTTACAAATGGGGGTTTTCAATTGATACAAATAACATGTTTTGATATATGATTTTGAAAGAATTATTGAGATATCATGGGGTTGTTTGTTTGAATGTATTTAAATGGTTGAATTGTGAACATGTGACCTGAAATTTCAAAAGGGTGTGATGTACATGAGCTGTGAATTTTCTAAATTCCCCATGATAATGTTTATACCCCATATTATACTAGTGTTAAACCATTGAGAGCATGAGTTTTGCAATTGATATGACATTACTCATAAATGATTAAACTTCTTGAATAATTGCATGTTGAGAACCATGGTGTATGTGTTTTAATGGTGTGAAAGTCATACATATGTGCATGTGGTAAATGGTATGAGAAGTTGGAAAGTTGATGTGATATTGATGACTTGGAAGTTGGGTATGACGATACCCTGCAGAGTATGACATGTGATTGATTAAAATGAGTTTCATGCATTGATTTTTTGAGATAGATGGTTACCCGAAGAAAGCACGAGTCAAATGACTCTACGCTGGAAATCGTGTTTGCCGACTCGGGAACTTGGTACCCTACTGTGTGATCTTGTGTACCTGACATTATGTCATCACAAATTGGTACTATGGTTAGGAGCCCTGCTTTGTGATCTTGTGCACTACCATACTTGATTGGGTCGAGACATCCTGCTGTGTGATCTTGTGTGTCTTTTCCTCACTTATACTCTAATCTCGACGGCAACCGAGATTTGACAATTGGTGAAAATGTGAAATTGTAGGGTGTACCACCTAGCTCAGATGTGTTGCATTGTTGTTGAAAAAATCAGTATACTATGCCCATGTATTTTCAAAATAATTATGCAATAATATGTTTTATAACAGCTCTCATTTAGTTTATATAAAAATCTCTACTATGTTTTGGATTACTCTACGTACCAGTACTTTGTATTGACCCCCTTCCCTCCCAGGTTCGAAGGCACAATCTAGGGGTCCAAAAAATCAGTAAATTCTTCAGATAGTTTTGCAGAGACAAGTGGTGAGCCTTCTATATTCCGGAAGGCCTAATGTCTGGCAGTTTATTTATCATTTAATAGTTTTGGGTCTACTGGGGGCGTTGTCCCAGTTTTCAAGCAGTTGTTTGTTTTAGTCATGTAGTAGAGATTTCGCAGACGGTTTTCAGATGCCGATAGATATTGTGGGACATTATTTCCCATTATTGATTTCATTGGAATCATGACTATGATTCCGTAGTATTGTGAATCTTCCGCATTTCTTTTATCATATAAATTATGTGTATGATTACCAGATAGATAGAGGTGTTTCGGGCCTTCATGGTTCGGAATGCTCGTCACGGCCAAGGCCCCAGTTCGGGTTGTGACACTAAGTAACTTAATAACATCAATAGACTTTGTTGTTTACTATAGCATAGGACACACTATTTGAATCTCGGTGGATAATGGACCTACCCCTCTACTTTTCTTCACTTAAATGGCAGGCTTTTGCTCGTAAGGTTTGAACCATGACATACATCTAATCCACACATCAACTCAACATTCTTGCTATTATACCAAAGCCATGGGACAATTTTGTACCCTTTTCCAAATAGGTTAGCGTTCCCAATACATGAAACTCTACAAAAGTTTTATAGAGTGATCTAAAAAGCCAACACATGGTCTCTCAACAGATAGTTAACAACTGCACTTTTAAAGTTCTGGGCTATAGATTTTTAGCACTGAGTGGCAAATTATTACTGTTTTATAAATGCAACGCATCGTTCTTAGAAAGAGATCAACAAAGTCATACAGTGGAACCTTCAATTTATCTTAACCTCTATCCCAATTGAATAATTCTAATATGTGTGCGAGTGACATTTCATTGGTGTATTCTTTTGCAGGAAATCAACATATATAGACTAAATATAAACCACCACGATAAAATACATAAAATCTTTGATGCTACAAGAAAAACACTTACCTCGTCATTCCTAACCAGCTTTGTATGCAAAGGAAAACTGAAGGACCAAGAGCTTAATTGAAGAAGCAACAAAAGGCAGAATCAGAGATATTTAGCAGAAAGGCAAAACAGAAAAGTTAAAAAAAAGGTACCTCGTGAAAGATTTCATCTTCTTCTTTAATGTATACAATAGTTTGATCATCACTTGGCTATTTTTGCTTGTCTGCATTCTTATGCTATTACAAAATTCATAAAACGGCAAATGATTTAGAGTTCAATAGACGGGAAAAAAATCATACTCAAATACCAAACAGTACTCATTACCTTGTAAATTTTTATTAGGTAAAACTTGAAGCAGAAAGACTTCCGGAGCTCCTCTGTAGGTTTAAAAAACATAAGAATGACACAAATTTTACTACACCAAGGGAAAGCTAATTTATTACTGAAATGTTAGTGATGCTCTGTATCTCCTTCGTAACCTTTTGTGTAGTTTACATATCTATTAGCCACAAATATGCCATCACTAATTATGTGTCACTCTTATTATATCTTTTTTCTGGTTTATACCTCTCTTTCTAGTAAAAGAAAGTTATTGGCTTTTATGTCAAAATTTCACTTTCAAACTTCACATTATTGAATAATCCTCTCTTATCGTTGAACACTGGACTTGATATCAAGCAGAATGCATGTTTAGCTTTGGTTTTGATGTATGTGCCATATTAATCAAAATTTGATTTAGATAGTGTGATAGTAAGAGAATAAAAATAAAGACACAAAAGCAACGAAAAAATAGTGAACTAACAAAAGCGGCGGTTTTAATCACATTACTTTTCCAAATGTGCTGCTCATTTTGGATTGTGGAGGAGCACCAAAGTTGCACTTAATAACGTTACTTTATAACGTTAGCCTCTCTTTCCTTATAGTTTCCTAGTTCGACTAAGTGACTTAATAACGTCAATAGACTTTGTTGTTTATTGTAGCATAAGTCACACTGTTCGAATCTCGGTGGATAATGGACTTACCCCTCTACCCTTCTACACTTAAATGACAGTCTTTTGCCTGTAAGGTTTGAAAATGTGACATATATCTAACCTACACATCAGCTCAACATTCTTGCTATTAGACCAAAGCCATGGGACAATTTTGTAATGCCCCCACTCCCTTTTCCCACCTTTTGATAGGATCTTCGAGAGCCAATGGAGAACGGTTTGTGCCTTGATGGATAGTGAACCTTTCCATTTACCCTTAAGGTGGCTTTACTTCATAACCTTTGCCTCCCTTTCCTTATAGTTTCCTAGTTCGACTAAGTGACTTAATAACGTCAACAAACTTTGTTGTTTACTATAGCATAGGCCAAACTGTTCGAATCTCCGTGGATAATGGACCTACCCCTCTATCCTTCTCTACTTAAATGACAGGATTTTTCCCGTAAGTTTTGAAACTGTGACATATATCTAACCCACACATCAGCTCTATGTTCTTGCTATTAGACCAAAGCCATGGGACAATTTTGTACCCTTTTCCAAATAGGTTAACTTTCCCAATACATGAAACTCTACAAAAGTTTTATAGAGTGATCCAAAAAGCCAACACATGGTCTCTCAACAAATAGTTAACAACTGAACTTTTAAAGTTTCGGGCTATAGATTTTGAGCACTGAGTGACAAATTATTACTGTTTTATAAATGCAAACCATCGTTCTTAGAAAGAGATCAACAAAGTGATACAGTGGAACCTTCAATTTATCTTAACCTCTATCCTAATTGAATGATTCTAGTATGTGTGTGAGTGACATTTCATTGGTGTATTCTTTTTCAGGAAATCAACATATATAGACTAAATATAAACTACCACGATAAAATACATAAAATCTTTGATACTACAAGAAAAACACTTACCTCGTCAGTGCTAAACAGTTTTGTATGCAAAGGACAACTAAAGGACCAAGAGCTTAACTGAAGCAGCAATAAAAGGAAGAATCAGAGACATTTAGTAGACAGGCAAAACAGAAAAGTTAAAAAAAGTCGGTACCTCGTGAAAGATTTCGTCTTTTGCTTTAGCCTTTGTTTGGATGGTGGTTTGCCATGGTTTCATAATGTATGGTACAGTATAGTATGGTATGGTACAGTACCATGTTTGGATGGATTGTATCATTCACTGTGGTTTAATAATAGTTTTTTTGTTTGGTTTGTTGGTATGGTACTATATGGTAACAGGTAAATTTACCAAAATATCCCTAATTGATTATTTCTAAAATTGACTATTCCCTTTCGAACCCTAGCTTTGCTCGATCACCTGATCTACAGTGTGCTATCAATAACTTTCTTGCTCATAGTATTAAATTGTTTCCCTGCCAAAGCACCTTTAAGTATAAAGAAAAATGAAACTTTCGAGCATCTTCAAGCTGTGATATTTCATTTACCATTGCCTTGGCCACATTAACTATATTTGATGAACTGATAATATGAAGAAATTTGAAGAAAAAAAAAGAAGGAATTGCAATGTGAGAATATGAACACTTAGAAATAATAAAGAAATAGCTTGAAGTAAATGTTGTCTGAATATACCTGATTAAAGTGGATTTCGTAAACCATTTGGCATTACTGAGATTTCCCAGGGGCTTAAATTTGAAGCTGGAATCTGAGCCTTTGGAGTGCAAAATAGGGTAGAGGATAAAATAGGATTAAATAAAATCATACAAGGACATAGTTAAAAAAAAAAAGAGGGAAACCATGGGATACCACCAAATTGGTGGTTCAGAAAATTGGAGGATTCCATGGTTATCAAACCATGGAAAAATACCATACCATATCATCCCTTTTATCAAACAATCAAAGAAAACATGGTTCCCATGGTAATCATACCATACCATACCATGAAAAACCACCATCCAAACAGACTGTTAATGTATACAATAGTTTGATCATCACTTGGCTCTTTTTGCTTGTCCGCATTCTTATGCTATTACAAAATCCATAAAACGGCATATGATTCAGAGTTCAGTAAATGGGGGAAAAACCATACCAACATACCAAACGATGCTCATTACCTTGTAAATTTTACTGATTATTAGGTAAAAACTTGAAGCAGAAAGATTTTCGGAGCTCCTCTGTAGGCTTAAAAAACATAAGAATGACCAAAATTTCACTACACCAAGGTAAAGCTACATGTATGAGAGTAGAAATGGACAGAAGAAAATAATAGATGCATATAACGCAAGAGAATTAAAGAGATCAGATGGTTCTGTCGATTGTGCCTGTTTATTTTTTTCTTTAGAGATGAGAAAGAAAATTTGAATATTTCTAGCGTCCTTTTTAATCACTAATGACTGCAATTGCTATTTTACCCCTACATAAGATAGAATTTTCAAACTGCCACTGATCGTCTTGCTACTGGCTTTTCTATATACTAGAACGAAATAAATAGTTGCGGTGATATGCTTGTAGTGTCTTTGTTCTTGAAATTTTGGGAATATTTGTTATTCGGGTGGATCAATAGTGTTGTTTCTGCTATTATATGTCATTTTGTTACTATGTATTGCTTCTTATTTTTATACTATGTCTTTTTATAGTAAGTGATTTTTGTCATGACTATAGGATTTATCGAAAATAGCCTCTGTACCTCATCTCTAACGACTGTATATACTTTATGCTTTTCGAATCAAACTTCGTAAATATATACTAGTTATGTCGTTTTTATTGACTCTGAACCATATCTCAAGACCAATGCTTTCAAATGTATTTTTGGAGCGAGTCTCATGGCAAATCGCTTTATGACTTGGGATGTAAGTCCTTAATATAAAAACATACATCTGGATATTAAATTTATTTTCTTAATAGTTTAAACGTATTTTTGCTAAAAAGTATGTTTTATTATTGTTGTACGGATATTCATACTTTATCCTATTATGTTTTATTATTGTTGTACGGATATTAAACACCCTTTCTATGACGTTGAGCCTAGGGTTCCGCAATTTGAAACACAGCCGAACGAACAATTACTTAGATGCATGGAGTAGCCATGTAACACCCCGTATTCAAGTACGTGTATTGGCGTATTCAAGTACGTGTATTGGTCTTATTTATATGAAATTAATTTTTATTTTATTTTATTTATACTGGAATTTGCCCGTCGATGGTTCCATGCGAAGGTTATTGAATAAGCTTTCCAACGATATAAAGATTTCCAAAAACGGATAGGTTTTGGATATAATCGAGCATGTTCGAATCTATAAAACGGTGGCCGGGATATTTGGGAATAGTAAATGTGTAGAAAAATTTCCTACACACAAACTACTGATGCCAGCCGAATTTTTGGGTCAACTTCGAACGATCATAACTCCCTTAATATAATGAAATGGGAGAGCTGCGACCTATGAAAAGAAAGATCTTTGAGTCTTCTTTTCAATGAAATTAGTTTCATTCAAATCCAACGTTTGAGTAAGGAGTTATACTCGTTTTACTTCAGTCTATCAAAATAGATTTTTAGGGTCAACTTCAAACGACCATAACTCCTTGTACAGGACGAACTGGGTGGCCTACTTTATATGAAATGAAAGCCCTTTGAATTATCCTTCCAACAATACCAATTTCACCCAAATTCGATATCGAAGCAAAGAGTTATGGTCGATCTACTTTAGCTTATCAAAACAGTCCACCAAAGGACAGATTTGACATTATTTAAATTTTAAAGGCATTTTGGTCATTTCCTATTATATTATGGACGGTAATATGTGTATATATACATGTATATGAGTTCAAAAACTCATTTTCATCATCAATCATTGAGGAAGAACAAACCCTAGCCAAATTTGACCTTTAAATTACTTTTGATTCAACCGTAGAAATTTCAAAGTAATCCGATAACTGCGTTTGTCATCTCGAGAGCTTCGAACAGCACCTATTATTTGTGCAAACAGGATTGCATAATCAAGAGGTGAATTCTAAGGTATGAATATTGTTTGCCTTTGTTCTTTTCCATATGTATATGTGTAATAGAGGATTATATGTATTGGTTGTTATTGAAAGGTAATGGAAATAGGGTTATGGACTATTTTGCATGGTTTGATTGTATTGAATTGTGGAAGGTGGATATGGTAATTGAGTTATGAAAGGTGGATATGGTAATTGAGTTATGGAAGGTGGATATGATGATATACTATTGAATTGATGATTATTTATGTCTATGGCTCAATTTGGTTTAATGGATTGGTTGGCAGGATAAATGAATCCAAACTTGATATTGGAGGATGTTGTATGAATATGCATGGCATGTGAATGTAATTGGAGTATAAGAGGGTTAAAGTGACACTCTTTATAGTGTAGTTAAGGCTTACTACTTAACCACTATTTTGGTGAATTCAAATAATTGAATTGTGACGTTTGGTTGCTAATACTAGATTGCTATATATGTTCATTGTAGATAAGTAATCCGAAAAGACGGGAAGTCCATTTGGGACTAGTATTGAAGGTTGACAGTCAGGTATGTAAAGCATACTCTATACCATATCTTTGGCATGAAAGTGAACAATTGTTCTATTAAGAAAGTTTCCAAAGTTATTCAATAACATGTGATCCATAATGGTTTTGTATGATGTCCTACGTTACCAATGAACTTGTTTCCACCTTACAAGATGTCAAGACATTCCAATACTTACTTGTTTTCCAAATCTTACATGTTTATTGCACTAATGAGTGTCAGAAGGTATCCGGTTACTCAAACAAGATCCATGTGCTATTAATGACTCCAAAACGTTTCATGATATACCAGTAAGTTCCTATTTTATTGTTATGGCATTGATGACTCCAAAACACTTCATTGATGTGCCAATGAGTTCCTACTTCATTGTTATTGCATTGATGGTCTATTTATATGTCTCTTATTGATGTATCATTGTTTCAAAGTATCAAAAATGTGGTGGCGACCGAAATAACAATCTCAAAGATTAATTGAACTAAGTGATGGAAGTTCTCTCTTATCGGGTGGTATCCCAGGGGCATAAGCCTATCATGGGTCGATCCCTATTTATGTGTTTATGGGTGGTAGCCCAGGAGCATAAGCCTATCATGGGTCGATCCCAATTGATATATACTGGAGGCAGCCTAATAGTCACAGTACAATACAGTAATGATTACAAAGATGATAAGAACGAAGGTAAAGTGATTGAATAAATACAATGTACAGGTTGTCACAAGTTCTAGTAAGTGTGGTCCACTCCTGTTACGATTTATTCACTTGTTTCTGATTTCTATTGAGCTCCTATATCATATGTGATTATCTACAGCTTTACATACTCAGTACATATTTCGTACTGACGTCCCCCATGGGGGACCTGCATTTCATACTGCAGGCACAGGTACCTCAGCTCATACACCGCACAAGTAGGAGCCAGGATATCCAGCTGCTTTTGGTGAGCTCCATTTTGCTTCGGGGCTTTCCGTGTCATATCCAGTCACTTTTGGTATTGTACAGAAGTTAGTTATATAGAGGGGTGTGTCCCGGTCTTAGTTAAACTCTGTGTATTGTCTAGAGGCTTTGTAGACCTAATATACAGTCAAGGTGGTGTTTTGTTAATAGACGTAATGGCTCCAACGGCCAAGTATTGTATATACATATATATATGTGTGTTCGAGCTTATACCGGTGATTATTTACTTTTATATGCGACATGATGCTGTCCAAATTTCGGGTTGTCATGGGAAGTATAAGGTTATGAGCTGGTTCTCCCGGGCCTCCTCGGTTACGGGTGCCAGTCCGCCTCAATAGGATTTAAAGCGTGACAAGCCAGAGGCGTTGAAAGAGACGAGATGGAGTAGCCAGAGGCGTCGAAAATGATGACAACAAATTTTTTTTCTCCTCTGAATTAGAGCACTCGCTACCAAGTGAAAGAGAGAGAATTCTCTTTTCAATTAGGGCACTGGTTGCAAGTATTAGGCATGATAATTTTATTTGTTGGAAAACGTTAATAACAGTAATGAATTAGTTATAATACATTATTGTAAGTAACGTTTTATCATCCCTTAAAAATCAAACACCGTCAGTTTTTTCTTTTACATTTTTTAATAAAATAATAAGGTAATACGTTGCTGGAAAATACGTTTATACTAGTTTTGTAAAAAAATTTAAAAATATATTATTTTGGTGAATTGATTCAAAAAATAGCTTATTTCGGTCAAAAATTCGTATTTTTAGAGCGGGTCTCATGAAAAATCGCTTTATGACTTGGGATGTAAGTCCTTAATATAAAACCATACATCTGGATATTAAATTTATTTTCTTAATAGTTTAAACGTATTTTTGCTAAAAAGTATGTTTTATTATTGTTGTACGGATATTCATACTTTATCCTATTATGTTTTCATGCTGTGGTGATTTTTCCTAAAATATATAAATAAAGAAATTAATTTTTATATAAAATAATAATTTAGATAATCACATAGAGTTTATTAAGATAGAGATTTCTGTAGCATTATGTTCTGAAGTAACTTTAGTAGTAATTTTTTGTAATAGCTCTTACTCTTTTTATCCTTAAATATCTTTGCAAATATTAGTTGAGAGTGGAAAAACTAATAGATGTGGAAATCAATGATAAAATAGAAGATGATTTCATTTTAAAAACTATCTCCGCTAATTTTTATTTTTTTTTTGTTACCTTTATCAATAATATTATAATATTTATATTATTGATGATATATTTAAAGTTATTTTTAAAATTATTGAAAAACTTACTTTACTTATTTTGTTTTAGCAATAAAAAAATATAGAATTAAGGATAAATGAGATATACACACCGTAATTTATAGTACTTACACCCCAATCTATGCTACATAAAATGTCGAGTTCACCAATAATCTTTAACTAATATTTGCAGATTTTTTTTTCTTTACATCAAGTCTCATAGAAATTCGATAAAAATAATAACGATAAAATGGAAGAAAAAACACATTCCGCTTTTTTTGCTTTTGCAATAATTTTTTAAAATTTTATTTAAATTTATTTTATTTCATTCTTATTTTTCGTTGTCCAATAATTTCCTTATTTGTTTTAATCAAGTCTCATGTTTTTTTGTGTTCGATAAAAATAATAATGATAAAATGGAAGAAAAAATACATTCCACTTTTTTTTGCTTTTGCAATAATTTTTTAAAATTTTATTTAAATTTATTTTATTTCATTCTTATTTTTCTTTGTCCAATAATTTCCTTGTTTGTTTTAACAGTTATTTTGTAAAAAAAAAAATAAAAAATAAAAAAATTAATATAAAGTTAAAACGGTTATCTGGAAATACCGAATTTGTTTGCACGTCAAAATAACAGTGGGGCAATAATACTCAAAACTGAAATCTGGAAAGTTCTACATTCTTCTCCCTTTTTACTAACCTCTGTTTTCTGGACTCATCTTTATCCTTCTCCTAATATAATAATAACACGAAACACTTCTCACACCACCAAATCCCAAAATTCCAAAACACAGAAGTTATCCTCTACATAAATAAATAATCCTTGTTTTATACTAGTATTTATTTTTTTCAAATTTATAAGTTGAAGACGTGGTGAAGAAGCCAAATTTAGAAGGATGGGTGTAGATTATTATAAGATATTGGGTGTTGATAAGAATGCTAAAGATGATGATTTGAAGAAAGCTTATAGAAAATTGGCTATGAAATGGCATCCTGATAAGAACCCAAATAACAAGAAAGAAGCTGAAGCTAAATTCAAACAGATTTCTGAAGCCTATGAGGTAGTTTAATTTACAATTCTTGATTCTTGTTTATTATTGAATAAAGATAATAACTTACTTTATGGTTTATTCTATTAATTACTGCTAGTTTTTTTAGTTTTTTTTTTTCATTTGTGTTATGCTCTTATCTTGCTTCCCAATACTTTGATTCTTGAAATTTGTTTATGTTGAACTAGAATTAGATGGAAATTACCGTTTCAAGATTGTATTTTTATTTTGGAATTGTGATTATTGGTGCGTTGGGTATGAAGGTAAAATGTTTTCTTGAAAAATAAGTGGGGTTTTAACTTATTTTCTTGGGTTCGATATGAATGCAGAAGATGTTAGTCTATAATTATTTATATATAATTTAGATAAATACTATGAGTGTGGGAATACACTGGGTATGTTGTTGTTGGCATCGATAAATGCTATGAGAGTGGAGGTTGGATGGTAGGGGTTTGGGGATGTTGGGATTGGGGGTAGGGGGTGTAGATGAGGTGTATTGGAGGGTGGGGAGTACATTATCATTATAGTATGCCACTTGTAGAACTTGTTTTCGCCACTTCCATTAAGGAAGACCGTTTTCCTCATTATTTCATAGAGAAAACATTTTTCAAAAGTTCTGATTATGTGTTTAATTGGGTGTTAACTTGAAATTGTGATGCAGGTGTTGAGTGATTCCCAAAAAAGGGCAATATATGATCAGTATGGGGAAGAAGGTCTTAAAGGGCAAGTGCCACCACCAGATGCTACTGGTGGACCTGGTGGAGCTACATTTTTCCATACAGGTGAAGGGCCAAATGTGTTTAGATTCAATCCAAGAAATGCCAATGATATCTTTGCTGAATTTTTTGGGTTTTCGAGTCCATTTGGTGGGGGTATGGGAGGTGGTCCTGGTGGTGGGATGGGGGGTGGACCTGGTGGGATGAGAGGTACAAGGTTTTCCAGTTCAATGTTTGGGGATGATATTTTTGGTTCATTTGGAGAAGGCAGACCAATGAGTTCAGGTTCACGGAAGGCGCCACCGATCGAAAGAACATTGCCTTGTAGTCTAGAAGAACTTTATAAGGGGACAACCAAGAAGATGAAGATCTCTAGAGAGATTGCTGATGCAAGTGGGTAAGTAAACTGATCCGTTTTTCAGATTTGACATGCTTGTTTCTGATTGTCTGGGCTATAATTATGCACTCATGTCTGTGCTATGATTCTACACTGTGGAGAGCAGCCTGATTGCAGACCAATGTCTATTGGGTTGTCTGTGACTCGTATTTGCTGCATATTCTTGTAGTTATTGTTGTATTCTTCAAGTACCTGTGTTGAATTTGTTGCTAAGCCGAATGAGGTTATTGGTATTGCATGAAGTTCTTACTTCCCAATTATGCTTCAATGTCAATAATAGGAGTATTGTAAAAGAATTAGTAGGATAAGACTTGGAAATAATAGCTTAAATGGTGTAATCTGGCTTTGCTGAACATTCATGTGTCATGAACCAAAATTGAGCTTGTGGTTATAACTTCTCAATTACTCACCGCTGTAGAAACACAGAAAAGAACACAAAGTAATGTCCAACTTTGTTCGTGTGGTCAAGTTACATAAAGTTGCTGTTGAAATTTTATCATAATTCCCGACCTTTTAATGGATCTTCAGTGTATGATCCAAAACATAATCTGTCACAGCAGATCATTGTTCTTTTTGTGTGTGGCTTTCGTGATACTTTAGTTTATCTTAAAGCCAATGTTGTTAGCTATGTACGGGTATGGTGCTGTTGGTTGCCTTCTCTATGTATTCATCTTAGATGCACCGACTGTCTAAAAAGGTAAAAGAATTTTTACTCCATCAGTGTAAGCTATTTAGGATATTATCCGTCCGAGTCCGAGTTATTAGATCGCTTCCACTAATCAAGCAAGGGTGACTTGACAGTGTGAATCAGCGTATAGAAGTTAAATCAATTAATGATATGCTGACAACTTGTTCTTGTGTGCAGGAGAACTTTACCAGTAGAAGAAATTTTAACGATTGACATCAAACCTGGCTGGAAAAAGGGAACTAAGATTACATTCCCAGAGAAAGGAAACGAAGAGCCAAATGTCGCCCCTGCAGATCTCATGTTCATAATTGATGAAAAACCGCACAGTGTCTTCACAAGGGACGGGAATGACCTCGTGACCAATCAGAGAATCTCACTTGCTGAAGCATTAGCAGGCTACACGGTGCATCTAACGACGCTTGATGGAAGAAAACTGACTATTCCAATCAACAATGTAATACATCCAAACTATGAAGAGGTAGTCCCAAGGGAAGGAATGCCAATACCAAAAGATCCTTCAAAGAGGGGGAATTTGAGGATCAAGTTCAACATCAAGTTCCCTGCAAGGTTAACAGCAGAACAGAAGACTGGAATTAAGAAGTTGCTTACTTCCTAGGCCAAATTGTTTACGATCGGCGCCCATAGCATCTTTACAGTCCGTGTTCTGTTTTAGTCCTTTTTAATTTTTTCTTTCTTTCTTGGGGTAATTGGTTCCCTTGTAGTATATCTCTATATTCTAGCTACAAATTGCGTGTGTAAGTCAATAAAAATATGTGATAGTAATAAAAGGATTTTGACATTTTACAACTCTTCAACAATTTCTCTATTAAGCTGAAGTTGTTGGAGTTTGTCATAAATCTATTGTTAGCCTCTTCATGTACTATGTACAGGTAGGGGGGCTAAATGAATGACGAGCTTCTCTCAGATTCATTCCCCTATATGGAGGAATTCTTTGGGAGGTTCAAGGGAAGTGGGTTGTTAAAAGGCCGTGTTGACGTAAACATCGGTGCAAATCCTTCTGCCGAGGACGGCGATGATGATGACGATGAGTGTCTCATGGATGATCAAAGCTGTGAAAGCTGTCGATATTGTTGACACTTTCAGACTTCAGGAGCAAACTTGTTTCGACAAGGAAAGGAATTTATTGGATTCATGAAGACATACATCAAGAACGTGACACCCAAGATACAAGGAGAAGAAGCACAAGAAGCATTTAAAAGGAACATTGGGTCAGCAACAAAGTTTCTCCGGTCAAAGCTCAAGGAGCTTCAATTCTTTATAGGTGAGAGCGAGCACGACGAGGGCGCCCTGGTGTTTGCATACTACTGTGTCACGACCCAAATGGCCATGAGTGGCATCCACACTAATATTTCTGTGGGAGAGCTATATAAACTCAACCATTACCCATTCACTTGGTTAATATTAAAACGATATTATCATAAAACCAACTTAATAACAATAATCTGAAGCTAATCATTATTAATGTGGATGTCAAACAAATTACTTACTAAAATTTTAAGACCCAAAAGTCATCGTACAAGAACTACTAACAAAGATTATGTCTAAAAAGATATCTAAAAGTAAAGTAAATAAAGAATATTTCATTGTCCGGAGATGGAAAAGAATAAATAAGATTACTCATGGAAGTCTGGAGATGAAGTGCTTGCCCTTGGATCAAGACCTGCTATCAAATTTTAGAGATGAGGTCATGCTTGAGCCTCTCGAACACTTTCTGCACTCAATAAAAGAAGAGTACAGGGTAGTTTCAGTATAAATTACTATGTACTGGTAGGTATCATAGGCCAACTCAATTTAATAACATGTATAGATCACACAACAAATACTAAATGAATCAATAATACAACAATAACAGATCAAATATTGCTCACAAACAAGCCACATAACCATCAAAAGTATCAATCATGCGGTAAACATACACAGACTCAACACAAATATGTACACACATGCTATGGGACTTATTTTTGCCCAAATAGTCATTACCTGCAAGGAACAATCTATGCTCATGTACCGTACCAGCGTGGTACCCGATCCAACATATATATATCTGTACCGGCACGGTATCCGATCCAACATAAATATATCCGTACCGACGTGGTACCCGATCCAACATATATATATTCGTACCGGCGTGGTACCCGATTCAACATAAACAAGTATTATCAATATCAAATTTACACAAACTCCACAGCATACAACATAATGTACAAAGTTTATAAGTACACTAAAAGTCATAAGACAATTCCATCAAGTAAATTTTCAATAATCATTTATACATGCATCAACAATCCAAACATCAAAAATTTCAAGTATGTCCGAATACCAATCAACAAGTATCCAATTTAGAAGCATACATGCAATTAAGTTGAGTCTAAACTCCAATTAAACCGTAACCTACCTCAACCGAAGAATCCAAGATAAGCAAGCTAATTCGCAAAAGCCTTTCTTTTCTTCCACGCCCCAGAACTTCCACGATCTATCAAATGTACATTATTTATAAGTAAAGAAATCCAATTCTATAATCAACTTTCTACCTTAAATGCAATTTATAACCCAAACCTCATGTATTCTTTTAAATTTCAAATCTAAGACTAAGGCTTAATCTTCTTCCAGTTTCTTAAATCTCATAATATTTGTATCATATAATGTATTTATTATTTAATTACATACACCAACATGTCGAAACTTGAATCACAACATAAAGACTATAAGAAAAATACAAAGTTGAAGTTCAAGTCATGCAAATCTGCACTAACCCAAGAGCAAAACGTGATTAATTAGAGCATGTAAATTTTAATTACTCCTACTACCTGAACCTATTAATAATTTCCAATGACTATCACACTTGTTGACTTTTACACCTAATTAACCTAACTTTTCACTCAAATCAATGACTACTTCTATAACTTAAGACACATAATTAGCCTAATATTTTGTTAACAATGGCGTACTTCCATGTCCAACAAAAAAATAAAAACTCAAATTCAATTTTTCTTCCTTTTCACCTAACTATAATCAATAATCAGTTATAAACATGCAAGTTCCTACTATCAAATCACGAATGCAAGATTAGTTTTCAACGTCAATTTACCTGAAGTAGTTCATGATTTTAATGCTCAGCCAATAGTTTGGAAACCCAATAAATAGTTTTTATTTGAGAGGTTACCTAAGCAACTATTAATATGGACGTGGGTTATGTGAGGATGTTTAAGTTATGGGTTTTGACACATTAAACTGCTATTTAAAATAATTAACTCAAATACATAAAAATTTTAAAATAAATTCTTAAAACCTGCTCGGAACCTAATATAAATAAATTAGATATGTAATGACTAAAAAATATATTCCGAACCTATTAAAAATATTACGATACTAATTCGAGGTCAACTCAATTAAATATTGATCATTATCGTATTTAACTTTCTCAACTCAATAACCCTGTCAGTGACTTAAATTACTTCCGAACACTCATAAAGTGGTACTACTTATTCCATTAGTCATAATTCACGTATACAAACTACGGAGAGCGCTAAAATAAAGAAGATGAGAAAAATTTCCCAAACGACCGGGAGGATCGTTACATGAGGGATGGTGCAATTGGTTTCTCCTGTCAAAGCTCAAGGACCTTCAATTCTTTATAGGTGAAAGCACGAAGAGGGTGCCCTGGTGTTCGCATACTACAAGGATGGTGCAACTGATCTTACCTTTTTGTACATTGCACCTGGCTTGAAGGAGATTTAAGTGCTAGAGCTTCATCCAACAAGAAGTTTTGAATTGGAGTTGATGTTTCTATCTAGTTTTAATTTTTCAGTAGTTTTTATGTAAGTTTGTTGCACGAATATTCCTTGTCAATTATTATAGCATTTATATTTATTAGTATATGATCACATAATATTTAAATTTAAAACAACTCAATAATGTTTAAATCGTTTAATCAATTATATTTTATGTGTGCAAGATATAAGGTAACACAATAAATTTTCATGAATCATTAAACAATCTTTTTGATATGTTTATAAACTTAAAATACTCGGTCCAAGTAGGATTAATGTTTGTCTATAAACTTATGTGATCAGAATTTGTGTCGTATATTTTCTCTGAAAAAAAAAAAAGATGGAGGGAGACCAAAATTGAAATAGTTCTTGAGTTATGTTCCTAGTAGTAAAAGGATAATTCTCACTTTTTTTTTTTTGGATTTTAAGTTTGAGATAATGCTCTATTTTATCTTTGAACTATATTTAAAACGGTTGAGACACACCTCAATTTAAAGGAGGTCTTATTACTCCTTGAACTAATTAAAAGAGTAATTTTGAAACTCTTAGTACCTATGTGGCACATACGTGGCACAACACTGAAAGGTCCACGTAGGCACATGTGTGTGCCACGTAGACACTAAACGTTTCAAAATTACTCTTTTAATTAGTTCAGGGGTAATAGAACCCCCATTAAGTTGAGGTGTGTCTCAACCGTTTTGGGTATAGTTCAAAAGTGAAATAGGATATTTTGTCTTTTAAGTTTTAAAGTAAAAAAGGAAAATAAAGCTCATTAAGGGTGTGTCTTTTTAGCCAAAGTATTGTAGGATAATACTTTCTTTGTCGTTATTTGGTATTATAATTTTACCTTTGTTTAACATATAGATTAGGATATAAAAAATGTTCAATATTTCAGAAATATTTTAGTCGTTTAATATTATAATTTAATTTTTCCATAAACCTTAGATTTCTTTAAAAAATCCTATATTTACACAAAAGAAAAGACATTAACTCAAAGTAGTAGTATTATGCAGTATAGTATACACGTGATAAAGTTCAAGTGCCTGTGCATCTGGATTTTGGCAAACTTTTTATTTTGAAGTTACTTATAGGGTGTGTTTGTTATGAGTTTTCCGGCTTTCTTATAGTTGGTTGATTTATATGTTTTGGAAAATATTTTTTAAATCAATTTATTTTTCTTAAATCTAAAGAAAATGACTTTCCTTAAAAAAGTAAGGAAAACATTTTCTAAAACTCTCTTTCAACCTCACTTTAAAATTAAAATGTTCATACAATTCTCAAAATCATTTACCCCGTCCCCAATACCCTATCACTCCGACACCACCTCTACCTCTATCCCCACCCTACCCCTATCTGTACCCCCACCCCTATCCCTACCAGCCCCCTTCCGAAAATAATATCTACATTTGATTAAAAAATTTAAATTTTTCTCTTACTCCCCACCCTTACCCTCCCTCCCCCCTTACCAACCCCCTCTCCCATTCCTCCCCC
>NC_061112.1:127896540-127925824 GCF_002878395.1 Capsicum annuum | reverse complement strand
CCTCTCCCCCGCCAATTTTTTTATTTTTTTTTAACAAAAGAAATTTAAAACTTTTTCTTCCCCCACCCCTACTGTCTATTTTGACACCCCCATCCACCCGCCTACCAACCCCTTTCCTAAAAAAAGATATAATTTTTTTAATTTATTTTAAAAAAAAGAATTCTAAATGTATTTTTACGCTTTAGCAAAACACTAAAATGTATATTTTAAAAAATATTTTTTCATTCACCAACCAAATACTAGAAAATATTTTTCATTCACCAACTAAATATAAGAAAATAAGTAAAAAATCAACTTGTTTTCCAGTAAAACATTTTCTAGAAAAATATTTCCCATGGAAAACATTTTCCTTCATACCCAACACACTCATAGTCTAGTTGATAAAAGAGGGATCTCAATCATCCCAAGCAAATTCTCTTTCTTTAATTCTCTACTTTTTCTCTTTAGCAAAGATCAAGAAAACAAAAATGAAAGCGTCAAAATTGTCAGACTAACTTACAATTTTTATTTTATTTTTTTACTTGTATATGCATTTGGAGTATAGAGCTAGGATGCTTGCACTTGATGATGAAGTAAACACGATCATGAGCCAATATTCAGTATCGTTGAAGGTATGAATGAACATTTTATCCTAATTGGTTGAGAAAGAGTTGTTTGATAGCGCATAAGGATAGTATAAAATAAAGTGTATAGTAACATTGGGATTGTTATGATCATTGTAATGGCTAACTTATGGTAGCTTTGTTATTGATTCGGTATTGAGATTTGAGATTTTTCTTGAGAGTTAATTGGAGAAGAAGGACAAATAATACCCTAACTGATGCCCCAAGTCGTGTTATGAATGATTGGGTTGAGGGGGAAAAGACCCAATTGTCCTTCTGACCTTTTTAAATATGTAATTGCGTTTTGCAGGACACTCCAAAATATTGGGAGTTTTTAGCTATACTGGAGACTCATGTTTGCCGATGTGAGGTTTGATCATGGTGACCAGGTGCATGATGTCACACTTTATATTTTGGGAGATGTACAAGTCATCTCAGGTTTTTCTCCAGTTCATGCGGCTAACACGCACCGGAACTTCCAAATTACTTGGACTAAAGAACCCTATTTCAAATATTCCACCAGGTGAAGTAATGCTAGAGACGATAGCTATGACAGTCTAAAGTGATGTTTCCTACGATGATTTTGTGAACTTAATCATTAGCTATTGTGGACTGAATTGTCAACCGGAAGAACTCACCATCAGCTATATGCACAACTTCTTTGGTACATGGGAATCCCCCAAGCAAACATAATAATGATCATCTTGTGGGGCACATGTGAATCCCCCAAGCAAGTGCTGCAACAAATATATTAGGAAAAATCTAAGTTTCTTTGAGGGGATTCTGATCTCTGGACCCAATACGACTCGAGGGTATGAGCCGTATGTTGGGATATGGATGGTATGGTCCAGTTGTATGCTGGCCAGTGTTGGCTGGTGTCTGGTGAGATGGATTTTGGTTACTTTACCAAAAAAAAAGTGTTTTTATTTAAAATATTAGATTTAAAGAATTATAATATTTATTACCTTTATATCAATTTAAATTTTATCTTATATAGAAAATAATCTTTGTAATTCTATTTAAGAATCTGTTGTGGGCTGAAAATCGATCGGGGCGTGCCAGGATAGCGGCCTAGTGTGAGCCTTGGGTGTCGGCATGGCCATTTAAGTGGTTAAACGGGCGAAAATGTGCCAACAGAGGTGTTTTCGGGCAAATCGATGTGTGTAGTTTCGAGGTGAAAGAATGGAATAGAGGGGAGTGAATTGATGAAGATGGAGGAATGTTGTGGATTGTTGTTTTTGTTCTCGCCCAAGGACCCAGTCCCTTGGTTTTGAGTCCAGCATAAGACTCGTAGTCAAACCTTTACGAGTCGTTATTTGGACTTGTAGCCAATCCAGCGTGTGATCTAAGAATCTCTCCCAATGGATATGAGTCGCGCATACGACTCGTAGTCCATCATAACGAGTCTTTAGGAGGAAATCATAGTCAGACCAGAAAGGATCAAAAACCTCAGGGTTCCAGCTCTGAAATGGGTGAAATTATCCATCTCACAGCCCAATGTCATCATATCACTTTCTCATCAAAATCACAAAAGTCAAGACAAAATATTAGTAATGCTAGAATGAATTATACTAAAATGAGACTTTCTTATCCACTATGTGGTTGGGTGGATTAAGAGCAGTTCTGATCCATATAGCCCTTATATTGTTAATTCACAATGGTTTGTTGTATATTAGTTATACACCCTATAATACTGAATAGGGCGTATATATGTACTTGCTATCCATAGGCTGCAAATCCGACCAACCAATGAAGCAAAATATATTGGCGAACAAGCTTGTCATCATTACAGCTAACTAGTGGTTCATACACGATCTGTAAGACAATGGGACCAAGAGCTGAGATACTATTCATTTATATTGAAAGTAAAAATGATCAGAAATGTGCAACTGTGAAATTTGACATAGCTATTTTTGATCACCAACAGCCCCATATTGCACGGCGGTATTGGAACAAGGACTAACCAACTTTATACTATTCTGACATCTGCTATGACGATAAAATGTAACAAAATCTGCTCCTTTAACACTATACACAGAGACAAGCCAGCTCCAGGGCTTCATCTTAAAAGAATCAAAGTTTCTCCAAAAAGAAATTAAAAAAAGAAAAAGAATGCAATCACATTCACACCAGACCTTTGTTCTCCGGCGATCAAACATCAGAGCTATAGAGCAGTTGTCAAGCGCTCCCCCAAAAATCTTGGCAACCTCAATCACTATAATCTTCAGACTCTGAAGAATCCAACTCTTGGTCCTCATTGACATCCCCATCTCTATCTGAGTCGTCGTCATCCATGTTAACGTATCTTTCCAGATTTTGACCATGGCTTCTGTATCTATCATCATTGTCATTATCAGGGTCATCGTTGTCCTCTTCCTCCTCCTCGTCATCTTCAATGCCATCACCGGCATAAACAACCTGATCCTCATCTGACATTTCCATTAAATCACTCCTGTTAAACTCATATGTATTTTCGGGAGCACTATCATCAGATTCAGCAGCTTCCATACTCATACTATTATCATTTGTGGCTTCTATTCCTTCCACGTTCATGTCAAACTCTTCCCTCACAAGCTTTCTAGGTGATACTACAAGACTTAGCCGGCTGCTTCTGTCACCCAAATAATCTGGTTGGGTTTCTTCAACAATTTTATTATCTATTCTCCTCTTTCTGACAGTTCGGCGACCTCGTACATGTCTCTGCCCATGCGTTTCTCCCTGCTTAATAAGTACTTGAGTTAACGTCTCAGTAGGCCTTACAACAGCCCTGCCAGATTCTGATAGTTTGCTAGCAGTTCCTTTCTGCAGCTTTCGCGGACGACCGCCTCCTCGCCCACGAACAACTTGCCTACTTCTCGAGCTGCTAGGCAAATTGCTGAGATAATCCCAGTTTTCCTCTCTCAATGGTCCATCATGATCAATTTCTGTTGGTTCTACCTTTTGCAGACCTTTCAAAGAAGAATACCCCAAAGATGGCTTCTGTATGCAAGAAAAAGTTAAGTCATCAGGATGATTCAGAAGGAAAGAGTATCATTAGCCAAAAATATGGCATTTATTTTATAATGACAAGTATATTGGCAGTCCTAGAGGTGATTAGCAGTAGATGATCAATGGCAGACCATATACAAGTTGACAAATTTTCTTTCACCAAATAAATCCACAAAGACACAATCATGCGGTGCAATAATCATGGATACACAGTAAAACTAAATGTAACTAATAACACCAATTACTTGATTTAGAAGGGAAGACAACTCAACTGGAAGGCAATCTACTTTATTTTTTAACTCAACCTCAGTTTTCTGCTGAGGATCATAGGATATGGAGGCATCAAGCTCCAAAAGTCTGAGAGCCACTGCAGCGGTGGTATGAGGTATCCACGGGAGTTGTGGTACAGATTCATAAGTAGATGCACAAGCAGCATTTCTTGATGAAGCACATAGACCCATCAATTCTTCTGCAGTCTCATAGTCGGCAGACAAGTAATCACGCTTGATGGCGCCCTCTAACTGAATCAGAATCTGCACAAAATCAAGAACATTTTCTTATTGCAGCTTCTGAATTTGGAAGGGGTGGGTAAGAATAGATTCAGCAACAGCTATCAAATCAAACAATCTAAATTTGCCATGCTTTCCGCCAAAGTAGAGTCTTTAGATGATCCCAGCATCATTAGCACAAATAACTGATTTGAGGAGGAACCACCATGCAGGAGTGAAACCAATACCCAGATGAGGCACAATCTTCGCTTTTCTATTCCACTCTTTCCCTCTCTTTTTACCCATGAGTATAAGAAAGAGAACACACTAGGGAAGACATCTTGCCAGTTCCTCATCATACATAATAGTAGTATATTTTTATTTCACTTAACCCAACACTGTAAAACAACCGGTAGCTTGACAAAACACTTCAATCTGTTAGGCCTAAATTAGATCGACTCGTGCAATGAAATAGGCAAAAATATAATTACTGTACAACTATCAATGACTAATGACGGGGAGCGGATGAGGCCCAACGCATATTTTCATAGTAAACTCGTATATGGACTCCTTACACTTCTTTGCAGTTGTCAAGAAAAAAAGTATCTTCGACCTTTTTGGAAATTTGAAAATTTAGGAACACTTCAAAAACTTGTTAAGATAAGACTCACGAACAATACTGCAAATAGAATGAGTCAAAGGGAGTGAGATAAACCTGGAGAAGATCCTCAGGAGACGATGAATATTGCAGCTTCATGCCCCATGTCTTTCTACAGTCTTCTGTCCAAGATGATTGAAGTGCCTCATATGGCACATAAACCTGTGAATTCCAGAGGAAAACATTAATACATACATCACGCTAAAAGAAACTAAAAGTTGTCAACAGAATGTGCCTCATATGTACTTGGTTTCATGTCTGTCAAGACACATGAAAGACAACTAAACAAGAAGAAAAGTGAAGGCGGACAGCCTAACACAAACCAGATTCTTGGAGGTATATCTTATAGAATCTCACCTCAAGGAAACTTAATACGGCCTTCATCAATCTGACTCTTAGAGGAAAAGCATTTGAAACCATCAAACTATTGCAATCAAATTTCATATTGTCCATAGAGTCCATTGCTTGCTCAAGGAACTCGGCGTTCATGTCAACTTTGCTACTCATCTTGTTGCAAGAAGGGCAAATGCCCTCTTCTGAAAGATAAGACTCTAAACAGTGGCCACAAAGGCCCAAAAGCGACAAGGACCTTTTCTTCCCATATCGCAAGGCACGTACGATTGATGATCTGAGACATTCTTTCCACATCCAGATCTGAAAACCTTGATATCTCATTAAGGCATTCCTTTTCTCTTCCTCATTCTTCCCAAACTCAATTTTAAAAGACAAAGATGTTTCCCAGCTATCCGAACTCACGCCATATATGGTACTTTTAGGGCTGTAAGCACTTGCACCACAGGCTGGGCTTGAACTAACTGCAGAAGATTTATTTCTATATTTGCTTCCATGTTGACCAACGTTATCACCATAAGACATGTTTCTCCACACACGTTCCTTGAAAGGACCCTCAATTTTTTGTAACATAATATGCAAATGTGATTCCCTGATGCCTCGAGTATCCAAAGAAGCCAAAAGACGATCAAATGCCTGCATGTAAAGTAAAGGATTAGTAGATAAAAAGGTAATAGCTAGGTCTGGTATATTTAGGACAGACGAGACCTCATCAAGATCTATATAACTACTGCTACATATAGGGTGTTTCCAAACCCAAAAACTATCCTTAGTCCAGAAAAGCAACAATGTCCACAGCACTTGTTGAGTATTACCAGACATGTAATTCTTTCTAAACTACGGATTCACCTTGTTCTTTATTTCTTTAATGAGTCGTCTCATTGTTGTCTCTTCTTCAGTTATAACTTGCCTTTCTTACATCTAAATTATAGAAAAACCTCGTCGCGTTCTTCATTTGTTTAATGAGTCATCTCACTGTTCATTATCATCTCTTCTTCAGTCATAACTTGCCATTTCTAACACATAAATATAGTAAAAACTTTTTGCAGAAATGCAAGGTATGGCTGCATATAATAGAGCCATTTGGTAGGCCCATCCTTGGACCCACGCACAGCGGAAACTTAGTGCACCGACACGGACACTTTTTTAAAAAAACAAAATAGTGCAAGCGGCTCCCTTGGATAAAACATATTTTCAGCCTACTAAACCTACTTTCACGATTAACAGCAAAGTACATACTGAAAAAGAATGGAAGGAACATACCTCTTCAGTGTCAATAAGTCTCCAGCAGCCTTGAGGTGATTCAAAAAATATCCTGCCAGAACCAGGATCTTGACTAGAACCAGAGGCAACAAATAGCCAGTAGCGATTACGCCTGCGGTCTTGACCTAAAGGCAAGGACCTGTACACATACATCTCTTCTGCTTTGTGGCCAATGAAAGACTTTAACTGCATGCGTGACCTTTCTGCTGTATTCCCACTTGGTACAGCAAATTGACCCACAAAAGTTTCTTGTGCGGCTGAACTCTTTTCAGCAAGAATACTCTCAAAGTGATTCTGAACATTTCCTACAATAACAGCAGATTCATCCTTGACCAGCGTGGTTGGTGACGTCCCTTGATTTTTATTGTTTGTAAACCCCAATGGGCTTTGGCTACCCTCAACCACAGCATTGAAGGAACTATCATTAAATCTATTGACTGTTTCCTCCTTTAATCGTCTTTTATCCAATTGGGATTCAGCCCACATCTGTTTTTTCAAAGCATTTGCTGCATCCAGACGATCCTGTAAAACCATCTTTGTTAGATAGCTGAAAGAGACGGCAATGGACTAATGGTCAATAATAATAATTTTTATCAGATTTACCTCAAGAATTGCACGGATAGAATTCCCTTCATTTGCTATGCCAATCAAGGAAACGAGAGCACTTAGACGCTCCTCAACACAAAGGTCAGAGTATTCACCTTCAGTGAGTCCTTGAACCCATGGCTCACCTGCTTTGCTTTCATCAATTTCTGAACATTCTTGGCTAGGGTTACTTCCCTCAATACCTATAAGAGAGCATCAACAGATAATGAAAAATAATGTTTTCAAACAACTAGTACTACACTCTGCTTTCACATTTTTGTAAAAAAAACAAATAAAGCATAAAAACACATCAGTAGTTAAAACCACATCCTTACCGACAACATCAACTCCAATTTGTCGTGCAACCTCATCAGAGAGCTTACTTTTTCCATTCACCAAGCAGGTGTCAAGCAATTGCTCGCTATTCTTGTTTACACCATACGGAGTACCCAAGTCATCGACTTCTGGACCTTCAGCAGCATCACCTTCAGAATCATCATCTCTTTCTTCATCTTCAACATTTTGTCCAGAGAGAAATCCATTAGCATATCTTAGAATTTTCTCCTTGGCTGCTGAAATTATTGCATCAGCATCAGCAGGATCCTTCCTGAAAGCAAGTCGGACATTGTACGTTGAAGGAGCAATTCTTTCAAAAAGTATTGGATCCCTTGACAAAGCAACAGATATAGAGGCTTCTGGAGTCTTGCTTGTTGAAAGATCACGTAATCCAGATTTCTGGAGAACAAAACATAGAGAAGAAATTAACAAGAAAGATCTTCAAAACACATTGAGCCAGATTAACATGAGAGACAGCAACAATGTGCATCAAAAGAACAGTTACTTGAATCCTTTCCGCAATATCTAGAACATTCAAGCCCTTGTCTCCCTCAAGAGCAAGAACATGGTAAGCAGCAAATTTAACAGTCCCTGGTGTCAACCGATGCCTGGATTTGCGCTGGGACATATATCCTTTTTCTTGCATAATTGCAACAGCATTTTCAGCTGCCGAACCACTTCGCAGAGTGGATACAATGTCTTCGCAACCTTTAGTCTGCACAATAGGGAAACATTACCATAATTAGACATAGTGCACCATCTATTTGACGTAGAATGTCAAAGAATGGGTGCAGGTTAGCATTCTAGGATAAGAGGGAATCCTCTGATGTTCATCTTAGAAAACCAAAATTCTGAGCAACTTAGGGTCGACTATATGAATCCACTCTAACCAAGAAGTTCCATTTAAAAACCACAGCATATAGGTCCAACCAGGTCCAACCGTTGATTAAAGAAGTTCCATTTAAAAACCACAGCATATAGGTCCAACCATTGATTAAAGGTGGAATAATTATGGCTACAAAGCTAGTTTCGGTGATAATCCGACAGTAGCAGATTAACTTTCCACTGTCATCCAATTTTATACCAGCATTTCCATTAACAGACCCACATGGCCACATATATACCAACATTTTCTTTTTTAAAAAATGGTGTCTAGGCCATCTTACACAAGCCTCGACTATTCCACTAGGTACCTGCTACCTCCCACCAAGAGAAACACCAGGTACCACTGCTCACCCAACCGTAGCCAAATGGAAAGAGATCACCTAGTGTTGTGTCTACTAGAATTTAACCTTGGTCTCTCCAAGTTTTCACCCGCTTTATTGACCGCTAGGTCACACCCTCTGGGAAGACACATATACACCAACATGCATGCATCTACATCAAAGAAACAATGGTTGGATAACAAAGTGGAGGAAGAAACAGTCTGAATCCTATTGGTTCAAGATGAATTCAGGACCTGAGTTTTGACCGGAAAGAAAGATTGTGATAGCAACTGAGAGCCTGGACTGTTGTTGCTTTGTGAATTTACTTAGATTACGACCAAATATTAGATCTTAAGCCACTGGGTTAAAAATTGAAGAAGCGTAATATCACTAAGATGAAAATGAGGACAGAAAATGTAGCACCTCATCCGAATCATTCAAACAAGTGCGTTCACTCTTTTTCTTCAGTGGAGGTCCAAATCCAGCAGAGAGCGCAAATTGGCGCAGTACTTCAGACCACGTCAAAGGATTTAAGTGCTTCTGCCAATTGCGTATGTCAAAACCCCAAAGATATGCCTGTCAATGAAGTCCACAAACTGGTAATCTTTGACCATCCCAAAAAAGAGTACATTACAGCCTAAAGAGGAAGTGTGCACAGCAGTGATTACCCCTTCGACTATTTGAGGATGTCCACCTTCAGGATTGATAGCATTATACTGATTTGTCCCAGGCCCACCAGAAGGAGTTCGAGCAACATCTTCAATATCTTTTATAATCAATTTCAGAAGAGCAATATGTATCTCAGCCAATAATCTGGAATCCTGTACAGAGAAAGCAATTTAATCTGGAATCAGACCTCACCCAGCCTTTTTAAAAAGATAGGAAAACTTGACAGCCAAAAGGACTACGCAGAAAAGGTAACTTATACGGTGAGTTCACAATTAACTTTAGCCAAAGGTACTCACATAATCATGGAAAGCTTGAAGAAATTCATCAAGAGTGAAAGGCCAAAGCCCCAGAATATCTGCAAAATTTAGACAGAATCTCCAAGCCTGTAAGAATCAAAAGGTTTTATGTTTAGTTCAAAGGCACTAAAGAGGTCTGATTCAACAAAAAAGAGCAAAATCAATATAGAATCACACAGAACTTGGTTTAGAACACAAATATGCACTTCGACTGCTTTTCCCTTGTTTTATTATCCTTCCTGAGTTTGAGTTTGGTGACTACTGACTACTATTTTACTTTTCACCAATTACCATTCATCCAAGTAAAGATGACCTATTTTCCACTTTGGTCTGCCAATAAAATACTGACCTGTTTCTTTAAATCCTAAATTGCACTCCCTCCCAAAATTCAAATTAATATAGATCAAACACTACTCTACATCATTTTCAACTTAATGTATAACATCCTTTAAGTATTAACCATTTCCCCATCACCCATTTAATAATCAAAAGAGTTTCATCAGACAAATACTTTTTTTAAAAAAAAAAAAAAGATAACTTGAAACTTGTGAAAGAAAGAAATTCCTATGCCAAACTGACTAAAACATGTCTTTTTGACTCGATATAACCTGGAAGAAAAAAAGAAGTCCCTGCCTCAGAGGCGAATTTAGAGGTAAAATATGGGGCACGTGAACCTGTGGTCTCTCCATAAAACTAGGTATTTTAACGTAAATATTATCCAAAATTGGTATGATTATCTATTGGCACCCACGCTACAAAAAGTCAAAATGGTGCACTTGGTTGAATGTTGAGTTATTGACCTAAAGGACTAGGGATCAGCCCTAACTTGATACATTTTTTTTCCTTTTTTTAGTGGTGCACCCATGTTCTAGAAATCCCTTTCTCCAACCCATGATGGAAGTACAGATAAGCAAATAGGAGTAGATATGTGGCTTAGATAATCATCAAAATTAGTGATCACTGTTTTAATGTGCAGAAGCAGGAAATACATGATAAATGGAAGGGAAAGAGAAACAGCAATCAACAAGCCATGTAGACTAGTTTAAATGATCAAGCAGCATACCATAAGAAGATTCCCAACATTGTCATCTGAAGCAATCCATGGTTGGATGGAGAATGGCTTTTTCAATTGGACAGACTTGGGAGGAAATTCACATAAAGATTCTGAATCACATAAGACGTATTTCAGCAACAAACCAACACTTCGCAACCTTTGGAGCTAAGCAACTTAAATGAGGCAGAGACAATGGAGAAGAATAAATAACGTGTAAATTTTCCACTTCTCATATAACACTTCACTGGCTTTCCTGGAAGCCCTATCATCTAGCATGCTCTTCGTACGGAATACAAGATAAAAATGCGACAAAAATGAGATTCAGACATATGTTATTAACTAATGTGGAACTAAAGCATTAAAACTTAAAAAAAACGTGCAGATATAATTTTCACTGTGACGGTCAAGTTAACAAACTCCTACCTCTAAATGAGTCGAGGTTCTGCAAAGCGTCATAATTAAGAGATGCAATTGATGGTAACCCTTTGCTAGAGGCAGCCAGATCCATAAGTTCCAAGCGTTCATCCTCAATCAGCTCCATCGATTCTTTAGCAATTCTGCGTGCCATTGCCTTCTCCATAGCAGCCTTCTGTTTTGCAGCTTCCCTCTCTTTTCTTAGCTCTTCTTTTTGTTTCTTCCTCTCCGCCTAGAGATTAAAAACCAATAGTACCAGGAAGAATTCAATTAGCAGATTTCGAAAGGATATAAATGAAAGCATGGGGAAAACAAAATTCTCATTTTGAATACCTACCCTCAAAAGCTCCTTCTGCATAAACCTCTCTCTCCTCTCGAGTTCACGCTTTTCCTCTCGCTGATATCGTTCCTCCTTCCTCTGCTGTTCACGCATCAGCCTTAGTTCTTCCTTTCTTCTTTCACGATCCTGCTTCTCCATGTCCTTTTTCATTTGTTCTTCCCTCTTTCAAGCAAATATTATAATATCAGTCGTAAAAACAAGAAAAATAGTTTTCCAATGTTTACAATTTTGAAAGAAGATCAAGAAGCTACACATTCAGAAATGTAAATATGCCGTACTTTCCGCCGTAGAAGATCTTGTTTTTCAAGTTCTTTCCGGATCCGTTTTTCATTTACTTGAACATCCCTTCCTATTCTGGTGTCTTCACTCTGCAAGAAACCAACAATAAAGCGTACTGTGAAAAGCAAAAAGAAGAAAGGGGAACTCAGGTGCTTATATGGACACAAAAAGATAAAGACTTATGAAGCTTCAAGTTACCTTGCGCTTCCGATCTAATTGCAAGAAGTCCTCATTACTAGAGACGAATTTGTTATCCTGCTGAGGGGATGGAAAGTGTCCCTGCCTGCCCTGTTGAGACATTACACCAATGTTTTGACCTTCAACACCATATTCCCTAGCAAAATGTCCATTCCCTTGCATTATTGGCGCATTTTTAGAAGGGCCGTCAACAGGCGAATCATAAAGGTAAGGGGCTGCAATTTGTCCATATTTATCAGATACAATCTTCGGCTCAGCAGGTTCACGATGACCACTTGTCAGAACCTGAAGATAAAAGTAGAGCTCAGCTGCACTATCAAACTGACATGCTAATAAATCTCACTTTCAAGTTTTACCACCAATAAGTTATTATCCAAAACTAGCCAATCATGAGGCACATTTTACACTACCTCCTAGATAACAACCATGAATGCCAGCAGCATTGCATACGAATTGATAGTGAAAAGACCAGCATATTATGCAATGACTTCACCAACAGGTATAAAACAATACCCCATCAAAAACTTACACGTCCTGGGGCTAAATCACGATGGAAAATAAGCCATGCAATTATTCTAAGCTAGGAGCAAAAGAAATAAATCAGTTGCAAAGTGACCAAACAGAGAGTCTATGAAAATCCATTCCACTTACAGAAGAGAGTAGGTCCTCAAGAAGACAGAAAGGATACAAAATATTACACCTCCTATACGGCTATAACCACTGAAAGGCGGAATGTGAAATAGCAAGAGAGTGATCTCTTTATGCATACCGGAGAAAGAGAGAGAGTTGTTCCAACACTAACTTTAGCATCATATGGTCCATATAATTTGCTGTCATAGGAGTGCCTGTAGCGGTCCCCGCGTTCTCCAAAATCTGTGCCAGAAATGACAACAAAAGCCAAAATAAGTCAGCGAAACAATCCAAAGGAATTGTTTTACTTCCAAATGAGAAGGTCTGAACAAAATATTGGAAGGTCACAGGTCCATAGCATATAACAAATTATTAGAAGTAAACCCAAATGATAAGAGGCTCCTACGGAAACAAATATGAAAAGTTTACACTGTTAAACAGCTAGCAGTCTGTGAGGTAACAGAACAACGGGGAAAATGAGTAGAATCCCTTGGTCATGTTTCCAGATTAGTGAGGCATACTTCAGGATAGCAACTCAGAAAGCAGGGTTTTGATAAATACAGAATGGTCTTGATTTCTTTTGATATACACACACAGACGAGGAAATGCATTGCTGATATCAGTCACCTCAGGTTATTACTGCTCTCCTTCCCAAAGGCAAATCAATAGGAGACCAAAAGCACTCCACAGAGCAACTCACAAACATATATGATGATATAATCTCATAAAATTGGGGAAGAAAGTACAGACAATAACTATGCATTCATGATCCAGTGTCAGTGTTTTATTTAAAAATAATCTCTCTGAAGAGATTCTCAAACCAAGTTTGGACTAATATGACACTGAACGTCATGCCACAGAATTAATGCTCTATTTCAAATATAATCATTTTTAAGAAAATAAATATATGTATTCACAGGCATACTGAGATAACATCATAAACTACAGCTGCAAGGACATAGATGGGAAAATGAAGGAAAAAATGATCTGTGAAATTCTTTCATTTCAATACTAATATCCAAATTTAGAAGATGAGACATCATATATATGCATTTATATTATAAGATCACTAATAACATGAGTAAGTTAATTTACCAATAGGAGACCCAAATGCACCAGGTGGTAGCTCATCAAACTCCACCCCAATAATAGGACCATCCTCACGTAAAGTTTCTCTTAATTGTGTCTCTATACAAGCTATTACTCGGCGCTCCATTGCCCTCCTAGGTGATTCATAATGTCTTATAGGCTTTGTTGGCATATCATCCCCATTATCAAACCGACTTGACCCTGATCCTGACCCTGACCCTGACCTCGAAACTGATCCTGAGCCACGATCACTAGCAGCTTCAGCAACCATTAAATCCTCTCTAGGTGACTCCATAGCATTTCTCTTAACACCTGTCACACCAGCACGTGGCTTCTTTTCTGTCCCCCCTGACGTGTTTTTGTCCTTTAACCTCCTGTGACAAAACCACATCTGCAATTGCCGGTCCGTTAGACCTAATTTTTCTGACAGCTCAGCACGAATGGCCTCAGATGGATACGTTTCCACTGCATAAACGACAAAGCAAAACAAAAGAGAGTCATGTCAAATAAACACAAGTACAAAAATACAAACACAAAAACAGATTTGATAACTTAAAGGTTAACATCAGTCCATGCATGGGGGAATAGCAAAACCTTTAATAAAAACCAAAAGTTTTCATCCGATCGCTACAGCATTCAAACACATATACAAGCAGGGTAGATAACTATAACACAACAATTGCATATCCCACAGTAAAATTAATCCCAAAAATTCCCTCCACAACAGAGAGCATAATCAAAAGGAAAAAGAACAAAACATATACACCAATATTAATGCACAACCTAAGAACCATATAAGCTCAAACATGGGAATGATAGAAATCCACAAAAAGACCCAAAATTTCACCCATCTCCTAAAAACATAGCATAGTATCCCCATCCCAGTAGTTTCCAACTACATAAATATGCTCAACACAAAGAATTACACACCTGAAACAACAGAATCACCTTCTAATTTCATCAGACATGGTGCATAAACACCTATAATACACCTAAATCTCCAAAAACATAGCAACATAAATATGCTCAACACAAAGAATTACACACCTGAAACAACAAAATCACCTTCTAATCTCATCACATATGGTGCATAAACACCTCTGAACAGCATAATACACCTAAATCTCCTAGAACATAACATAATATCCCCATCCCAGTAGTTTCCAACTACATCAATATGCTTAACACACAGAATTACCCATCTGAAACAACAAAATCATCTTCTAATCTCATCAAACATGGTGCACAAACACCCATATAATACTCCTAAATCTTCAAAAACACAGAATAGCATCCCCAACTACATAAATATGCTTAACACAAAAAAATCACACATCTGAAACAACAAAATCATCTTCTAATCTCATCACACATAGCAGCACATAAAACACCCATAAAAAATCCAACACAACACACCTAAAAATCTCCCAAATTTCCACATCTACAAGCAATTCAAACAAACCCCAGATCAACAATCAACAACATAAACTCAAAAAAGTAAAAAACAAAAGAAGAACATACTAGCATAAACTCTTTCTAGGGTTTCCAATTGAAAGGGAGTCTTCATCTGCCTTTTTGGCTTCTTGGGTCCTTCAGATGAACTCATATTAACGTTCTTGTTGCCTTCTCCTTCCGACCCACCATCCATTTTTCCAGATCTTTCTTCAAAAAAAACCCTAAAAATCCAATCTTTACATATGGGTAACTATATATTCTTCCCGTGATAACCAACAACACATGGAGAGAAACCAAAAAAAAAAAAAAAAAGATGAGGTAAATAATAATTGATAATTAAAAATAATAATAAGAAAAAATAGAAAAGAGAAAAACAAAAATAAACCCAACACAGAAGAGAAGGGAAAGAATAAGAAGAAGAAATTGTTGAATAAAAAGGAACAGTATAGTAGAACAAGTCCCTCTTGTTGGTTCCAAATTCCATGTTCTTTCGGTGTGTGTATGTTTAATTCTATAGTAGTAATAATTTTTAATTTTTCCACAAAACAATTTTGTTTTTTAAAAAGGAATTTTCCAAAACACGTTACATTTACATGTACATCCCATGTAATGTTTAATGTAATGTTAGTAGAAATACTTTTCTTTTGTTGTTTGTTTGTTTAAAAACTAAAACAAACTCTTTTTGAGGTTTGGAGTCTTTTCTTTTCTTTTTTTTGATAATGAAATCAAGTTGAAAATTTTTGTGTGTGTTTTTCATTGATTGAGGGGCACTTTTTTCTCTCTCTGTTGTGTTTTTTTTTTTTTCCCAAATTTTTTAAGTATTTATTTCCCTTTATGTTATTTCTATTTAAAGTTGGACTTTCTGGGTTTTTTGGTACTTTCAAGTTTATCCCCACTTTGTTGTAATCTTTTGTTTCACATCTTGTTCAAAGAATCTTCTCTTTTTTTTTTTTGGTGACTAATCCGATTTGTGAGCCTCTTGAATTTGTTTATGTGGGCTCCACTTTTTTGGGCCCTATACTATTGTCCTCGTCATTTAATGAAAGAGAGTAATTTCAAGACTACCTTGGAAAAACTTTCATTTGGGGTCAACTATGGACGTTTATGGTTTGATTTGAATCGATTTTTCATTAAAATTATAATTAAATTTATTAAGTTGATTTTTAAAATTTTAAAATTAAGCTAAATAAAATAAAAAAGTTATTAATTTGATTCAATTTATAATTAGCTAATGATAAATTAATAATAATAATAATATAATGAAACATGAGATAACTATTTCAATAACATTATGAATCAATAAGTTTCTCTCTATTATCACAAGATAGAGATGTATATGAATCTTCTATTATGTTTTTCATATTATTCCCAAGTTTTAATGTGTTTATATTGTAGAATTGTAGAGGTTCTTTCATTTCACGTATCTAATATCCATAGGAGAAATATGCATCTTTAAATAAAATGGTCAACCTTCATATAATCAAAGGGGCAAGTCGTTCAAGAGTAGATAGATGTCTTAATAAAAAACTAACAATACACCATACTTCATATATAGAATTAGATGATTAGACTTAGAGTGTTGAGTTTGGACGGGGTGGAGGTGGACCGAAGAAATACTGTAGGGAAATGATTAAACGTGACATGGAGCAGTTACAGCTGACCGAGGACATGCCCCTGGATAGGAAGGTATGGAGGAAAAACATTAGGATAGAGGGTTAAGGTGGGTGGATGAGTCGTAGTCAGTAGGTAGGAAGGCGTTGGTGTCCCTTGTTTGATAGTGTCCAATATTTTTGTGGATGTTGTATCTATGTTATTGTATCGTGTTCCATGCTTTTGATTTTTTATTTTTTATTTTTTATATATTGTCCTTTTATCTTGAGTCGGGGGTCTATCGAAAACAGTCTCTCTATTTCTTTAGAGGTAGTGGTATGAACTACATACACTATATCATCCCCAGACCCCACGATGTGGGAATATTCTGGGTTTATTGTTGTTGTTGTGGTGGTGGGGCATGTAAACTGAGTAGACTAAAATCAAATTAATGATTAAAAGATATAAAATATTTATAATTATTTATGCAAAATTAATATTATATATTAAAAAAATTATAAAATTTATGTATATAATTTATCGGTTCTATTTGATTATTTTTTTATTTTTATAGTAGAACCATAATCAAACCAAATATTATCAATTTTAAAAATTCAAAAGCAAACCGAAACAAATATTGATTTTTTTTAATAGGTTTGATTTGATTAACCAAACCATGGACTCCCCTAAGAATGAGTATCTCCATGTTGGTCATCTTTTTATCTTTTTTCCTCACATTTTTATGAGTAGACATTCTGATATTTCTATTTTTCTCTCTAAGTTCAACACAATCTATAATATTATGTATGATTTTTCGTCTTCATCTCACTAAATCTAGTGTTTAACAATCTCTTTTTTATCTCGTAAACTACATCACACACATTGGTTAAAAAATTATGATTCTAGTGGCCTTATTTAATGAAAATGAGATTTTTTTTTAGGAGTAATTCGATGGTGAAATATTTATATGCTGGATATATATTATTTGTATGATATATATATGTGTGTTATCAATGTGGAGTGAGTGTATATTTGGAGAATATAAAATATATGTATGATATATATTTTGTGTTCATGAATTTATGAAACTATATGTTTGATTGTATCATTTGACATACATTAGTATCCATACGACATTAAACTGCATAAAAATAACATATACGCACGTATAACAAACATTAATATTGTATCGTACCAGTTTAGACCTTTTGAATTGAGATGAATTTACTGCGAGACTGTAAATTTATTGTTGGTTCTTCTTCCTTGCCCCCTCTTCTTCGTTGTTCTTCTTCACTTCCTACTTCTTTTGTATGAGGAGATTTTTTGTATGATTAACAGTGAATAAAGAATGATTGTGTAGTTTTTCAGTGATAGCTATAACAATTTTTGATGGCGATGTGATTATGGATAGATGCGGCTAGGGTTTGTAAGAAAAAAGAAGATATGAAGGAATAAAGGTCTTCGAATTTCTAATTGTGAATTTTGTAAGGGTTATATATATTGTTAAATTATTGTAGTTTTTGGAAACATGATTCTTCAACTAAATATAATAATTAAGTTCCCAATCTTGCATTTCTAAGTAAAAAAAAAATCTATTTTCAACCCGCACAACACTTATATCAAAGAGTTGGCTTATATATCCATAGCAAATATGTGTTTCATACAATGTGGTAACAATATATACAATAAATATGTGCTAAAAGTCAACAAATTTGCTATAGAACATATTAGACGAGAGATAAAATAACGTGTGTATTTTATATTCATTATAGATCTCAATTACAAAAAGAAATTGAGTTTTTAACTTTAGTTTTTTAATTGGGGGTAGTAAAAGAAAAAACGGAAAAAAAATTACAAGGTGGGAATCAAACCCTCACCTATTAGACGTGAGTTCAGATAACCAACCAATTGAACTAAAATTTTTCCATATTTTAAATTTATAGTGTATAAAAATACACATTTGATTAATTTTTTAACTTGCAAAAAAAAAAAAAAAACTTTTACACTTTAACTTTTAAACTTTTAAATAATGTTTTACCAATATTAAATTGCAACTTCACAACTAAAATTCTACTAACCAAGTTACCAAATTATCTTGTCTTGCGAAGTATTTTCCGATTATTAGTGATTTTTGAAAAATAAGTCGAGTCATAATTTTTATTAATCAAATTATTTGAGAAGTGTTTTTGTTAAGATTTTATAATTGATAAATATATATTTTATTTTTTATTTTTTTTAAGATTTTATAATTGATAAATATATATTTTATTTTTTATTGTTATTTTACAAAAAAAGAAAGTTATAATTTACTCGATAACTGTAGATTTTTTACATGAATGATTCTTTCATAAAAAAATAAAAAATTCATCTATTTTGTGGATTTTTTTTTGATAACCGTATTATTCGGGCTAGCTTGCGCGTACCTCGACCAAGTCTACGGGATTCCTGTCACCTCCCACAAACAATAGATATCAAGTAACTTAATCCATCAAAGTTAGAATAGATGAGAAGAAATCACTTTGTATTTGTGTCTATTGGAAATTGAACATGAGAACTCATGATACTCAATCTCACATCATTGAACCACTAGACCACACTCTTGGGTATTTTTTGTAAAAATATTCTTTTCATATCTATCTAAAAAGATAAAAGGTACTTTTTAAGTCATTCGAAAATACCTATTTCAAAATTTGATCAAACATATTTATTCTTTATTAGAAAAACATATAACTATTTGTAAGTTTTCAAAAACTTGGCCCATTTTATTGTTAGAACAAACACATATACGATTCGTTAAACTTTGTCAAAAGATTTCATGTGCAACAACTAAAACTATCAAATTGGTGAGGGCACCTATTCTAATCCATCTAAATAATAGGAGAACCACTTACCACCACATGAAGAAATTAAGCGAAAGTCTTTATTTGAACAATATCTCATCCTTATTACAACATTCTTAACATAAACAAATGCAGAAAACATAAACTGCCCTATAAATCTAGTCTAAACAGGTACAAAAATTTCTAAATTAAGAACGATAAAACTGGCCACAACTTTCACCATGAATGAGAGGAGTAGAAACTGTCGAAAATCTTTATCCATGTCATTTGAAAAGCATCAACTGATTTTGCAAATAGACTATGCCTAAAAGGAATATAACAAGAGTAGTATTAGTATAAACAAGACGTACTGGTATGTATCAGCGGCCGATCATGGTTAGACTACGTAAACACAATGTAGAAATTACAAAAGAAAACATGGCAACTTATATAACAATTTAATTTGTAACACTTTCATACACTTTGCTATCTTTATCCTTTATTTTAACTAAGAGTATTTTGATTCTTTTTTCCTTGATCATTCATCACCTTGTAACAAATACAGCTATGAACACACATTATGATAAATACCTTTAGTTTGTAACATTAACCCTTTCAAGTAACTCTACAACTTCACTCAAGTACAAATCAAGAGAAAACAAGTCAAGTCAAACTATGACCAAGTCAACAATCTTGACTCTAACAATATCTAAGTCGACAAATCATGACTCTAATCATATGCAAGTCAACGAACCATGACTCTAACAACAAGAATTTCAAAACATATGACAAGTAATCGGACCACACGAGGATCTCAAATATACCAAGCAACATCATAATCTGGTTCACTCAAGAAACCCACAAAAACCGTCACAATATGACTTGGTCAACTCATAAACCAATATAAACAATAATAAAACAATAATCATATATCCAATCCACTAAAGAAACTGTCACACTCATACATAACTTGTACATACATGCTAAAGGTCTTATGGTTATCCACTAGCCATGACCAGTAGAGGACAAGCTCTTATCCATGTACTGAACCAACGTGGTACACTAGTCAACCAATGAATTATATCAATTAATTTCATAAAGATGTGCAAATACCGATACATCCCACAATTATTATTGATATCACAACCACGATGAGAATAAACAATCATACTTGTATAGTCAATGAGCCTTTAATATAATCTCGTTACTTGCAATTAAAACCTATGATATCATTTATCAAATGTATTCTAATTATTCACTGCATCAATAGATAACCATTCAAATACTGCTCAACTCTAGTTAATCAATTCATGCAAACAATAATCATATTTTAACACACTTAATCATAAGTAGATATGAATTATTAATTTCATCAATTGCCGCACGTCCTAAGATCAATCCACGACTTATTCAAGTAAGTATTATTAAGTAATATTCATTAAGTTCAAGTATTATTTTAGGAGAGCACGTTAAACCCAATAGAGTTTAAACTTTAGTTCAATATTCATAAGTTCCTTCACTGATCCAATCCTCCTAATTTATATCGAGATTCGGGATTCCGCAATTATCTAGCAACCCTTATTTTCAAGTGATTACTAGCTTCAAGACCTACTCCATTAATCAATTATTCAACTCTATTCAACTTACAATACAGTTTTAGTCATACACTTCTATACCTTTTACTTTCTATTAGTCTAACTTGACATTAGTCTCTTAAGTTAAGTCGGCGCCTTCTTATATCGTAATCAGTCCTCGTCACTAACTTTAAATAAAATTATCCCAATATTTCAACCACACATACTATCAAGTTCACCCTCTTATAATAATTAAGCTAAATAACTAGATTGTGAGCTCCCACAATCTCATTGTCATCTATATTCACATAATTTCAATTACAATCCATCATTGAGTCCTACAAACACAATACATCCATCAAGGATTCATAAATTAACATATCAACACACAATTAGGTCTTTATTACATTAAATTCATGTTTTATCCACCAAAAATTCATGCCCGCTGTTTTGTCCTTTTTTTCTTAACTCGGAGGATTGAAAAATCTTGATTTCGACTTTTAAAACTATTTCGAAACCTTAAAGAAAATTTTGAAACAAACAGAGTCACCACTTAATTTATTTGAAAATAAATTAAGAAAACTTTTAAGGAAAATTCTAAGTCTTAAAACAGAAAAAGACTCAGGCTTTTAAGAAAATCTCAGGTAAGAGGTTCTTATTAACATCTTAGGAGGGTTTTTAAGGCAGCTAAAATGTCCGCTAACTTACGGTTATCCGGACTATTTGAAAATCACCTTTGACTAACTTTGAAAAGAAGAAGTTGATTTTTGAAAAGAAAGTGATTTTAGGAAAAAGACTTGTATATAATAAATTTTGATTACTTAGTGGAAATTTAACTAAGTTTAAGCAAATTAATAACAACTAGCACGTAAAAGGGGAAGGGAAAACTAGAAGACTTAGGTCATTAAGCCCAAATCAATAAACCTGTCCTAAGATAATTTGGGCTTTCGGCCCATTATCATCCGTCCTAATTTAAATATTGGGCATTGGGCCCGTAATCTATCCTAAACTATATTTTCGAGCCCTTTTGGTCCAAAACCTGCTTCACCTGTATTAGTTTACAACTTTGGCTTTGAGGCCCCAAATAAATGAATAAATAAATGACTAAATAAAAATAAGGCAATAATAAAATCAAGACTTTTCAAGTCTTTTAGCGACATCATTAATGGGTTTTGACCCATTTTCCTTCTTCTTACACCCGCACGCCATATAATTGACTTTGATCTTAAACTTCAGACTTGAATTAAAAAAGTGGTCTCATTGGCCCATTACGAAATGCAAGAGGAGACGAGTCTATTTGGACTCGAGATATTTTTCGCATGCAAAGAAAAGATAAAGAAATTAATACACGTTCAAGGCATAAAAGTGACATATTTCAAAGCAAAAAAAAATATCAAGAACCAATATTTGAATGCAAATGATAAGCACATTTGCACACGTATAAAAAGAATGAGAGTCAACAGATAAAATGCAAAGCAAAGACACTCACTTACATGCCTCATGATTTATGTTCACATTAAGAATGAATAAAGGTAAAAGAAAGAAGGCTATATTCAATGAATTAATGTGAGAACAAGCAACGTAAGCTTGCGTAAGTAAAGGGATGAGGCAACAAGAAAAAATACCCATGACTTCTAAAATTGAACAAATATAGACACTAATCCATATAACGAGAGAAAATAAAGGTTAGCTTTTCAAGAACGAGAATCTTTAAACTCCAACTAAGGCAACATTAATAATGATTCATACATCCAAATTATGGCCAACTTTAGGAAAAACATGTAATGACCTATGATTTATCTCTTTAGGACATCGTTGATTCTCTTTTGATATTATGAATCAAAGAGAGACATGAATCAAGTCTTTACACACACAAAAAGTATATATAACAATTCGAAGTAAGAAAATTAGAATAAAAGCTTAGCATTTCTAAAAGTGAAATATCGTTCAATAATCATACTATGCATGACTTGAAAATATCTAAATAATTTTATTTTGCCACAAAAAATCGAACTTTCTCATCATTTTGACAAAACAACATGTGAAAAAAAAATTAGGAATAAATATCTTAGATGGAGAATAAAGCTAGCACTTCATCTCTCATATGAGGATTTTGAAATTTATTAAAATAATTAGCAAGCAAATGATAAGTTTTTGACTTAACCAATTTCTATTTTTTTTAAGACAAAACAAACAATAGTAACTATTATTTTCGACATAAAGAAAACAACTTTACGTGCTAAAAACAAATATATCCACCAACAATGAATTTAAACAAAGTATAAATACGTCTTTTAAGCAAAGATTGAAACTTTATCCATAATAATCAAAGAATAAAGTCAAAAAGGTGAGACAATCAATATTAACTATTCTTTTCAACATAAAGGAAACAACTTTACATGTTAAAAATAAACATATTAGCCAACAATGAATTTCAACAAGACATGAGTACGTTTTTAAAGTAAAGATCTAAACTTTATCCATAATAATCAAAGAATAAATTCAAAGAAACATGTTCAACTATTGCTAGCTCATTTTTATATCATGAATATAAAAATAGCCATAATATCTACAACGTCCTATGGCCTTTAAGGCCGTCTACAACAAACAAAATTACAACTACGAAGAAGAGGAGATGAAGAAGAAAACAATAATAAAACTAAAAGGGAAAATGTGTGTTTACCTTTTTTGGGACAGCAAAACGTGACTTCAAGCTTTCTTCGGAGTCTTGATTATCATTGAAAAACAATCTTTTGAGAACCCCGATTAAACTATAACTTGATAATTTTTATTGAAGAAAAGAAATTTAACTATTCGCTCAAAAGCTTTTCAATTCTTTTAGGCTTTTTTCTCTTTTCTTTCTACCAAAATAGTGGTAGTATTAATAGAAAAAAAGATGAGGATCCAATTCTATTAATCCATCAATGTGGGAAAAAGTATTTAAGGATGTTTTTGAAATTGTAAAATTGAAGATAAGGCGGGGTGAAAGATAAGGTAGAGGAAAATTATACATTGTAGTGCAATTTTTGAATTTTAAAATTGAAAAAAGAACAAGGTCGAGAGAAAATTATACAATATAGTACAATTTTTGAATTTCAAAATTAAAAAAAGAACAAGTTTGAGGGAAAATTACACAATATCGTATAAATTTTGAATTTGAATTTGAAAAAAAGGACAAGGTTGAGGGAGAATTGTACTATGTAGTACGATTTTGAATTTCAAAATTGTAAAAAGGACAAGGTTGATGGGAGAATTGTACAATGTAGTACAGTTTTTGAATTTCAAAATTTGAATTTAATTTTGGTGGGAATTGAGTAGAAATTATGAGAGTTTTTGAGAATTTAGAGTTATTTAAAATATAACCACAATTGGAATTTAAAATTTAGCCAAATTTATTTAATTTTGATCAAATTGAAAATCAATTGAATTAATATTTTCTGTAATCCTGAGCTTCTTGATTTAATAAAATCAAATAAGTATTTCTCCAAATAAATTAATTTTTGAAAATAAATTTTATTTAGATTAAGACTTTATCCGTTTAGATTAATTTTCAAGTTTAATCATTAAAAGTCCAATTTCGATAAAAATGTTCATTTGAGTAATAAAATTTATACAATTTCGCATATGTAAATACGAAAATGAATAATCGTCAATTAAATGACAAAATTAACTCAAATAAATATTTTAGAGCGCATTTATACGAATGAAATAAATATTTCAGTTTTATTAAAAATTGAAGAAATTCAGGGTTAAATTTAGTCGTGGAGGGTGAAAATTAGGTATCAACACCCTCAAGTCTAAGCATGATTTTTTCGGTCAAATCTACATTATGGATACAATTACTAATCACAGTCTACTACTCATAAATCATAATCTACCCGAGAGTCAAGCTGTTGCAACAAATAACAAACATAATTTTTGAAGGTTAATCATCTTACAAACAATAATTATAAGCACTTAATAAACTACTCTTCAAACAAATACCTTGAAAATTCAAAGTCACTAATTCTACCCTTATTCACGATCTACAAGTTTACTAAGGGTCAATTAATCATCAAATAGTTTCTTCAAGCTTAACTCAACTCCATTAATGAAGTTTTAAAGCTAAAGGTCCCACATTTATTGAATTTAAAGTCCCCAACTACCATCTTCCATACTAGAAAGAACCAATTTAGAATTTAAAATCAATTCTAGGTGAAAATACATATATTCGTAATTCATGAGCCTAGGGATCTAAATCACAAGAATTTCACCACGGTTTTTCCATTATAGTGATCTGGGAAGATAAACAAAGTAATTAATATGAAAATGAAGTAAAAAATTTACCTCAACAAAGTATTTTCATTTTCACCAAATCAAGAGAAAATAGTCCCTTTAGGACTTAGAAATGAAATTTTGGAGTTTGAAGGCTGAAACCGATAAAAAATGGGTGACAAACTGTTGTACATGTCACTATAGCAACCTGCCCCTTTCCAGCGCCCTCAACCTTTCAGTACGGCCAGTCTTTAGTAAAATGGTCATAACTTCTTACTCAAAAATAGATTAATAAATGGTTGGTTGCGTTAGAAATGATTACTCATAGATCTTTAATTTGGTTGATATTAGGACCGCTAACTCCTTATATTTTGGGGAAAGGACAAAAATAGCTAGTCGGCTGAAAAAAAGACATAAAATGGCCATGAAATTACAAAACTCCATTTCTAGCCATTTCAGTTCTGTTTGTTGACATTGCAAATATGTTAAACCTTCGCTGAAAACAAATATTTGCCAATATTTTCAAGAACATTTGTTTTATCACAAACGCGCTTGGCCAAACAGGTTGTGAATGCTTGTACGTTCTATTGATTTGTTATTCTGCATTACATTGGCAGGTTATACCTATGTATTATTTACATCTCTTACCGTTCTACTCAATTCACAGAGGGTTCTTCCGTGTAATGTGTGTCTTTCAGTGACCTAACCTCCAATTTACATCAAAGGTCTGACCATCTGAATTCATGTGACCTTTTCCTTGACTGCTAGATCATACAATGGTAAGTTTTGACTCTTGGCAGCGCACTTATGAAGCAAGTTGACAGATTATTGATGTTTTGTTCTACACTTTGGGAAACATTCAGTGTTTCTTTCATTATTATTTGTAATAGTTCTACTAATCAGTTCTACTGTATGTGCTTGTACAAATTTTCTCTGTAAAAAGTGTATTTATGTGGTATAGATACTGTATCAACGTGGTATAAAAGTGTATCAATGCGGTATCAAAGTATATTAATGTAGTATAAAAGTGTATCAATATGGAATAAAAGTGTATCAATTGAGTATAGAGACTGCATGCGACCGACGGACAAATGACTAAAAATCAGAATTAAATTGGGCCGACTAGCTCCAATTGTCCAACTTTTAAAATTGCTGGCAAGAGTGCTCGTTTGAAGTTGATTCTTGTTTAAACTTAATCCAAAACTAAATCAGCAAAGATACGTTCAACTTAATTTTGTGCTAAAGGGTATTGTATAACTTTAGTACATCAAATGCATTTTCATACTAAAGGATTATTTCTGACACTTATGATGAATGAGAAGCACATGCTGGTCATTACATATTGTTTCGATTTAACATTGATATAAATTTATTCCTATCAGACACAATAAGCTTAAAATTCTTTTCCTAAATAAAGTTTAAAATTATTTTCATAAATAAATTCGTGTAGTTAATCGTTTGTCATAAAAAAATATATACTACAACACTTTTGCGTTGTGTTGAATGTGCACAAAATTATACTAGTATATAGCATTGGGTTCACTAGTTTGGCCTCAGAGAACTTATTTGCACAATCATCATGAGAAAGACCTAGAGGTATTTTTTTACTTAATTGTCTGCTGTTATTATATTTTTGAAAGAAGTGTAAATTCGGAAGCTGGTTAAATATTATTTTTTTTTGTATGAAAAAATGTGGAGTTAGTTTAGTGGAAGTAATAGATGCAACAAGGTGCGAAAATAATGCAGGAAAGGTGTTTGTCGAAATGCTTAATTTGGAGTTGGTGTTGTTTTCTACGCTATTTATTGTAGTGGATTAGGAATTGTGTCATTCTCTTTTCACATATTCTCGTAATACGGGTTGGTGTATAATGAAGTAAGTTTGCTGTTTTCACTCTTTCTCGACTCCTATAACATTGAAAATTCTAAATTCTTTAGTCCTTTGGTTGAGCGTTAGCAATAATACATTCATGCTCTCCTTTTCTGTTTTCAACATGCCATCTTTCTAGTCACTATATGTGGTTATCCATGTTGCTTGGACTCTTCAAAAACTGTGAATGGGTGCGTGTCGGATTCTCCAAAAGCAGTGTATTTTTGGAGAACCCTACAGGGGTGCGGCATCGAAAATGAAGAGGCCGCACAACTTAGGTGGTTATGGTAGATTGACATTAAAGGCACTCGTGCATCCACTGCCTCTAAATCTTGATTCACCTCAGTATTTTTTGTTGATCCATCTAAAGGTTAAATTTTTGATCAAAGTAAATCATCTTTGCCTGGAAATATAATAGATTCATTAGTTTTGATTTTCCTGTACCAGTGTATTTTGAGCTTGAATTTTGTTTTGTACGATGAAAACCAACTTGTTTGATGCAATACCTGCTAGAAAATCTTGTGAGTTTGGCATTTCTTTAGCTAGTGACACGGTTGAAGATATTAGACCCTAATGAATTTTCTATTGGAATTACAGTTACTCAACTCAAATATTGGATACTTCAAATACATAGGATCTGCAAGAAGCATTGTTATTGTTACAACTTTAATCAGTGAAAAGCTAATGATATTAGCTAAAATTTGAGGTACATATTTCTGGAAAGGGATTGCAGCATTTGAAGAGAAGTGTTGAACTAATGGGTAGCAAGATACAAATCAAATGGCCAAAAGAAGTCACAGCGGCTTTTGTTGAACAGCTGATTCGAGCAGAAAAAGATGTGCAAAAAGCGGTTCTTATATTTGATGCAGCAACAGCAGAGTACTCCAATGGCTTCCGACATGACCGTAGCACATTTGGTCTCATCATCTCGAGATTGCTTTCTGCAAATCATTTTAATTTAGCAGAGGAAATGCTTGTCAGGATGAAGGATGAGAGCTGTAAGATTACCGAGGATATATTCCTCTCAATCTATCGAGCCTATGGGCGGGTTCACAAGCCACTTGAGGTGATCAGGGTTTTTCAAAAGATGAGGGAGTATGATTGTGAGCCAACCCAGATATCGTATATTACAGTGTTCTCTGTACTTGTTGATGAAAACCGTTTAAAAACTGCTTTAAGGTTTTATCGTTACATGAGGGGGGTGGGCATTCCTCCTTGTGTTGCTTCGTTTAATATTTTGATTAAAGCTCTCTGCAAGAACAGTGGAACAATGGATTCTGCTTTTCGTATTTTTCGTGAGATGCCCAAGCGTGGATTTACACCGGATTCCTATACGTATGGGACTCTCATTAATGGGCTTTGCAGGTTGGGCAAGGCTACTGAAGCAAAAGAACTTCTGATGGAGATGGAAGCAAATGGTTGTTTGCCTACTGTAGTCACCTATACTTGTTTGATTCATGGCTTTTGCCAATCAAATAACTTGGATGAAGCAATGAGATTGCTTGAGGACATGAGGAGCAAAGGTATTGAGCCCAATGTGTTCACTTATAGTTCTTTGATGGATGGTCTTTGTAAGGGTGGACGTTCCTATGAAGCAATGGAGCTATTGGAGATAATGATTCGTGAACATAAGGCTCCAAATATGATAACGTACAGCACCTTAATTCACGGACTCTGTGGAGAAGGTAAAGTTGGAGAAGCCTTAGAGATTTTCGACCGAATGAAACTTCAGGGATGTAAACCTGATGCAGGGTTATATTGGAAAGTCATCAATGGCTTTTGTGAGAATAACAAGTTTCATGAAGCAGCCAACTATCTTGATGAAATGATTCTTAGTGGAATATCTCCAAACCGATTAACTTGGAGCTTGCATGTGAAGATCCATAATGCAGTAGTCCGAGGCCTGTGTGCTGTGAATAATCCAAAGCGAGCTTTTCAATTATATCTAAGCATGCGCACCAGAGCCATCTCAGTTGAGCCCAAGTCTTTTGAGAGTTTAGTCAACCATTTCTGCAAGAAAGGAGATGTGCACAAGGTTGCTCGGATTGTTGAGGAAATGTTGACTGATGGATGCATTCCAGATGAACAAACATGGGCTGTTGTGGTGGGTGGATTTTGGGATAGAAGGAAAGTAAGGGAAGCAGCTGATTCAATACAGGCTGAACTGATGTGTAAACATATGGATCCTGGGACTTGATGTCTTGTTCCAGTTACTGATTATGACCACAATGTCTTTGTTGATCCATATGAATGTCAAACCAAAATAATCTGGTTTTATGC
>NC_061112.1:127853012-127893540 GCF_002878395.1 Capsicum annuum | reverse complement strand
TACAACACTTTACAAATTCAACTTTTATAAAAATTAAAAGAGAAAGCACAAGATAATTGATAAAACTCATGATTGAAATATGATGGAAAATAATAGCGCATTTTGAGTCAAGTAATCATCATGTTAATCCCTTTCGTATATCACCAGTTGAAAATTAAGTTGAAACATGTTTCCGTTCCAGAACATCAAATTTGCATACAAATATATATAAATGAACAAGTTCCTAAACACATGATTCATCATCATCATCATCATCATCATCATCATCATCGTCATCATCATCATCATCATCATCATAATAATAATAATAATAATAACAGCTCACATTAATAAATCAACCATGCATGTTAAGTAACATGTAAAATCGTTTGAACAATTTTGTTTATGACTTGATTTCGAACAAAACATATAAAATAAATAGTATAGGATTGAATAATAACCTGTATGACAAACTAAACAGAATACAAAAGAAAGGATGCCGTCACAGGAAACTCAAACAAAGCCAGAACTCAAACTCTAACTCATTCTCTTTTAAGTTTTCTCTTTTTTTTTCTCCGTTTTAATGTCTTGTCTGTCTGTGTTGCTTTGTCAAAGTGTGTAGCCTATACGTAGGATGGAGATTGGGGGTTATATGCTGATGGGGGAGAGGTTGAGAGAAGTTAGAATACAGATATGGTAGGGTAGTTTTTTTAGGATAATGATCCCTTTATTTAAATAAATAAATTATATATAAAATAAATAATAATAATAATAATAATAAAAAAACTATTAACTAATTTATTTTTTATACTTAATAAAAATATAATAAAATACAACTAACCTAAAATGAAATATAATTAAGAAAAAATAAAATTACTTGCATATTTATAAAAATCTAAATTAAAAGAAAATATATTTTTTAATTTTATTTTTTTTGTATTATTTTTCAAGTTAGAATAAAAATAAAATAAAAATAAAATATGTCAAAATTAACTTTATTTGGTTATTTATTTTTTAACAAAAATTTATTAAAAATAAAATAAGAATTAAAATAATATCATATTAAATATAAATATAAATATCAAAAAATATATATATTAAACTTGGAAGGGTAAAAAATCATGTGTCTACAATCCAGAAATTAACGGTTTATCATTGTCAAAAACAAGAATGCCCCACTGAAAAGTTGTTATACATTGCCTAGGGGCTTTCTCTATTTTCCATAACTTGTAGTAACATGCATTGTGCCAAAGAAACTTCTTCAATGAACCTCCACCTGCAACATTTACAACGCTTCTGCATATTCTATCAGAAACTCTTAGAGCTCTACAAAATATAGTCAGCTTGAACTCCAAAAGATCCTCACTCTAGCTTTTAACGTCTCTTGACCACAAACCTCCGGAAGCATCCATGTTAATGTCATTTGACCAAAGTGATGAGTCTCTTAACATTTTCAACATAGTGGACCAGCAAAGAAATGTCCTGTAATTCAGAGGTACAACAGATGATACGCCGCAAAAATAGGAACTTGTTATTTTTCCTAATGTGGCTAGATTGTCCTTCTCTTCCATATTTTTAAAAACTACCTTCAAGTCAGTTCACAGTAATTGTTGAAGGAAAGAGGAGCTATAATGTGCTCTCCACTGAGTTCAAGAGGACAAACAAAAGTCGATAGAAAATGAGCTCTTTCACCCCACGACCTAAGTTTGTGCTCTGACAATACCATTAACCGAATGAACTGCAATAAGGACTCTGCTTGGAAACAATTACTCTCAACAACAATGTTATCAATGAGACAACTCTGCATCAACTAGTAGCATGAGGTGAGTTGGTCCATTGTCTGTGACCGAAGTTCTTTGCCAAAATATAATAGTTGGCGAAATATGCCCACTACATCAGATATTTCCTTGATGGAGCCAGTGAGGAAACATGAGATACTGATACAATAGATTTCATTGGGTAAACAGAGTCCATCAAATCAGGTAACACATCATTAAAACTGTACGCCACTGCAATTTTTGCATCAATACAAAATTTATTTATATGTGTTCTCCAAATGTCATCTTTCATCACCTTATCAAAGATAACAGAGATTGGATCCATTAAATGACCCAGAAACATCAAAGACATATCATAATCAAGAGAAGGACCAGGATAACAAACAAGATATGATGAAGTTTGCCTTGATATATGAACTACTCCAAACATAGCAAACAAGAGCACATCATCTTTGTTTACCAGAATATTTTGCATTTGTTCTGAGTACCCTCTATTTTCTCTGCACTACCAAGCTCTCTCGATTTAGACAATAAGATATCATGAAGATTACGCTCTTGACCCACATAAGTGTTGGAGTTCACTTCATCTGGGTATGTTATGACATTATTTTTTTCATCCTCAATAACCAAAGGAAGTGTACAGGTTCCAATATTAAAACCTAATTTTCCACAATATTCAATCTCTGAATCTCGATTTTTGTTAAGAACCCAACCCATATTCCAAAATTATCATCCATAGGGGATAACTTTGAAAATATATGCTCAATTCGTTGAGACAAATTATCAAACACCTGGCCCTCATGTGTTGCTGAAAAGCCCTTAACTGACTCATCAATCGCCGTACCTAGATTTGTAGAGACAGGATAATATTCAACTGGCTTAGACAAGTCGGAATCCTCCTTATCTTCACAAGACAAGTTCACATCTGAAAGCCTGATATTTGTAGTGGCTGGCTGAGAGCAAGCCGATAGTGCACTGTGCAGAAAAGTAACTCTCCTCTAACTTCTGTAGCAAATTACAGGCAATGTCCACATGGTTATGCATTATGTTAGAGCCATTTCGAAAATGGATTCTCATTTCTCAGTGAAATGCTTCCAATCAAAAAATTGTTTGTTGCGATACAACCATTGGAACCAATCATAAGCAGCACTATCAAGATAGAAGGGAACAAGAGGTAGCCAGTATTTCTCGGGGAAGCCGAGGTAGGCAAAATACTGCTCGGCACGACTAATCCACCCTTATGGGTTGAACCGTAAAACTTATCGAGGACCATTACTGCAATAGGAGTACGATCAATGAAAGCACCAATTTACAACCTCAATTCCACACCATAACTCTAATATATATATTATACTTCCAAATCCGAATACAAATAAGAATTCGAGCAACTAAGTTACAATGGACAAATACTAATGGGAAATCTACGAGTAACAGAGAAAGAAGGTAACTAGAAAGAGATGAGATAATAGACCATTGAAGGGGAGATGAGAGAATATAGACTAAGCCAAAGTTTCAACATAATTTGCATAATCTCTTCCGCAAGTAACTGCTCCCATTTAACGTGTTTGCTTAACCCGGATCTCAAATGAAATCCACTCTTTTGTTGAGTTGTAACTTCACCTTAGGCACTAGTGCAAAACCCACGACAGAGTAATAACAAGCCATCTACAAAACACATTAAGGGGTTTAATTTAGGCACATGACAAAGATATAAATAAAAAAGCCTCCTAGCCAAAGTAAAGAAAAACCTCCATACGATGCACTTGCTATTTTGAAAGAGAATAGGTGAAATTCTTTCTTGTACATTAAATAACATTTTACATAAACGTAGAAAGGTACCTGCATCAAGGAGAAAAATGAGCCACAAGGGCCTTTCAAGTTTCCAATTAAAAAAAGGGGACAAGTGGGTCCCACAAACTTGACCTTTACAAAAACTAAGTCCCTTGAACAACTGAAATAATTTTTCGACAACTACATTAGTTGTTCGAATAACTTCGCGTAGTGTTGAACAACTTTACAAAGTTGTCGAACAACTACGCCTAATTGTTCAACAAATGAGACAAGTTGTTCAAACGGAAAAAAACTTTAAAAAAAAACTCAAAATAAATTTGTCCCTCCCACCTAATTTTAAAAATTTGGAGGACTTCCACTTAATTGGATAACTTATTTGTCTTTTTTAATCCAAAGTCCCTGCAACAAGCTCGTGAGATACTCTATACTATAATATTTTTTGGGAATTTAATTTCTCACCCGGAACAATGCATCAGAAAAATATTATAGTTCCTTTTAATTTGTAGGACTAACTTTTTTTTTGTTTGTGTCAAAAAGAATGGTTCTTTTTTTCTTTTTACATTTCTTTAATTCTAATTTTAACATGAGATGGAAAGTATGTTTTATTTTCTTATAAACTCTTTGTCACATCAAAATCCACCAAATAAATTAAGATGACGAAAGTAGTATTTATTGGGAGTTGTACTTGGAAAGTGCAATAAACTAGGAAACATGAATGAAGCTCCCGTTCCCATTTTATTCGCCCTAAATTTTTTAATTTGATTTTTTATTTTACTTGTCATTTTTTCATTAATCAAGACAAGATAATTTTTTTTCTTTTTTACCCTTAATATTAATTGTTTTTTCTCCAAATTAAAATGTAAACATCATTTAATAGGGGTATTATGATAAAATAGTCATGTTATTAATTATTTTTTAATCAATATGCAATATCAAATTGGGACAGAAGGAGTATTAGTCATGAGTATTCTGTTTTTTTTACATGTGGTGATCCTAGCTATTTAATTTAATGAACAAAATCAGCCAAAAGAGATTTTAGTGGCGTTTGAACTAGAGTTTAATCAATAGAAATGGAGATGTGTGACTTATTAATAAGACGTTTTAGGTTATTTCGATCTTTTGTTTAGGAATTATGATTTGCTCATTTGATAAGATTGTACACGATTTTTTTCTAGATAGTTTTCACAATTAATGAATTTTATATGTTTATAAAAAAAAATACAACTTAAAAAATTCAATATCTCCAAACTGAACTGCGACTTCAAATCAATTCGATTTGAAATCATGTCCAAACCTCGCCAAAATGTGCATGTTGAAGTTGTAGTAATAAATAATGGTCCTCACAAATTGATCTCTTTTACTTTTTCCGTTTCGTATTAGTTGACCCTATGAATTTGGTACTCCCTTTAAGAAAATATTTATTAGGAGTTTATTTTACCAAATAGCTTTATTAATTATGTTTTGAAAAAATAAATTTGTATAAATTTGAATATATATACTTTGTTTAATCATTTAATGCTAAAGGTAACATTTAAAGAACATAATAAAATTCTCTTAATTTCATCAAAGGAACAACTAAATTAAACCAAATATTTTTAAAAAGAGAGCCAGCTAAAACGAAACAGAGGGAGTATGTTTATACAGAAATGTATATACTCCTATAGTCTCAAAATGATTACTGTTTTAGCTTATTACACGTTCATTAAAAAAAAAACACATGAATAGTTTACTATAGCTATTTTTATTTATTCTCCCACGTTTAAAAAAGAATGACGTACTTTGACTTGATACAAAGTTTAAGAAAATAAAGATGACTTTTGAATTTTGTGGCCTTCAATTAAAGTTGTGTCAAATGTACCAAAATGCCTTTTAATCTTGTGGTCCTAAACATGTCATGTGGAAAGTTGAAATTAAAGTATTGCCAAAAAAGAAAAAGGGGTCATTCTTTTTAAAACGAACTAAAAAGGAAAATAAACCATTCTTTTTTAAACGGAAGGAGTAAATATTTCATGAGAATTGAATATTAATTAAGTAAAAGTAATTTTTTAATAGAAAGGTAGGTTGGAAACAATTATCACTTTTTATCTTGAATTCCTAATAGGATGCATAGGAACATTTTTTTCTTTTACTAAACAACACCAATTTTGAAATTGAGAAAATAGTAGAGAGAAAATCTTTTAAAGAGAATGTATGAAGCAACATGGATAGCTTATGTAGGCTAATATACCCCTTTTCCCATTTGATGTACTTTTTACAAATCATGCGTGATTTTATGTGGACATATTGGTAGTAAAAGTCATAAATTTAAGCCTGTCAAACGGGCTGGGTTGATCCGGCCCACTAAATAAATTCGATTCGGTTTAATTCGGTCTGGTTAGCTTACGGGCTGTAGGATTCCGAATCCCGGATTGGGTTAATTTTTTTTTATGCCCGTTTAATCCGGTCCGGACCAAAATCGGTTCAGACCCGCCAGTTAACCTCACAGTCCGGCTCCGCACGGATAACTAATTTTTTTTTTAATTAAATTTAGTATATATATCATTATATTGTAGTATATATCTTGAAGTATATGTTTTATCCAGAGTAGTATATATATTGAATGATACGTATATATATGTATACTAGTTAAGTGTACGTGCTTTGCACGTGTGTTTCGTGTTGATAAATATAATTATATATAAAGAAATAAAATTAGTAAAAAATAACAATTGAATTGCATAAATGTTGTATCTATTTATAAAATATAATTTGACATTAAAAGTTTTTTTATCTTAATTAATAAAACTATACATAAAATGAAAAATTTAATGAATTAAAAATTTTTTGTTCATCAAAGAAAAAGATTTAGAGGAAAATTTAAGCCACAAAGGAGCATTTGTTGTTCATATACATCATATTAAATTAAAATATAAATATTATTAGTACTATACGATCCAATTTAGGATTGAAACTAATATTCACAATATAAAATATAATAGAAAGGGAGAAAAAAAGTCATAAAATTAAGAAAACACAGATAAAAAATATTTTATTAGAATATATTATTATCTTTCGATTTTGTCCAACATCACTCCTTTACCTTGCTACAGCTAATGATGGAACATGGACAAACTTTATACTTTCTTATATTGTATATATCTTTAATAAAAGAATGTACATAATTAGATGTAAATATTTAATGATACACTTACGACAACATCATGATGTATATTAAAAGCTTTAACGTCAATTTCTTTGTGACTGATCAATTGACCCACATATGATCTATCAAAAAAATTATTGCGAGAATTGTTTCCTGCTAAATAATAAATGTAGATAGATCATCTAACTTTCAAAAATAATAAATTATATGTTAATTAAATTGATAGAAGTTACACCTCAATTATCTGTGTTCTTTTGAAGCTTAAAATTTGAATTGAAATTTTTATCCTTATCGCATTCTTCCGGGCGAGTTCACAACCTATCAAACATAAATTATGATAGAATCGCAAAAATTAAGGATAGAATCTCAAAATATGTTAAAGCACACATAAAAAATCACATAATTAGCCAATCAAATCAATATTTAAAAACAACGAATAACCAATAATTGATAAAAAGAATTTCAAAGTGCAAAGAAAATACAAATACAAATTAAATAAAAAAATAATGAGACAAAGATTCATACATTACTTGGATGATAACATTAAAAAATAGAATTTACTTAATTTGTTTTCTATTTTAAGTAAAATTCTTGCCAAAATAACCTACCTAATTTTGTTAAATTAATGTTAAAAAGGGACTCACAAATTCGATCAACAAATAACTACTAAAGTAGTATTTTGTTTGTACTTAAAGTTCGTATTTGATTAGTTTTCCTCGAAGGTGAATTAATAATTGAAAATTAATAGTATTTTTAATTATGTTTAAATAAGGAAGATGAATTAATAATTGAAAATCAATAGTATTTTTAATTATGTTTAAATAAAGAAAGATTAATAACCAAATTTTAATGGGACACCTAAAGTATTACAAAATAATTAATTAATAATTTAGTAAAATGATAAATGACAGTTTTGTCTATTGTGGAGTCGTTTATTGAAGGGCAAAAAGTTCAAATCAATTTTAATATATTATAGATTATAGTTATAAATTATAGATTATAGATATAGATTATAGATATAAATTATAGATTATAGATATAAATTATATTCTTGTGGTGCAGACGCCTAGGTACCCAACGTGTAACACTTCAATTATTTTATTTCATTATGATGGACTTTTTGTTTCTGCTCTCTTTTTTCACTCTGTCGTAATCTTCCCTATTTCAACTATAGCTTCACCAATTGCATGCAATACCCCATCACTTTCTTCTTGTTGTTGTTGCACTTCAAGAACGGGAGTACTTAGGAATCTTAATTAATTCTAATTATCTCTAATAAAGGACATAGCTAAATAATTATGAATTTTTTCAAACTTGAATTGTGAATCATATGCACGCCTGATGTTCAATTCGTTTGTAAAAGGATTAGGACGCTGCATACTATCTCTGTCAAGTTAATTAACATAAATATATTTTATACTTTTGTTTGTTACAACTAAATTAAATGAAAGCTAAATGTCAAATATTAGTAGACCTAATATAACAAATCTCGATATAGCTAGCCATGAATTTTTTAGACAAACATTAGATATCACTATAAAGAGGTTTGATGGTATTTTAAACCGTTATGAATATCGGATGAGCTTATTTGGCATTGATATGGTTAAAGCGGATAACATAATTACCAGGTGAATTAATACTTTTACTTTGTTAAGAAAAGCAAAAACATGAATAAAGAAAAGACGCAAAAAAAAGCGACGAACTGTGTCGCTTTAAAAAACGACGAGAAAAGCGACGTTGGTCGTCGTATTTTTAGTTTAATTTTAATTTTAATTTTTTTTATTAAAAGCGACGGCCAACGTCTTAATATCCGTTGCTTTTTTTCGCAGATTCTTGTGCCAAGTAATTAAAAAATAATTTATATATTTTTAATTTTTATTTATTTTTTTCAAAAAGCGACCGACAACGTCGCTTTTGTTAAAATTAAATTAAAAATTACCTTTATGAAAACGACACTGTCTTTCGATATTTAATTTTTAATTTACAATTAAATAAATAATTTTTATATTAAAAAATTAAATGTATTGAATTATTTATTGAATACATTGATATCATACGATCGATTGATAAAAAAAAATATACTGTTGAAGTTATAATATAATAATATAAGCTAAATTAAACGATAATTTATCATTATATATATACAAAATGTTGTATTACAAGGTAATTTACATGTGTATGTGATGTATCTAATACATATTGTGAAGTTTATAGTCAATCAACTATATATATTGAATACATTGATGTCATACGATCTAATGATCAAGGTAATAATATATATTTTTTAATTATAACATAATAATATAAGCTAAATTAAATGATAATTCATCAGAGTAAAAATAAAATACGCTGTATTGCGAGGTAATATACTCATGTATGTGATGTATATAGTTAAATGTTAGCTAACTGAGTCTATATATTCAAATATTATGAATAATACATTAACATCATGTGATCGAGCTAATAATACACTATTGAAGTTATAATAATGAAGCCAATTAGCCGACAATTCATCATATTAATACGTTGTATTAACGTAATCGAAATCTCCAATTCAATATTTTTAACCCAATTTCACTATTTTTTTCTTGAAATTAGGGGTGTGCATTGGTCGATTCGATTTGATTTTAAATATTATCGGTTTGGTTTATTGGTTATTGATTTTTAAATAAGTTAAACCAATATTCAAATCAATAAGCAAAAACCCTACATGATGTGTTTTATTTTACAAGAATCTTCAAGCTTGAATAGGTTTTCGAGAAGGTCTGAATACATTGTACCCTCCACAGACCTATTTTGTGGGACTAAATCGGTTTAATTGTGTTGACACCCAATTTTGACCTCACGATACCCCTCTCAGGCTGCTATTTTATATAGTAATTTTACGTAACATTAATTCTTACATGCTTAGTTTATTTTAATATCAACGTCTTACTATTTTTCTCGTCATTTAGGCTGCTATTTATTAAAATTATTTGATTTCAATTGTTAATATTTTTGTACACATTATTCTTATATTAAATACATATTGACGTGTCACATTCATAATTTAGAAAAATGCACAAATTATTTTGATACCATTTTCTATAATTTTTAAACTCAAAAACGACATTTTACATAATTTTATTAAATTATTTTTTTCACGCAATGGTGCACACTCATATTTTTTATAAATATATTGTCTAGTTTTTCATTATTATTATTATTATTATTATTATTATTATTTATAGCATTTATTTAAATAATAGTCTAAATTAAATCAGTTTATATGATCTATTTATTTTCTGACCCAATTTTTTACCACAATATACCAATTTTAGCCTAGTTTTATTCAATTTATTGCAATTATAGCAAATTTGTGACACAATTGAAAATTTATGTAAATTTTGATAAAATTCTCAACCTTTAAATCTCAATCGTCGATCAAACCTGATCCAACGACTGAGATCAAATTATCCTCTTTTTTCTTATAAAACACATAAGCCGTCTCATTATTATTATTATTATTATTATTATTATTATTATTATTATTATTATTATTAAACTAGCAGCCACTTTTATTTAATTTTTCTTTCTTGTGTCTAATTTTTAGCCAATCTTTTATTTCAATTAGTATCAATTTTGGCCAAAATTAAATATCAATATAAATCCCAATTGACCTACTTTTAAATACCTTAATCTTAGCCGTTGATCAAAGTTGATCCAACGGCTAAGATCAAATCAACTAATCTTTCCTTTTAAACAAAACATCAAACCCTATCCTCATTTTTTCCCTCAAACATCCGCCTCCCTCCCTTATACTCTCTCTCTCTCTCTCTCTCTAAGACTCACCATAACAAACACATCTTGCTCCCCCTTTCTCCTCCCTTGCCGCCTCACCCCTTTTCCGGTGAAACCACACTCGCGAAGCCCCTTAAGCCGCCGTCGGCAACTCCCTCCATTCGTGATGAACAACCACCGATGAGCCAGCCTCCGACGCCGGACAAACCAGCCTCCGCGCCACTAACCACCAGTCACCAGTCAACGCTGCAACCATCGACCAGAGCCAGACCCTTGGTGGACAAGTATTTATTCGATCTCTATTCAATAGTTATAAGTCAATATAGTATATAAATTCTCGTGGTTGTCCATGATAAGTGTTATACCTTAAGATTGAATTATGATTGAAAATGCAAGGAAGATTATTAGGATTGTAGTGCTAGTACATCGAACTTATCTAGTAGATTGACTTAACTTATGGATGAATTTATGTTTAGTATCTTGCTAGTTAATGTGGTAGTGCGGATCTGAGGTGTGTCTTGTTTCTATATGGAGTAGTCAGTTGTGGATTTTTACTTTAGGTGAAAAATTTTAAGGAATGCCAAGCAGAGTCTCGTGTATTATCAGTTGAGTAAAATATTTGTTGTAACGCTCGGTGAAGCGTATTTATATGTATTCTGGCTAGCTGACAGGTTTACGATAGGCCTATTTACAAAGGAAATTCTGGCAAATTTTTTTGAAAATTTCGAGAGTCAACAAAATTTTAGGACCACATAATGGTTAAAATGAAGTGGAAGTTAAGTAAATGATCTCAACAAAATTTTAGGACTACATAATGGATAAGATGAAGTGGAAGTTAAGTAAATGATCTCTTGAGTGTCTTAGATAATTATAGGAGTCAAATAAGTTATAAGCATCATTCAAGAACGAAAATGATTTAATGTAGTTCTTGAAAGATGAACTTGTATTTTGAAATTTTTAAAGTGTAATCACTTGAGAATGTGAATTCATGACTTGAAATTGGTTTAGTGTTGATATTTGAAATGTGAATTCATGATTTGAAAATGGTTAAGTTTAGTCTCTTGAGAAGTGAATCAGAGAGTTGAAAATGGTTAAGTGTAGTGTCTTGAAATGTGTACTAGTCACTTAAAAAGTGGATTAGCAACTTGAAAATGGTTTAATGTAGTTCTTAAAAGGTGAACTTGTGTTTTGAAATTTGTAAAGTGTGATATCACTTGAAAATGTGAATTAATGACTTGAAATTGGTTTAGTGTTGATACTTGAAATGTGAATTCATGACTTGAAAATGGTTTAGTTTAGTCACTTGAGAAGTGAATTAGAGAGTTGAAAATAGTTAAGTGTAGTATTTTGAAATGTGTACTAGTCACTTGAAAAGTGGATTAGCGACTTGAAAATGGTTTAATGTAGTTCTTGAAAGGTGAACTTGTGTTTTGAAATTTATAAAGTGTGATATCACTTGAAAATATGAGTTCATGACCTGAAATTGGTTTAGTGTTGATACTTGAAATGTGAATTCATGAGTTGAAAATGGTTAAGTTTAGTCACTTGAGAAGTGAATTAGAGAGTTGAAAATGGTTTAAGTGTAGTGTTTTGAAATGTGTACTAGTCACTTGCGAAGTGTATTAGCGACTAGAAAATGGTTTAATGTAGTTCTTGAATGGTGAACTTGTGTTTTGAAATTTGTAAAGTGTAATATCACTTGAAAATGTGAATTCATGACTTGAAATTGGTTTAGTGTTGATACTTGAAATGTGAATTCATGACTTATAATTGGTTTAGTGTTGATACTTGAAATGTGAATTCATGACTTAAAAATGGTTAAGTTTAGTTACTTGAGAAGTGAATTAGAGAGTGGAAAATGGTTTAGTGTTTTGAAATGTGTACTATTGACGTCAAATTAATCAAGTGTAGTTTCTTAAGAAGTGAATTAGTGACTTGAAAATGGTTTAGTGTAGTTACTTGAAAGATGAACTTGTGTTTTGAAATTAGTAAAGTGTAATCATTTGAAATGTGAATTCATGACTTGAAATTAGTGCACCTCCTCTTGTAGAAGAAGATATTGATGCAGATTTGATTGGTCTAATTCCTGGAGATACATGTTTGGTAGAGTGTTTATCGAGATTGATGGATCTTCGTAAGTTTATTTTTCAATTGATAGGTTCATTTTTTTCATTAATAAAATATTCAAGCCTACATACTTATTATGTTATTTACAGGTGGTATCTTGCGTCAAAAGAAGTTAATGACGCTGTAAGGAAGAGCGTTATGAGACTTTTTACATATCCTTGGCACGACTGGTGGGATATTCCAATAGTCTCTAAACAAGCCATGTTTCAAGAGTTTAAGGTATATTAGATTTAATTATTATTTAGTTAACTTATATATATATATCACGATGTGTTGTTGGTTGACAAAGCACGATCAGGTCATTTCTACAATTTTTGAGAAACATGCTACTATGTCACATCAGATTGCACATCTTAGACGGGCCTTAGCACAGGCCGTTGCTCCTGATTCAAGTAGCGAAGAGGAAACAGATAGTGATGAAAAGTTTGTTGGGGCTCGTTAGTGTTGTTGGACTTGACTTTTAGATAATTTTTAGATATTTTGAACTTAGCTTTTAATTAGTGAAAAATCTTTAGGATTGTTTTAAGTATTTTGAATGTTGTTGGATTCATTGTTTAAGTGTTGTTGATTTGAATTGCTTGAATGATTTGTTGATGTAGTGTGTTGTATGATTATTATAATAATGTGTGTTGCATGAGGGATGTATATATTGAATTGCATTTTTATTTGGCAGGTGGGATGTAGAAAATGCAGATTTCTGCATAAAAAAAATGCAGAAAAGCGACAATGACCGTCGATTTTTTATTCATTATGAATAACAAAAAGCGACGACCAACGTCGCTTTTTAATTCATTATGAAAAACAAAAAGCGATGATCAACGTCGCTTTTTATTCACTATGAAGAACAAAAAGCGACGACCAACGTCGCTTTCTATTCATTATGAAGAACAAAAAGCGACGACCAACGTCACTTTCTTTTTCAAAAAGTATTTTATTTTTCTCAAATTACGACGGACAACGTCAATTTTTCTGAAAAAGATATTATTTTTTTCAATAAAACGACGCACAACGTCGTTTTTACAAAAAATAACTAAAAATTTTTTTTTCTCCAAAAGCGACGTTGTTCGTTGTAATAAAGCGACATAGGCCATCGATTTTAAAAAAACAACGCCCCTTTTTGAGACGAAAAAAAAAACGGTGAATTTTCATCGATTTTGCCCAAAAAAGCAACGTTGACCGTCGCTTTTTGGCATTTTTTTAGTAGTGCATGAACCCTGCTTCCTCTCTCTTCTTATGCAAGAACTTATTCCTACTCTCCATTCTTAAAATTTATTTCCAGCGTAAAGGTAATTTAAATCTAAAGTTGTCAACTAATGTAAAGTAGCAATGTATAATTGTTTTCTATGAAAAATAATGTATTATATAACTTCTTTATAGCTACAAAAAACATCCCTCTTTTGCATGTTTTTAGTTTGTAAGATGGGACAAAGAGGAAAGCAAAAATCGAGATTTGAACTCTGAACCGTCAACACGAAAACAGTTGCTAAGCAAGAGTTTTGGTCCAGAGCCCTAGATATTAGGACTCTGATGTTTAGAAGGCTATTAGGTAAAATAACTAAGTCTTACACTTTGGTGCATATGAATGATGATCGTGAGGCTAATAAGCCGTTGAGTGTGAGTAGTAGCTTACCTAATGTAAGTATATTGATTCCTTTCCACTTGTGGATGATGTACATGTTGTGCGAGTGAATACACTAGTTGTTCCTATAGATGACCGAATCGACTCTTCTAGTAAGATCGATTTGTGTCCATCTAGTGTTGAAGCTATTGTGTTCAATGAAAGTACGTCGTTGTATGAAAATTGCATTGTCCAACGTGTGAGTAAAACTTGCCCACCACTTGAGGTTATGTGTGATGTGATTAATGAATCTCAAGTGAGTGAAGAATTTGAATATGTTGGTCAAGGAAAAGGGAGTGAACCGGTGAGCCTATGTTGTTGTAAATATTCTAATGTTTGTTTGGGTCTAGGGTTAATCATGTGCTCGACATATCTTTGAAACTTGATAATGACTCCCTAGAGAGTTAAAGTTCCAAATTTGTCCGCAGGTTACATCATTCACTTTTTAGGTACAATGTCTTGTTTGAAGATAGTTTATTCGCTCCTAATGAACCTAGTGGTGCAAGTGATGTAGACGGTATGGCTTGTCTTGGAATCTATAGCCTATATGTTAACCCACTATGGTGTGACAACATTCCTGCTCGAGATGGAAATCTCTTCTTGGAAGATGAGAGTACTCTTAAAGGTAGGAAATGTGTAGTCTTGGAAAGGAATAGTCAATCGGGTGAAGATGACTATAATTTGCTTAATTACTTGGGAAACCCAAATTGTGATTATTCTTTAGAAAATAATTTTGCTTGTACTCCTTTTATGACACCCCACCCGTGCTTGATAAATATGGTGACTTGAATTGTGATCCCTTTGATGTTAATGGTGGTTCGTGTCTACTCGAGGACCCTAGAAAAAATGTGTCATGTCTCTTTGGGGTGTTGCTCATATCCTTGCATCTATGTTTAACACAGTTGTACTTAAGTTATGTGAATCACAACTTGTGGATGCCAAGTTGTATTCTTGTTTGTGGAAGGGTCCAGGGATGTTAAAAACTTCTTGTCACCTTCATGGGGTTGGACAAATTGAAATATCTTGTGGGACTCTTGGGAGCGTGCTTAACATCATTTGTAAAGGGAAACCGAGTTCTTGGGCAAACTACTTGTCTTGGATTAGAATGTTGCAAGGTAGTTTCCCTATTCTCCCTATTGGTATGACTCCCTTAATGGAATGGCTTCCCTCGGGAAGTGGTTGGAAAAAGAGAGGCCCTACGTGCTTACAATGTCCCTTTCTCTCATTGTGTGTTTCTACTCGTGAATACATCTTGAATAAGAATCGTGTCTTTGGTGCCTTTCTTCACTACTTATATGCATATGATGATATTCATGATGTTGTTGGATATACATCGTATGACAGACGTAGTCTCAATTTTTATTCCTTATTTCTTATTGTTCATCCAAGATCTTTCCTTTGTGATGTTGTACAAAAGCTTTTCATAATTAACATAAATGATCCTTGGCTGTACTTCAAGTATGTACCACCCTGGCATAATAATGCTAATTGTTTATTTTGCTAACCCTAACCTCGTGTCATAAGGATGTGTACTTGTTTGTCTTCTCTTGATTTTGCAAGGTGCGGATTCAAGGTCGAATCCTTTTCAAGAAGGGGAGGATGATACACGTACAATCATGCAGACGGACTCATGAGGGCATATGTTGGATCCAAGACTTGGTGTGTGCAATTGAAGTGCAAAAGAGGACCTAAATGCACCAAAAATCAGCCAACATATTACACTTGATAGGCGCCCACTCATACAAGGGTCTTTTGGTAATTTTTGACTTCCACTTTGTAATATACTATATATAGAACCACTTAGGGTTTCATTCATCAGTTATTTATGATATTTTGAGAGTGTGTAACACAAGTCCTCTCTTCTCTAAGCAGCAAATCCGAAATTAGGTGAACACCAAGCATGGAATCACTTGTGTTTTTTGTTATTGGCTTGGAACGTTGGGTGCTTGGGAGATTGAGGTCCCTCTTGTGTCCACGAAGAGTATAGGTGTTCTTGTTACATGTTTCTAAGGGTTTAGGTGTTTAATACACACCTTAGTTCTTAGGCCTTGTAATAATATATGTCTCACTTTCTATCTTTACTTTTGTTGTTGTTATCTTGTGTAGTGGATTGTTTTGGGTCCTTTATTGAATCTGAAACTTGTGTTATTGCTGTTCATCTTGTTCTTCACGTTATTGTTTTGTTGTTGGCTGTTTTGGTGTGAAATACACCATTTTTATTTTGTATTCTTGTTGTATTTGTTCTTTGAACTTGTGGATTGTTTTGGTGTATGTTTTGTGCCTTTTCCTGTATTTTTACGTATTTATCGTATCATCTAACTGGCCCCCCATCCCACCCTATGGCATACCCCTTTCCCAAAAAGTTATTTTTTTAAAAAAATATATATATTCTTTAAAAAAGTCTTACCTCAACCCCATCCTAACCTCCGATCCCCTACCCCACACCCCTCCCCAAAAAATAAAATTTTATTTTTAAAAAAATTAAATTCAAAAATTTTTTTTTACCCCACTCTCGCTATCTATCCAACTTCCCAATCTTATTCAAATTTATTTTCTTGAGTTAGATTTACTAGAAGTAAATATAAATATGTTAGTAGAGGGTCTGAGATTAGTTGAAGATCGTCATCTCACGCCTCTCAAAATCAACATAGACTTCAAGGAAGTAATAACCATGCTGAAATTCGATAACTTACTCTATGATGATTTACTTGATGAATGCAGGTCAAGAATAAGAAGATTAGGGAGGTTCCAGATAAACCAGAATGGAGTAGCAGACGCTATGGCTAAGCCAGGAGCAATGACAGCTGATCTGCAGGAGACATCCATTTTTGTTGTTCCACCAATGTGTGCTCAGAAAGAGGTTTGGACGGGTATAACTGAAACTTATTTAGAAAGATTTTTCAACATTTTTTTAACAAGTACTAATATTGATGGCTCCTCTTGTTTTGTTTTGCAATCAGATTGAGCAAAATCCGATGTTTGTAATTAACTCTAACTTTTAATTCTCTTAATGCAGTTTCCATTAACCAAAAATCAAGAATTAGAGGAAAAAAATATAATTTATCTGAGATTTTTTTCTATGAAGAATTGGGGAAAGATAAGAAACGAGAGCGGTCATTGGGATGTAATATCAAATACACGAAAGACAAAAAAAAAAAGAAAAAAGAAAAAGGATCGGGAACTGAAATTAGTAGGGGCGAACCATTTAGTAATCAAATTTACGACTTGTTACTTCAAAAATTATTGAGTTCTTGTTGGGTTTCTTTATAGCTCAAAGTTGGTGGGTTGAAATTTTATTATTCCTCTGTTTTGAGCTAAAAATGTGAAAAAGAGGAAATCAAATCTGAAAATTTGTTACAGATCTGAAAGTTCGAATATGAAATTTGTGAGTTCAATTGAATGATTGCTTACATTTTAGGATATAACGCAGAAAAAAACAAGATGAAATTTGGTAGTAGATGGCATAGTAATAGCTATTCAATGATTTCATAAATTGTAGTAGAGAAGAAAATCTTTTGAAAAAAGAAAAAGAAAAAAAAAAAAAGAATATTTATACTAGACTTAGGCTTAGGGAGCGGTATGTGGGCCATCTTTATCGATGACTACAAAGTGAAATAATTTTGAACCGAAAGGCCATGTTGTGTACAATAACCCAAACTTGGGCCATTAATATTGAAAATGGCCAACCTGTGTCGTTTTTTCTTTTAATTCCACTAAATGATTCTTTCCTAACTTGGGTCATTTTGGTCAGGTTGTTCAGATACAATTCATATATTATATTGATACAATTCGTAAAAAAAATAGAGCAACGAATTTATGGGTAGAAATTGTATCATTATTGAATGAAATATGCATTTTTCTAATATGACCTGCATAGAATTTGTATCATTGTTATATAAAATATGAATATGTATAAGATGCACATAGAAGTTGTATCTTTATTGTATAGAATATGTATCGAATATGTATCAATGTTGTATGACACTGTCACCAAATGACTTGAAAATAAAATTAAAATTCAATCGCTATATTTTCGTGTTAATAATTTCAACTGAAATACTATTTGCATCGTTTTCCCTTAAACTTTTTTTTCAATTTTTCTGGTAACAAAATCAGGCCTACAAAGAATGATAGCTAGCCCGTTCCACATATGGGGTTAAAAACGGCCCAGTTACTAATATTTAGCCTTTTCCCTTTTATTTTTCTAAAAATTACATAAATACACAACTTATATTTTTAATATTAAAAAAAATTTCAACTTTCTAAACATATTACAAAAATCCCAACATATACACAGAATGCTATGTATATGTCGGCTATGTTATGTATATTAATAGGGAAAGAGAGTAAAGTAATTAAAAAAATGGGAGATGGTATAATTACTTTTAAAATATTGGTATTTATGTTATTTATACTTTATTTTATTTTTAAATATTTGTGGGTGTGTGTTTAGTAGCCAAATAATAGTAGAATGACGTGAAAATTACATGCAGTAACTTAAATGTAAAACATAAAGTTCGGAGAAGAAAATGAATCTAATCAATTAGCTCAACAACTTAAACATTTTATTATTTGTCATACAGAAAAGCTCCCCTACCCACTCTCCACTCTTCTATGGGCGGATCCATGCCAGTTCAGACATCAAGATGCTTAAGTTCCACATTAAAGCCAAAGCACCCAACAATCATTTTTGTCAATGGGTGCTCAACAATACATCATAATCAATTTTACTGTATTTTCTATATAAATATATAAATTTTTTACCGCGGTCAGTGGGTGCTTGCACAAGCACACGGAAAAGACTGCATGAATCCGGCCCTGCACTCTTTCTACTATTTATTAAAATAAAAGTATATTCTTTAAAGAATTAAATTAAGACTTTTTCATAGATATATCCAACAAATCCATGTCTAAATCTTCAGCATAGTTAAAAAGAATCAGTTCAAACGAAGTGGTTATATGTCATGTTTGATAATTATGCATGAGGGACCAGTTAACTCAATTTTGACCAGCAAATAGAAAAAAATTGAACAATTTAAAAGGAATTAATAAAACTCTAACTGAGAAGTGATGGTATACTGTGTTTACAATAAGATATATATACCTAATTAAATATTTTAAAGAAAACACTCGTAATATCCAAAGACCTTTAATGAATTTATTAATAAAACTTCAACATTATTTAGACATAATGGTAGACTTTTAATTTGATATCATAAAATTTAAAGGTGATGCAACAGCATAAACAAATTAAAAAAAATGAGGTCCACGAGTAGATAAGGTCATTATGTTGTCTATTAAACACCATATTTATAATAGGAATAATTGGTATTTAATTATTCTTTGAATTATACAAATGTATAACATATAGAAGAAGTTTTTATAGTAAACATCTTTTGGTTAGGTATTTGTTCACTGGTTGGAGGCAAAGAATTTTATGGTTTAAAGTGAGGGAAAGCATATATGAATAAAGTTATTAATTGGTTTTACAAAAAGAAAACAAAAGCAAAATTCTGAATAGGATGGGCCATTTTATAATAAACCATCACTATGCTTCATCACATGTAATACCAATAATAAAATTTGTATTCCTTATGTCTCAATTTAATTGTCTTTTTTCTATCTTTATGATTAATTATTGATTGATTATAAGAGTGATTAGTTCAGCTTAAGTATGATATGACAGTCTTTGAGTATACTAGAACCAAATGCAGGCATATTTGACTTTCACACTTTTATACACTCATAATGAAAAAAAGATTTATATACTCTCATAACATCTATATAATATTTGTTTGTGATAAGTGGAACTAATTAATTACTTGAAGGAACAATATCAATTTTGATTTTGAAGTTATTGGCAATTTTTTTTTTATCCTTGTCACGATATATGACTTAAAATATTTAAGATTCAATTCATTAAAATGTGTGTTTTTTGAACCCTTCATATAGAAAGTATATTATATAAGTATATGTTTTACTATTTATAAAATTATGATACCACACAAATTTAACATAACATATATCTTTTAGGGGTTGTTTGGTGTGCGAGGTATGGGGGAAATAGTTCCGGATTAAAATGAAAGATTATTTTATCCCATGTTTGGTTGGAGGTATTAGTTAATATCGGGATAATTCATCCCACCATTTACACCATAGTGATGAGATAAGTTATCCCATATGAATTGTGGAATAAGTTATTCTGAGATAACTAATCCCAAGATTAATTATCCCGGGATAACTATTTTCCAACCAAATGAACCTTGTTTCTTACTTAAATGGATGTGCCTATATGTAGGGCAACAATTCAATTGCTATTACTTATTTGACAAAGTTCTGCCTAACACTTAAAGCATTTCATTTCATGTGACAAATACATTGTAATGTCAGCATGAAAAGTAGAAGCAAAAATCATTATTTTTCTTGAATTTAGGACATTTAGGTACTTTGTGCCCACATCTAATAATGTGGTTGAGTTTTGTTCTACAGAGATTTTATTTGATTCAATTCCCTTCAATTAATACCCCATGGTTTTTCTCTCTTTAATTTGGCCCCAGTAATAAAGACAAGTGGTCATGCATGCACAGTGTGTAAATAAAGGATATAGATCAAAGCATTTTAAGGGGAAATTGAAGGAAACATCATAAAGTTGCTATAATATAATCATTTTGTCAACTTAGCATTTCTTCTTTTATTTGCTTTAGAAACAATTTAACAGACAAAATAGTAGCTTCTTCTGTTAAGTTGCTAAAATATAATTCTAGTTTCTTTGTAATCATATTAAGTAAAAAGGATAGTTCAGTATACTTAATTTTTATTATGCACAAAATTAAAAAAAAAAAAAATCGAACCACAAGGGTTTATAGCACTGTAACAAAGCCAACAACAAAAGATAACTCTCTTTTTAAGTACAAAATTTAGCAAGTATAAGCACTGTATACCGTCAATATAATAAAAGAGTGTGCGCATATATATATATACATACATACATTACGTATACTGAGTATAGATTTATTTACTTCGAGTATATACTGACAACGACTACAAAAGATTATAGTTAGGTGGATGAATTTTTTTAATATGCTCTACAATAAGTTTATAATGCACATGTACAAAACAAGTATGTTGGTGAAATTTGTGATTCTTTTTGGGCACTCAAATACTTTGGAGTAGTGATAATTTATGTTTTCTCCATGCTTCATAAGTATGCAACATGAAAATTTATAGTAGTAGTTTATGTGTGTTTTTCTTTTTTCTTTTACACTTTTCCTATTATGAGGGCTGCATTAAAGCTCAAAGGTGTCAAATCATGGCACTGCCATTATCATGCTTTTCATCATGGCTGGTTACAACAAAATAACCTTGCTAGTATTAGCTATAGGTGAGAGGCATCGATAGAAAATCAAACTTATTATCAAAATTCACTTACACCCTTTAATTAAGACATGTTTCTATCAGATTCTCAAGTGCTAAAATTGATATCTATCAAGCATAAAATGTTGATTTGGCAAGGCAAGGAGAGTGTAACACACTCTCTTTTGGGCGCGCGAATAGTATAATAAAAGCTAATATATATTTTTTAATTTAAAAACATATATTTAAATTATTTTTTAATATAATTTTAATTATTATTACTTCTTAATTATTATTTTTTAAAAAAGAAAAGCAGAAACACCCCCTCCGTCATCGTCTTCCTCACCATGACCCCAAGTTTGTCGTCAACCCCCCACCCCTATTCATCAAAACTAGCCATCTTCCTCACCCACACGACATACACAATATTTACATAATTGCTGGAAACATACACATTCACGCATTGAGCACACACCATCGTCTTCTCCATTAAGTTAGCCGGCAAAAATGGGGTTTCCACGAAATTTTTTTGACCCAATTTAATCTACATTTTTAATATTAAGCCTTTGTCAGTCAAGAATCCCCAAATTTCCGTGGACCAATTAATGGAAATTTGAATTTGACTATGGCATCACCTATGGCAAATTTCGGCTGTGGCAACACCGGAGCTCCGACGGGATTATCGGAGGCGGACCAACACCAAAAGAGGCGCCAGCCACCTGCGAGCCTACCCCACCTAAAATCTCCAAATTTCGTTGAACCAAAATCCATCAATTTGCATTTGAATGCAGAACAAGCACCGCCAAATTTCGGCGACGATGCCGCCGCTGTGCGAACGTGAGCATAACTCCATACAAGAAAACATGAATAAGTAAGTTTCAGTTAAAATATCTCAATGAGAAATTTCTCCAAAATTAAAGGCAGGTGCTATTTATGCATTCCGCCTAAAGTTAAACAAAAAAAAAAAAAACTAAATTTAGATTCCAACAAAATCCACCAAGAATTAAAATTTCAAGAACTCAATATTTCAAGAACTCAAGAATTAAACAAGTTTTTTTATTTTATTTAAAAAAAAATTATAATTGTCTTTTAATAATTATTTGGACCCTCAACGCCACGTGTCATCATTTAATTGACCATTTTTGCTATGTCACGGCAAGTATAATACGCACACTTTTCATTTGTTGCTAATCAATAAAATGTGCCTAATTGGAACAATTTTTTATAGAGTATAAATGCTCACTAGGAACAGGCCTTAGTTGAGGGATCTAAATAAATTTTGACAATAAATTTAAATGTCTATCGATGTCTTTGACCTTACCTAATGCACCTACCAAATGCACCTACCAACTTCATGTTTTAAAAAGACAAACAAAATTTCAATTTTTTGGATTTGTATGACAAATATGTCTAATAATGCATGTATGTACTTCCTTGGGTTGCGCACCATGAAGTTGAGTCATGCACTAAGGTCTTAGGTTTAATTTTTAATAGAGATAAATATTGAACGATTTTTTTCTATCTGTTTTAGTTTTGGTGATCAGAGTTATCTGATATCTGTTGCTGGTAAAAGGTGATAAATATTTCGTAAAATTAATTGAGGTGCGCACAAAGTGGCCAAATACTACTATTATAAATAAAAAAAATCTCTGAATTTTTTTTTTTTAATTAATCATCTGGGAGGTTAAACTTGCTATTCTATTAAAGCCAACCAAGTGTTAAGTTTGGCACATTGATAATGTACTTTCACACACAATCAAGTTAAATTACCAATAACATATTAAATTAGACTGACAGCATAATCACCTACAAAAATTCACAACTTTCACTCTAAATCACTCATAAAAATTCAGAAACAATTCCGATTTATAGTCATATTTAAGTACAATTCTAATTTTTAAATATCATTTTCAACTTGAAAACAAAAATTGTAACTTTTTTTTTTCCTTTTGACTTTTGTCATACCCCTTTTTTAACTCCCGAAAAGATTGAATTTTAATGTTTCGAAAAGGTTTTATTATTAAAGTACAAAAGATTGAAAATCTTATTTCGAGAAAGGATTATTTGCAATTAAGTTCAGAGTCGCCATTTCACACGCACAGTCCAACATTCAACCGAAACACAAGTTCCAAAATTTGCCTACCCGAACCTATATTACCTATCCGTTTCAACATGTCATGATTCTATCACGCTTCGATCCATATTCATGCTTATTCCGAATTAAAACAAAACAACAACAAACCGACATTAATCTAAAATTACCATCTTTCTCAATTTCGCTATTCCGCCCAAAATTCATTTTTTAATCTATGGTTAACAAATTTTTCAATTATCAAATCACTATTCAAAACCCGAAATCAACATAAAAAATAACAATATCAAATCAACCAATAATTCACGTCATCACAGATCAACCAACACGATATTCAATCCAAAGCACGAAATATCATAACTCATCGAAATAAAAGAGGAAAAGAATAGAGTTGGACCTCAATTGAAGCTTTTATTATGCCAAAATATGCGATCGAAAGACAAAGCTGGATCCGAAAACTCCCGATTCGAACCTCCATCACGAATTGACCAACCCAAATCAAAGACAACGACCAACCCAAACCCAAATCGAGGTTCCCGAATTGAAATTCGAGTGGCGGGGATATTACCTTTTTTTGATGAAGTTTGGAGTGGCCTGTGGACTACCGTGACTGATTTTGGTAGTGGGTTTAAGAATTCTAGGTTGGCGATAACCGGTTTTGGCTTCGAGGAGGAAAGACGACGAACGCAAATTGATTTTTGACGGAGATGGGGTTTTCCGATCGACCTCAGGCGGGTTTTCCACTGTAACGACAATGAATAGTAACAAAGGGGACGTTTTCTGATCAATTTCTGATGATTTTTCGCCAAAATAATCAACCCCACGTATTCTCTCTCTCTCGATCTCTCTTTCTTGCTCAGTCTCTCTCTTTCTCGCCTTTTTTTTGCTCAATCTCTCTGTTTCGCTCACTCTGACCAGCTTTTCATTCACTGTCTACGTGCGTTAGTTTTACTGTGAGAGAATGCGTTCCCAGGTGAGCTGTGAGTGTGTGTGTGCGTGCGTGAAGCTGTGTTCAAAGATGGAAAAATGGGAGCCTGATTCTCAGGTGAGGTGCCCCTTTTTCCTGGTAAGAGTGTGTGTTCCTTTTTAATAGAAAGAAAAATGGAAGATGATCATCCCCCCTCCCTGTGGGCCCCTCACCTTGTTCTCTTTTTCTAGAAAACCAAATTGGATTCATTTTTTTTGAATTAGAAAGACCAAACAATATTTAAAGTGGTCCTCTCTTTTTCCCTATACAATTGGGAAGACTGGTAGCAAGTTTTGAAATCCTTTCTCGTTTGCCTTGACACAGACTTGACTTAAAATGTAAAGAAATGATGGTGACTTTTATTTTGATAAATGACATAAAAAGACAAAATATGAATATGTAAATGAAAGAAAAGGACAATGTCCCTTATTCAAAAGAAAACTTACCTGAATACAGCAAACAACACCGATGAGTATGACATGCATTTTGGATTAAGCTGTCTGATCTTCTATCCAAACTTTCCATCTGTTGTTGAGTTCGTACCTTTGCCGCTGACACGCTTCTTCAAACCCATTGGACTCATATATCTCATTCAATTGACGCCATCTTACAAGACTTTTGCCAACAAATCTCTTTCCTTTTCACTTTTCTCTCGAACTCGTCATTGCCTTACGATGCCCATGAGGGTTTTCACCAATAAGACTCTCTCATTTTCCTTTCTCTCAACTCACCATCGCGTTATGGTGCCCGCGAGGGTTTTCATCAATAGGACTCTCTCATTTTTATTTCTCTCAACTCATTATCGCCTTATGGTGCCCGCGAGGGTTTTCACCAATAAGAATCTCTCATTTCTATTTCTTTCATGATTTCTGAGGCCGAGGAAGACAAGTAGTACTTTAAATGTGTCCTCATATCCATTGCATATTTAGCCTTAACATTCTCAAAGATTGATCTGAAGGTCTTTCTTTGGTTGTAACTTGACTTTTAGATAAGGTTTGAAAGAAAAGGATGGTTGGGGGTTTAAATGGCACAGAAGTGGGGGTGGGACTTACAACTTTTGGAATCGACTCAAACAACACATTAACTCATGCCCCATTTTTGTTGACTGGGTGACTCTAAAAATCTTTATTTGGTTGGACTGAGCCCTGAATAGGGCAGCATACATATCTCACTCCCAAGAGAGGAGAATCAGGTCGCACGTAGTTCCATTAACTTGTTCATTTGTTTTGATTTGATTTTTTTTTCTTTTTTTCTTTTATTTTTGAACTTTTTCTTTTATTCTTGTTTTCCTGACATTTATCTTTGACTCTATTTTGATTCCAAAAGAGGGATATGAAAGAAAAATAAAACTAAGATCGAACGGGTAAACAAAGGATGACACAATGTTTGGATAGAAGAATAAAATGCCTTCATCATATGAATCTTCGAAAATGCAAGTACTAAACATGCAATAAAATCAACAAAGGATAAAATATCATACATAATATCTTTTGACCGCATCAGCATTGATTGTCATTTCTGCCATTTTGCCTTCAATATCTGTCAAATATAAGGCTCTATTGAGCAACACTTTCTTCACAATGAAGGGACTTTACCAGTTTGGAGAGAACTTGCCTTTCGCTTTAACCTGGTGAGGAAGGATACGCTTCAATACCAACTGACCAACTTCAAAATGCCTGGTCGTACCTTTTTACTATACGCTCGAGCCATTCTCTTCTGATATAATTGGCCATGACACATCGACGTTAGCCGTTTTTCCTCAATCAAACTCAATTGTTCCAGTCGGGTTTTGACCCACTCGTCATCATTAATCTCTACTTTCACAATGACGAGAAGAGAGGGAATTTTGACTTCTGCAAGGATTACTGCTTCTGTCCTATACACCAATAAATATGGAGTTGCCCCTGTTGAAGTGCGAACAGTAGTGCGATAACCTAGCAATGAAAACGATAACTTCTCATGCCATTGTCTAGACCCTTGTACCATTTTCCACAGTATCTTCTTGATATTCTTAATGACGACTTCTACAACGCCATTAGCCTTCGAACGATATGGAGTGGAATTTTGATGTGCAATGTTAAACTGTTGACACACTTCTCGCATCAAATAACTATTGAGATTGACAACATTATCTGTAATGATTATCTTAGGAATCCAAACCTGCAAATGATGTTGGCATGAACAAAACCTACTACCGCCTTCTTTGTCACTGACTTGAAAGTTATTGCTTCTACCCATTTTGTGAAGTAATCAATAGCTACCAAAATGAATCTATGCCCATTCGACTCTTTCGGCTCAATCGGCCCGATCACGTCCATCCCCCAAGCTACGAAAGGCCATGGAACAGACATTCCATGCAATTCTGTGGGAGGAGAACGTATCTGATCACCATGTAGCTGACATTGATGACATTTTCGAACAAAACAAATGGAATCCCTCTCCATAGTAAGCCCATAATAACCTGCTCTGAGAATATTCTTAGACAAGACATAACCGTTCATATGAGGCCCGCATACTCCGAAATGAACTCCAACCATGATTTTTGAAGCTTTTTTTTGCATTAACACACCTCAAAAGTCCCAGATCCGGGGTTCTCTTGTATAAGATTCCCCCACTTAAGAAAAATCCACTAGCCGAACACCTAATAGTCCTCTTTTGATCATTAATGACATGTGTTGGGTATTCTCCTAACTGGATGTACTGCTTGATATCAAAGAACCAAGGTTCGCCATCGAGCTCTTCTTCAACTACATTACAATAAGCGTGTTGATCACGACTCTGTATATGCACTGGATCGATGTAGGCCTTATCAAGGTGTTGGAGCATTGAAGATAAAGTGGCCAAAGCATCAACAATCTTATTGTGAATTCTTGGAATATGCCTAAACTTTACGGACATAAACCGTTGACATAGATCCTTCAAGCATTGTCGATACGGTATTAGCTTTAAATCGCGTGTCTCCCAATCACCTTGAATCTGATGGATGAGCAAATCTAAATCCCCCAACACTAATAGTTCCTGAACCTCCATATCAACAGCTAGCCTCAAACCCTGAATGCAAGCTTCATATTCCGTTATGTTATTGGTATAATAAAATCAAAGTTGCGCTGTTACCGAAAAATATTGCCCCGCCTCAGAGATAAGAACTGCACCTATTCCGACTCCTTTCATGTTGACAGCTCCATCGATAAACAACTTCCAACATAGATCAACATCTATAATGACTTCATCGACATACGACACTTCTTCATTAGGAAAATATGTCTTTAATGGCTCGTACTCTTCATCAATGGGATTCTCAGCAAGATGATCTGCCAAGGCTTGGGCTTTCATAGCTATTCGAGTCACATATACAATGTCAAACTCGGTAAGCAATATTTGCCACTTTGCCAATCGACCTGTCGGCATAGGCTTCTGAAAAATATACTTCAAAGGATCCATGCGGGAGATGAGATAAGTAGTGTAAGACGAGAGATAATGCTTCAAATTTTGCGTTACCCAAGTTAAGGAACAACACGTCCTTTCAAGAAGAGTATACCTGGCCTCATACACGGTGAACTTCTTGCTAAGATGCATGTTGACCCAGGACACAACCGAAAGAATTGTCCATGACTGATAAATATAAGATCAAAGGCCTACCAGGCTCTGGTGGAACCAGCACGGGCGGATTTGATAAGTATCTTTTGATTCTGTTGAACGCTTCCTGACATTCTTCAGTTCATTCTACCACAACACTCTTTTTCAACACCTGACAAGTGGTTGTGAGTTGAGCAATAAACCTGCTGATGTAGTTCAGTCTACCAAGCGAACTCATCACCTCCGTCCTATTCTTGGGTGGTGGAAAATCCTGAATGGCTTTGATCTTTGAGGGATCCAATTCAATTCCCCGATGGCTGACTATAAACACCAACAGCTTTCTAGTCGGAACTCCAAATACACATTTTGCCGGGTTGAGCTTGAGATTATACCTGCGAAGCCTTTCAAAAAACTTTCTTAAATCTTTAACATGGTCAGCCTGACTTTTTGACTTAATAATCACATTATCTACGTAGACCTCAATCTCCTTATGCATCATATCATGAAACATAGTGGTCATGGCTCTCATGTATGTTGCTCCAGTATTCTTCAAACCGAACGGCATCACTCGATAATAATAGGTCCCCCATGGTGTGATATAAGACGTCTTGTCCGCATCTTCATCATTCATAATGATCTGGTGGTATCATGCATAGCAATCCACAAAAGAGGCAACCTCATATTTAGTGCAGTTGTCCATCAAAATATGGATGTTGGGCAGCAAAAAATCACCTTTGGACTTACTCTGTTCAAATCACGGTAATCAACACATACTCGAATTTTGCCATCTTTCTTTAGGACAGGAACAACATTGGATAACCACGTAGGATAACGAGTCACTTGAATGATTTTGTCTTTAAGTTGTTTCATGATTTCCTCTTTGATTTTAATACTTACATCAGTTTTAAACTTCCTCAGCTTCTGTTTCACAGAGGAGAATATGGGATCAGTTGGCAATTTATGAGCCACTAATTCAATGCTTAAACCAGGCATATCATCAGAAGACCATGCAAAAACATCCTTATAATCAATTAATGTTTGAATCATTCCATCTTTTAGCTGCGGCAAAACATGTACACTGATTTTAGTTTCCCTAATATCTTCTTGATTCCCTAGATTAATTGGCTCAGTTTTATTCAAATTAGGATTCGGTTTGTCTTCAAACTGTTCTAACTCTTTGCTTATTTCTTCTAGTGCCTCTTCTTCATCATATTCCCCCTCTTACTTCATTATATCTTGATTAGTTTAGATTTTAAGATCAGGCTAAAAATTTCGCATGCATGTCATATTATTAGAATCAGAATAAAGAGAACTGTATAAAGAAAAAAACAAAAACAAAATATATTAGACACAAAATAAGAGGGACATTGCATTTCATTTAAAAGGGAAAGATAAGAGGGTTTAAACACAAACAACAGAACATAAACAAGCAAAATTCTAAATTAAAACCCTGTAATAACTCGGATAAATAAAAAGAAAAACAAAATAAACTACCAAAACTCCCTCCTGACGGGGAGAGGAGTGACTTCCCAATTATTGAGACGGACAGCTGGACCTATGAACTGCACACTTGCCTTACTGGTACCTTCTCCTGCTTCAACCATATCAACTTCAATAAAAAGGTTCTAGAAGTCATCAACTAATTCAACTTCAAATTCTACATGATTCGTGATACCGCTCTTAACAAATGATTCACTGAGTAGTGGCATTGGGTGAGGGAGTGACCATGTTTCCTTTTTCCTTCCCTTGGCTTTTTTCAGATCTTTAGCTGTAGGCTCAAATCCCAGATCGAAAGTGCTCATCTTCTCATTCGGACATATGGGACGAACTATACTGTGCAGAGACGCTCTCAAACCCCTTCCAGGCTCGAATCCGTATTTCAAAAGTTCACTCACCATTATGATAGAAGCGGAAGGCAATTGTGGTCCCGGTATAACCTGCCCTTCAAGGATACAATCCACTGGCACTGTATCAAAAATTTGATATACAAATGTCTCCTCTATATTATTTTCTTCAATAAGAGATAAGGGATAATCTTCGTAGGAGGATAAATCTCCTTCACCATGAATAACCGCTTCTTGCATGTCAACCTCAAACTTAATCATCTGGTGCAGTATAGATACAACCGCCCTGGCCTTGTGGATCCACGGTCTTCCCAACAACAGATTGTAAGAGGATTCGATATTTAATACTTGAAACTCTATGGCAAATTCGACAGGCCATATAATTAGTAGAAGTTCTATTTCGCCAATGGAATTTGATTTTGCACCATCAAAAGCCCTGAAGCATACATTGTTGGGCCCGATCCTCTCAGCACCAATATTCAACTTTTTTAAAGTAGAAATAGGGCAGATATTTGCACCTGAACCTCCGTCAATCATGACATGAGTGACGTAGAAATCTTCGCACTTCACTGTAATGTAAAGGCCCCGGTTATGCCCTGTACCTTCAACAGGCAATTTATCATCAGAGAAGCTGATCCGATTGACCTCAAAGATTTTTCCAACCAATTTCTCAAGCTGATTTACTGTAATCTCCCCAGGAACATATGCTTCATTTAATACCTTCAGTATAATATCACGATGTTCCTTGGAATGCAACAACAAAGATGAGAGGGAAATTTGAGCAGGGGTTTTCTTCAACTGATCTATTATTGAATACTCTGGCAACTTCATCTTTTTCAAAAATTCTTCGGCTTCTTCTTCAGTAATACACTTTTTGATAAATGAAGGCCCACTCACCACTGGGTTGGGCTTTCTTAAACCTTCATGTACGAAGCATCTTCCTGACTGAGTCAAACCCCCTACCTCATCTATATGCTTCCTGACCGAGTCAAACCCCCTACCTCATCTATTTCTTCCTCAACTTCCTTCCCCTGATAAATCAACACTGTCCGCTTATAGTTCCAGAGGACCTTTTTTGTATCAACAATCAAAGGTTGGGTCACCGATTTGAGGACAATAGGCGCTGCCAGTGCTTCTTTCATGGTCAAGATAGGCTTACCCGAATCTCCTACCACCGTCAACTTAGGTTTATCAGGACTTAAATCAACATATCTTCTGGCACCTTGCATTGTGATCAGGGTTTTTTTTGTGCTTTCATGGGCTTTATCTTCTCCCATTCCTTCCCGGCTTAATTACATTGCTTTCAAAGACTCTGCTATATTAACCAATTTTTCCTCACTTGTCTGTCTCTTAACAATAGGCTTATAACACCTTGACGACTCTTTCCCATCATATATCAATTCTAACATATTGGTTTCAACATAGGTTGGTAACGAATTCTGGTTAATGTTCGGAACCTCCGAGGCCTGGACCAGGATCTGATTTATGTCAATTAAATCTTGGACATATCTCTTTAAATGCCAACATTTCTCGATATCGTATCCTGGCATGTCAGAACAGTATGCATACCTTAATGAATAATCGAGATTCCTCGGAGGGGGATTTGTAAGCCTTCCTTGAATTGGGCTTAAGACCTTCATCTTTCTCAGCCTATCAAACAAGCTAGCATATGACTCCCCAAGAGGTGTGAACTCTCTTTCTTGTACTCGGGCCTGGGTTGCAAACCAGGTCTGGAGTGGTTTTGGTAATTCAGTGGAGCTGATGGGCGATTTTGTGGAGCTTGCGCGCGCCATTGCAGGTAAGAAAGGGTTTAGTCATATGGCTGCGCGCTGTATACTGGGTACGGGGGTGGTAAAATGGAATATAATGGGTTTTCTGAAGGATAATAATGGTGAGGAGGAGATATGGAGCTTGGGGGTAGAATTGGGCTTGGGATTGGGGATAGGGGCGAGACGGTCTTTTGGGATAGGAATGGGTTCCAGCTACAATGGTCGACACGTCCTCTTTCTTCTTTTTACCTCCGAACGCGCCAGATCCACCTTGAATCACTTGTGTGGTGGCTTTTAATGCGGCAAAACTCACTATTTGACCGGTCTTGATTCTGTTCTCTATCATCTCTCCCATTTTGACGACTTCAATAAAAGACTTTCCCATTGCCGAAAGTAAATGTTGAAAATAGGTCTCATTCTGTGCCTGAATGAAGACCTCTACCAGCTTACTCTCCTTCATTGGAGGCTTTACCCTGGCGGCCTGTTCACTCCACCTTATCGCGTATTCCCTAAAGCCTTCAGTGTTTTTCTTCTTCATGTTGACCAAGGATTTTTCATCCGAAATCAGGTCGATGTTATACTAAAAATATTATACAAACTCAGAATCTAAGTTATCCCAGCTGTTCCACATATCGATATATTGATCAACAAACCATTCTGAAGCCAGATCAGAAAGACTCTCGCCAAAGAAAGCCATGAGCAACTCTTTTCTTCCCCCTGCAGCCTTCAATTGGTTGCAATAACATCTCAAGTGTGCCACGGGATCACCGCAGTATACTTCTCGGACTTGGGCATTTTAAAACTGAGGGGAAGGTTGACGTTTGGGAACATGCAAAGATCTTTATAGGAAACACTCTTATAACCTCTGATTTTCTGCAAATTCCTCATGGCCTGTTCCAAACTTTTCAATATCCACGCTACGACTTCTTGTTCCTCTGTTGTGATAGGTTTATCCGTATCAAATGGAAATACAGGTGGCTGAGTGTACCCATATGGTTCATTCATTCTCAAAGTAGGCTACGGGGCATAATACTGACTATCTGGAACCTTCAATACTGGCTCACTGGCAGATCGAGGAAGCCCCGTTGTTGGATGCATAGTATATGTGGGAGCAGCGGGTCTTGGTTGGGGAGTTGCCAAGGCATACTAGAAGAGCCAGGATAATAATATCGCGGAGTGAATACTGACGCGTGCTCAGGTGACTCCATGGGAGCAGAGAATTGTGCCTGAGAGAGCGGTGGGCAGTTAGAGATATTCCTAAGACCTTCAAAAAGCGGCGGAGGAGGTATGCCACTAGCCCATGGTCGATGCAAATCTATCAATTGTTGCCTGAACCTTACTACCTCATCATTGCGTTCTGAACTTTCTTCCCTGGGATCCTGATCCGGGTCAATGAGCGAATTTTCAATCTCCCTGCTAGCCATGGCGAGCTTTGCTTTTGTTCTAGTGAAGTATGGTTGACTAGCCAGAGTGCTGCAAACCAACCACTGTTATCTGAAAGAACTTACTCATCAAAGACGACACCTGTTAGGATTAGGTCATACAACAAGCATAGGAATTACATTGGTAAAATTATCCTAGATTCATGTTCATTTCTACCAGCCTTTGAGGGTAGCGAGGTCCTTTTAACATCATCCCGATTTTCATCTACACTCATTTGCTTCTTTCCTCCAAACACAACTCTTTTCTTTCGCCCTCATTTCCCTCTTTTTTGTCTCAGTCTCTGTTCTTTCCCTTTCTTGTCTCGTCACCCTTTCTTTCATTTCTTCTCTCGCTATCTACCTCCATTTTGTCATTCTTTATGGCTTTTGCTTTTCTTTAAAAAAGGAAGAATAATGAAAAACAATGAAACAAAAATGATTAGATCAAACCCAAAAGTAGGTTGCCTACGTATCATGTTGTACATGAATCAGATCTTACGTAGTTCGGGTAGCGCATGCATAAATATCACAAAGTTGAAGATTTTTTTTTTTCGAAAAACAAAAACAAACAAACAAAAAAAAAGAAGTAACATCATAACATTTTGATGAAAGAAACAACAAAAACATACAACGAAATTAGGACAACCTCGACACTAATCAACAAAGACTAAATGACATTCTAGACTAGCATGACAACATACATAATGCTCCTAATAAAGACTCCAAAGTTAAAGCAAACTTGACACCAACTTACAAAGACAAAATACTACAAATGGCAGAAAAGTGAAGGACTAAAACTAAACAAAAGATAAGAAATGCTCATTAAAACTGGTGCTATTCGTGATGACCCTGGCTGAGATGGACTTGTCTGTGAAGTTCTCTTTCTCCCATTCAAACTCTGTAGTATATCCTGCAAAGACACCCTGATATTTGGGAAAAAGTTTCTGGCACGTATCCACGCCTCATGGAGAGTGCACTTGGAAAGATTCTTTTGATACCTTTCTACAGTCTTGAGCAAATCTGATAACTGAACTCTCAGTGTCTCCACTTTGGCCCCCGTACTTTCATCCTGACTGTCCTCGACAATGCATTCTCCATGTATTCTTCTTCTAAGTTGCAAGGGCAATGACCTACTAATACCCCGAGGTATGGTTTGCAGCCAGATCTCATATCTTTGAGTGTACCCCGGATTATCCAAACTTTCTTTGAAAGTATCCACTCCTAGCTTTGTTGCACGATTCCAAAAATGCTCGTATTTGCTCTCGCCTAAGGCTTGGTCCCTAAAGTACTCGACATCCTTTAGAAGATCCACTACTGGTGGTACATCCTGCGACCTGCCCAACTATCTCATTACCCTAGAAAGAGTGTATGGTCTTGTGCAATTAAACCCTAACATAACCAGAAGAAGTTGCATCTGACAACCCAACAAGATTACTTTTGGATGAAGCCACAAATAGGTCCACAAAATATTATCCTCGGTCCTTGACTCGAGAAACTCAATCCAAGCATCGACTCCCATAGGTAGCGAGAATTTATCCAAGCGCATCCTGAGGTCCATGGCTTTCACTCGATTGGGCATGCAACGATCAATCACGTCTAGTCTAACTAAGAAAGGCGTATGCAAATACTCCATCATCCACAGTTGCAATATCAGGTTACTGCCCTTAAAAAATCTCATCCCCCCATTCACCTCGGTTAAAGCCTTATATATTTCTGTTAAGATCATGGGTACGATAGTAACCCTGACCTTGTCCTTTTGCTTAGCGCCCTTGTCCTTTTGATCTTTATGAAATATAACCATTACCACAGATTGCAAACGTGTATTAACACGTCTTTCTTCTTGTGGAAACAGTAGAGTCCCTAACAAGGCGAGGGTGAAGAATTCAAGACGTTTTCTCTCCCACTTCTGCTTAGTCATATAAAATTCATCCCAAAAGCAGTCAAAACCTTCCAAAGACCCGAATCTCGCGAATAAAAAATCCAAGGAAATCCATGATTGATTCAGACCACCCAAATGCCTGTAGTTACTCTTCAACCCACAACCTTGCAGAAACCTATTGCCCGAGTGGTTCCGAGCTCGGATCATGCTTTTATCAATATAAGGCAAATGAAGCAGACCGAATATTTCTGCAAAGGTAGGTGTCATCTCACACTTTCCGAACCTAAACACCAAATTACTAAGATCCTAAAAGGTCAATATAGCATCTATCAGATCTGGTCGGGGTGAGATATGCAGAAGCTCCGTAAGATCACCTAATATTTTAATTAGCTCTTGCTGGTCAACGTAGTTGAACGTAACCCACCACTTGATTAACTTTTTAGGCACCTTACCAACCATTCGAACTTTAGACTTTGTGGACGGATCCATCCTGTAATGACAAAAAATTTGAAAAGTGCCAAAGATTCCCAACCCTTAGGACCTTGACGCGGATATATGTCGAAGGGACAGACCACTTTATGACTCCAATTCGCCGAACAGTATCACTAAATAAAATCATCCTACTTGGCTAAGACTTGCTAACATGACTAAATTATGAGGAAAAATACCTAGGCTAAGGCTAAGACAAAGGCAAAAATAAAGATTACCGGACCCACCGAGGGTTGCCTACGTATCCCGCCCCTAGGGACGGGAATCAGGTATGCGTAGTTCATCCAAGTTGGACAATTAAGGATTAAAATGGACTGAGACTTGACCTAAGAGACGCAATTACAGACGGATGATGAAAAATAAAATCTTTTTGGGGTTTTCAATTAGACACTTCAGACAAAACTGTCACCAACAACTATGAAAGAAAAATTATTTTTTGGTATTTTCATTTTATGAAATGGACACAACTACTAACATTTTTGAAACTTCTAAAGAAAATCTTTTTCGAAATTTATGAATGCATGCTAATTGAGATAAAAGGAAAATCTTTTTGATGTTTTTGAGATTGCGAGTGTGAAAGCTAAAAGAAATTTTTTTGTTTTGAATTTTGAATTTTGAATTATGAAAAATAAAAGCCATAAAGAACTCTAAAGATCATGAAACTGCTTTTTTTTTTCTTTTTTTGACTCACTTCCTTTTTTTTTCCTCTCCTTTTTTTCGACTTTTCGCTACCTACACACTTTACTTCTAACACATGCTTTTTCTAAATCAGTCCGTCAAATGACCACGTTACCCTCAGAGATGCAACATTTAGCACGTAAGATGCTTTAGAGGTGAGTCACCTACGACGGACCAAGTGGGTCCCGCTAGGTCTCAAGATGATGCAGATAAGTATGACCTGAAAGCTGACCTAGGGGTTTACTAACAAGGATTTTCGGGGGAGCGTATGGTCGATAGCGGCTTGCTTTAGCTGGCCACCGACTCTATACAACCCAACGTCTCCCCTCTAAAATAAGGGTGACTCAACTATAGATCGTGTACACATTGTACTATGGACTTGTTGCAGAAGAATGACTCGGGTTATGCACATGATGCCAGATATAAAGCAGCAACACATAAAGAAAAACTGTAAACAAAGTGCACGGAAACGCACAACATTGATAACAATAACATAAACAATAATCACAAATAATGTTTATACACTCGTAATGCCAAACAAAGCTGATATGACTCCAAAATAAGCTCGAATTCTGAAAAATCCCCAGCAGAGTCGCCAGAGCTGTCACACCCCTTTTTTAACTCCAAAAAGTATTAAATTTTAAGTTTCGAAAGGGTTTTTATTAGTAAGTGACAGAATGAAGATTTGTTCCAAAAAAAGGATTTATTTCAATTAAACTCAGAGTCGCCACTTGACATAATCCGGTGTGCCAAGTCACCTTTGAAAAATCCTTTTCAACACGATTTGACTCTTTAAGACTGATTTGCGAACAAAGATTCCGGTTAAGGAATTCTGTTGACCGAGGGGAAGGTGTTAGGCACCCCTCGATCCCGTGGTTTGACCATGGTCTCTTGGTGGAGTATATCAACTAATTTTGCCATTATAAAATGTACAAACCACATAAACACATGAAACAAGCAAACCAACCAAACAAAATTCAAAACCGAAATAATGTCCAGTCCAAATTCTTACCCAATGCCTCGGGCCTTCGTCACGAACGTCCTTCGAGTACAAAATACTTCGGGGCATTCCCTGGCAAAATAAACACATATACCTCGGGGCATTCCCCTCCGAATGAATACAATGAACTTCGGAGCATTCCCCGGGTAAACGAGTACATTTTTTATGCGATAAACCAACATCATCAACAAACACTTCAAACATTCAAAATTTCACGATCCCTAAGTTTTGCCTACCCGACCTACCGTTTACCTACTCGTTTTCCGGTCTAATATATTATCGGGTGTACATTAATAGCAAAAAAACAAATACTCAAACTAAAGGCCATATAAAACAGAGTTATCGACATATCTTTACCAATTTTATTCCGCCCCACCAATCCCACATGAGTTTAAATTATTCTTGACTAATTACCTAATTTCAATCAGTCAACAAAACCATCAATTAGCATGTTTCAAACACAGGATCTCCAACATTCATAATCATTCCCACACAGAACCGCAATCAATTTCAAACACAGACTCACAATCAATTTCAAACAAATCGAGATGAAGAAAAGAGATCGGGTTAAGAAATTAGACCTCAACAGAACTTGTTTTCATCATCGATACTAAAGAAATTCAAGAACCGGAATACTCGGATGGAGAACCTTAATAGCTAGTTCCAAACCAGTAGCAACACCCGATGAACCCAAACGCAACAAAACCAACCGATCTGTATACCCACAATTATCACGGGATCAACCCGAACTAAGGGATGATTTCAACGAAAAGCCCATGACTGGTTCATGTTTTCCGTCGAACTTTCTCCCAGAAATCAAAAGAAAGGACGAGAAACTTTGGTACTTGGGGATCGACCGCTCGAGAGATTAACCAGAAAAATTGATTCCGGCGAAACTTCGGGTTTCCCGACTGGATTCGACCAGAAATCAAATGAAGACCACCAGATTCCATCAAAACGATCGCCGAAGGAGCTCAAAACAGGGTTGAATCTCACCGGAAGACTCAAACCAAGACCGAATTCTATCGTCCCCTCTCTCTTGTGTCCGTTCTCGATCTCACTGTGTGTGTGTGTGAGAATGATATAGTGTAGTGAGTGTGTGTCTTGCCTCAATCTGAAGAAGAAAGAGAAAAAAATGTCGTGTTCATGAAAAAAAATGAAGTTTCTCTCGTGGTGTCTCCTCACAATTTCTCATTGTTTCTCCTCTCCAATCTCACTTTCTCTCTCAATTGGTTGTGCGTGTTTGTGAGTGTGTGTGTGATGAGGGTGATCTGTCGAGAAGAAAATATGGAGTGGTAACAAAAATAGAGCCTGCTATGAAAAATGTTGAATCCAAGATGAAAATGTTGCTCCCTTCTCTCTATCCCCTGGGTTCCTTCTTTTTGTTCTCTTATGGGAAAACAAAGAAAAAAACGTGAAGGGGAGGGGGCTGAAGTGGGTGTAGGGATAGGTAGGGTGAGGTAGTGAGGTGTCCTCATTTGATAGGGAGGGTTGTTAATTTTGTTATGAAGAGAATATTGGGGATTGGGTTTGTTAGGGGTTTGTTATTTTTGTCATTTTGTGAATAAGAATTATAGAACAGGTGAGGGTACGTGGTAAAGTGAGATAACAAAAATGAATAAAATAAAACTTCGGGAGGAACAAAATTAGGTGTCTACAACTTTCACATTGTTTGTGTCTAAATGCCCATTAAATCTGTCTGTGATGGATCTTTATAGACCTTATTAATTTCCAAAATCAAAAGCTAGAATAATTCCAAAACCCTAGCTGCATTATTTATGATCCAAAAGAAGCAAGCCAAATATTGCACCCCTGAAAAGTTGCTTGGAGAAACGAAAATCTAAAATTATCATGAATTATCAATATTTATACTATTACTAAATTAAATTTCTTTCTTAATTTTGTCAATCTCCCATTTTGTCTTGTTTTCTTTTTTTGCCTATATCATTTTTAGATAAATGCCAAAACCTGGGGATTATAGGTTTATCCTATACATTTTGTCCATCAGTTGCCTCTTTTTTTTCCCTTCAACTCTTGTATAGTATTATTATTTGCTGTATAATGTTCTAGATTCCATGATTCACTAGAAGACCAAACTTGCCAGAAAGGATAAAAGAAAATACAGCCAGTAGTAACAAAAAATCATCCCCGGAATAATCTTTTTTTCTTTTTTTTTTCATGAAATTACTATTCACTGTTCATCCACTTTAAAGGGTGTTAGACTATCAGATTTTTTATTCTTTTTTGAAAAATTATTTCACTTTAGTGAAAATTGTAGTGTTTGGCATAAGAATTTCAAATATAATTTGAAATTGTATTTGAAAAAGTCAAAATAACTCCAATTCATATTCATGACCGAAACAACTCCGACTTCAAATTTTTTTTTTTGGTCTTCATGATTAAACACCTACTTAATATTCCTTATTTATTTCATCTGATATTATTTTCAAGAGTAGTAGTTTACTTAGTGGGCCTTAAATAAGAGCTAAGCCTGATCCAACCTCAATCTTTTCTTATAAAAAAATAATAATTTGAACAGCTGTCCACTCAACAGCTTAAAATAAAAAAATAAAAAAAAAAAGCAGTCGGATGTATAGTTTATACTCCTCCTTTCAAAAATATTTGTTACAGTTTTGACCAATAATTTAGGTTATATTTTTTCATCATATTAATATAAGAAGAAAAGTGTAATTTACACTATATTTCGTATAGTTTTTGAATATCTAAATTTTAATTTTATAATATCAAATTAATCTAATTTAATTTAAGTTTGAAGTTAGCCAAATTGACTCTCAAGAAGGGAAACGTAACAACTATTTGAAATGGAGGGGGTATACAATATGCTTATAACCGTTTATAGTTATTGTATAATCTATGTATACCTGCTACAAAAAAAAAAAAAACTAGTATATCCGACAAGCTATTTGTGAAAAGATCCTCAAAAATGAATTTTAGTTCTATATATTAACAATGGAGCTATATATTTGAGTTGTTCTCTTACCCTAACTCGTCATATACTGTGATTTATTGATTTATACAACTGTATTTTCATTTAAAAATTAATTTCTAAGTACATGGGATAACTCTCTCTCTCTCATCACAATTTTGGATCTTTTCGAAGATGATGGAATAATAATTTGTACTACTGTTGTGATGATAGTTACCAATATTGTTTGGTTTGGATTTGATTTGCAAACCACAGGAAAGTTTCCAATATGTTATGAATATATATTAAAAAAAATATA